>NC_140018.1:6441438-6778286 GCF_964263955.1 Coregonus lavaretus
GGTCCTTAGGGACTGTAACCTCTTCCTGCTAGGGTCCTTAGGGACTGTAACCTCTTCCTGCTAGGGTCCTTAGGGACTGTAACCTCTTCCTGCTAGGGTCCTTAGGGACTCTAACCTCTTACTGCTAGGGGGCTGTACTTGACTGTAACCTCTTGCTGCTAGGGGTCTCTACCTGACTGTAACCTCTTGCTGCTGGACTAAATAAATGAACAGTACAGTGTGAAAGAAACGAGTTTTCCAAGACCGAGAGGTTTTACTGCCTGACTAAAATGTCACGTCATTTCCCTGCAAGGTTCTATGGCTTTAATCTTGCTGGGTGACACAGATGCAGCTCTCACTGCTCTCATTGGCCTGTGTCCAAATAGCAAATTTTCCCTATGTAATGCACAACTTTTGACCTTTGATCATTAGGGCTCTGATCAATAGTAGCGCACTATGTAGGGAATAGGGTGCCATTTGGGATGCAACCACTTCCTAGCTCAGAATGAAGTAATAGTGCATTATGACACATGAGGTGTCAGCATATCATAGAGATGCGCTGGGCTAGAATGTGTTATCCCATGAATCCAATTTATAGGACCACACGTCTACCACTCTAGCACCTAATTCCTGAGATGAGGGATCAGTCATTTGAATAATCTATAACAGAGAGTGGATGGCGGAGAGATTCTTTAAATTATTTTTAACATACAAACGCAGCACAAGTAGCTGGTGGTCCCAACCAGCACTTCCACTGAAGCACCACACATACGGCCTCCAAACTCCTGCCTGACCTCATGGTACACAGAGTCTAGTGAGATGTAACTCGATAGTTAAGTCCTCCAGTTTGTTATTGAGGGTGAATATGTGCCTTTCCAATTGATGGCTCTAAGTTTTTTGTTGCAGCAATTAGACCTAGATTACAAAACTTCCTCTGATATTGATCACCAATATTTACATTTCCCTACAGACATAATCGTGGAGATGGATGGATATAAATTCCTAGACATAATGAAATGATAGCACATACTGTACATTATCCCAAAATGGTGTCAGTTTACCACAGGACCACAGCATAGAATACAAACAGTGTAGCTACTCACTCCGCAAGGCAATTAAACTGGCAAACATCAGTATAGAGACAAAGTGGAGTCGCAATTCAACGGCTCAGACACGAGATGTACGTGGCAGGGTCTACAGACAATCACGGACTACAAAAGGAAAACCAGCCACGTCGCCGACACCGACGTCTCGCTTCCAGACAAGCTAAACACCTTCTTCGCCCGCTTTGAGGATAACACAGTGCCACTGACGAGGCCCACTACCAAGGACTGTGGCCTCTCCTTCTCCATGGCCGATGTGATTAAGACATTTAAGCAGGTTAACCCCCGCAGGGCTGCCGGCCCAGACGGCATCCCTAGCCGCGTCCTCAGAGCATGCGCAGACCAGCTGGCTGGTGTGTTTATGGACATATTTAATCTCTCCCTTTCCAGGTCTGCTGTTCCCACATGCTTCAAGATGACCACCATTGTTCCTGTACCCAAGAAAGCAAAGGTAACTGGACTAAATGACTATCGCCCTGTAGCACTCACCTCTGTCATCATGAAGTGCTTTGAGAGACTAGTCAAGGATCACATCACCTCTACCTTACCTGTCACCCTAGACCCACTTCAATTTGCTTACCGCCCCAATAGATCCACAGACGATGCAATCGCCATCACACTGCACACTGCCCTATCCCATCTGGACAAGAGGAATACCTATATAAGAATGCTGTTCATTGACTATAGCTCACCATTCAACACCATAGTACCCTCCAAGCTCATCATTAAGCTTGAGGCCCTGGGTCTGAACCCCGCCCTGTGCAACTGGGTCCTGGACTTCCTGAAGGGCTGCCTCCAGGTGGTGAAGGTCGGAAACAACATCTCCACTTCGCTGATCCTCAACACTGGGGCCCCACAAGGGTGCGTGCACAGCCTCCTCCTGTACTCCCTGTTCACCCATGACTGCGTGGCCAAGCACGCCTTCAACTCAATCATCAAGTTTGCAGACGACACAACAGTAGCAGGCTTGATTACCAACAACGACGAGACAGCCTACAGGGAGGTTAGGGCTCGGGGAGTGTGGTGCCAGGAAAATAACCTCTCACTCAACATCAACAAAACAAAGGAAACAGCAGAGGGTACACCCCCCTATCCACATCGACGGGACCGCAGTGGAGAAGGTGGAAAGCTTCAAGTTCCTTGGCGTACACATCACCGACAAACTGAAATGGTCCACCCACACAGACAGTGTGGTGAAGAAGGCGCAACAGAGCCTCTTCAACCTCAGGAGGCTGAAGAAATTCAGCTTAGCACCTAAAACCCTCACAAACTTTTACAGATGCACAATTGAGAGCATCCTGTCGGGCTGTATCACCGCCTGGTACGGCAACTGCACCACCCGCAACCGCAGGGCTCTCCAGAGGGTGGTGCGGTCTGCCGAACGCATTACCGGGGGCAAACTACCCGCCCTCCAAGACACATACAGCACCCGATGTCACAGGAAGGCCAAAAAGATCATCAAGGACATCAACCACCCGAGCCACTGCCTGTTCACCCCACTATCATCCAGAAGGCGAGGTCAGTACAGGTGCATCAAAGCTGGGACCAAGAGAATGAAAAACAGCTTCTATCTCAAGGCCATCAGACTGTTAAATAGCCATCACTAGCACATTAGAGGCTGCTGCTGCCTATTGAAATCACTGGCTACTTTAAGAAATGGAACACGAGTCACTTTAATAATGTTTACATATCTTGCACTACTCATCTCATATGTATATACTGCATTCTATTCTATAATATTCTACTGTATCTTAGTCCATGCCGCTCTGTCATTGCTTGTCCATATATGTATATATTATTAAATCCCATTCCTTACTAGTTTTGTGTATATTGGGTATCTGTTGTGAAATTGTTAGATATTACTTGTTAGATATTACTGCACTGTCGGAGCTAGAAGCACAAGCATTTTGCTACACCCACTATAACATCTGCTAAACACATGTGACAAATAACAGTTGATTTGATTTGATTTGATGCTTTTTGCATCTCTAACAGACATTTCTGGGTGCATTACATGCATTATGGCAGGAGTGTAGTAAGTCCTATGAATTATCATAAATTGTAGTAGTAGTAGTTTATGTCTTAGGTTCTATACTGAACAAAAATATAAACACAACATGTAAAGTGTTGGTCCCATGTTTCATGAGCTGAAATAAAAGTTCCCCGAAATTTTCCAGACGCACAAAAATATTATTTCTCTCAAATGTTGTACACAAATTTGTTTACATCCCTGTTAGTGAGCATGTCCCTTTTGCCAAGATAATCCATCCACCTGACAGGTGTGGCATATCAAGAAGCTGATTAAACAACATTATCATTACACAGGTGCACCTTGTGCTGGGGACAATAAAAGGCCACTCTAAAATGTGCAGTTTTGTCACACAACACAATGCCACTGATGTTTGAGGGAGCGTGCAATTGGCATACAGGAATGTCCACCAGAGCTATTGCTAGAGAATTGAATATTAATTTCTCTACCATAAACCGCCTCCAACGTTGTTTTAGAGAATTTGGCAGTATATCCAACTGGCCTCACAACCGAAGACCACGTGTAACCATGCCAGCCCAGGAACTCCAGATCTGGCTTCTTCACCTGCGGGATCATCTGAGACCAGCCATCCGGACAGCTGATGAAACTGAGGATTATTTATGTCTGTAATAAAGCCCTTTTGTGGGGAAAAACTTATTCTGATTGGCTGGGCCTGGCTCCCCAGTGTGTGGGCCTATGCCCTCCCAGGCCCACCTATGGCTGTGCCCCTGCCCTGTCATGTGAAATCCATACATTAGGTCCTAATGAATTTATTTCAATTGACTGATTTCCTTATATGAACTGTAACTCATTAAAATCGTTGGAATTGTTGCATGTTGGGTTTATATTTTTGGTCAGTACAGGAGCAGGTATGAACATTTTCACATATCTGTGACCAATGGTTCTCCTTAATTTATTCCTTTAGATTCATTTCCCATTTTTTCCTCATAGGTTCTGAACAATCAGGTAGAGTTTCAATCAACCCTTGATATAACTTGGCAATCCACTTCTTTGGCGTAGCAGCTTCTTTCAGTATTTTTTCTATGCTAGATGCTTTAGGTTTATCCAGAGTCTGTTGAAGCTACAAGACCATGGTGCTTACCTACGGAAGAGCAAGAGGAACTGCCCCTCCCTACCTTCAGGCTATGCTCAAACCCTACACCCCAACCCGAGCACTCCGTTCTGCCACCTCAGGTCTCTTTGCCCTCTTTGCCTGTGATATGTGGTTGTCCCACCAAGCTACTGTATGTTAAGACGAATGCACTAACTGTAAGTCGCTCTTGATAAGAGTGTCTGCTAAATGACTTAAGTGTAAATGTAAAATGTAAGCGATTTAATACGATTTTTGAGTTGTACACATTTTTAAAAAACCGGCCTTGGATAATCCAAATCTTTCTTGTAATTAGTTGAATGGCAGTTCAGAGCCATCATAGTACACATGCTCAACATTCATGATGCCACTTTGGAAACAGGACTTAAGGTGCTGTCATTAAACGCTGGAGGTGGGGTTATTACAAATAGGGGCGCCTGGCGATATTGTTTTTTTCCACCTCATGAATTTATGTACATTTTTATCAAACACACATGGAATTGAGAATCATTGGATTGTCTGCTTTTTTCTTCAACGCCTTGGACCCGAATTAGAGAATATATTTTAGATAATATGATATTACACTTCTGGCTTCGATACTCCTCCATGCACAAGGATAGTCTGCTGTACATTGCTTAAGTGAACGCAGTTGTGCAGCCTAATAATAAATCTTCATATGACTTAGTCCAAGACCTCTATCTTTATAAGGTGTGTAAAACAGTCAATTTGACTCTTGAGGTCTTTCCATTCCAAATAAAGGAAATTATATTTAAGGTGAGGGATGAGGCAGATGGTTAGAGTGGTAGATGTAGATCCTTGCTCTGCGTTGAGGCGGGAGGCTTTGTTTACAGTCTCTGGGTCAGTCGGGTCTTTGTTATTAAATATTCTCTTTCTGGCTTTCTCTTGTTCTCCTGGCTCTCTCACAAACACACTCTCTCTCTCCCTATTTCATACACACGCACCTAGTTTCAGAAATGTTTGCACATTAATTAAACATTATTTACATAAGTATTCAGACCCTTTGCTATGAGACTCGAAATTGAGCTCAGGTGCATTCTGTTTCCATCCTTGAGATGTTTCTACAACTTCATTGGAGTCCACCTGTGGTAAATTCAATTGATTGGACATGATTTGGAAAGGCACACACCTGTCCATATAAGGTCCCACAATTGACAGTGCATGTCAGAGCAAAAACCAAGCCATGAGGTCAAAGGAATTGTCCGTAGAGCTCCGAGACAGGGAACCAAAACATTTCTGCAGCATTGAAGGTCCCCTAGAACACAGTTGCCTCCATCATTCTTAAATGGAAGAAGTTTGGAACCACCAAGACTCTTCCTAGAGCTGGCCGCCCAGCCAAACTGAGCAATCGGGGGAGAAGGGCCTTGGTCAGGGAGGTCCCAGATCCCGATGGTCACTCTGACAGAGCTCCAGAGTTCCTCTGTGAAGATGGGAGAACCTTCCAGAAGGAGAAACATCTCTGCAGCACTCCACCAATCAGACATTTATGGTAGAGTGGCCAGACGGAAGCCACTCCTCAGTAAAAGGCACATGACAGCCCGCTTGGATTTTGCCAAAAGGCACCTAAAGGACTCTCAGACCATGAGAAACAAGATTCTCTGGTCTGATGAAACCAAGATTGAACTCTTTGGCCTGAATGCCAAGCGTCACATCTGGAGGAAACCTGGCACCATCCCTATGGTGAAGAATGGTGGTGGCAGCATCATGCTGTGGGGATGTTTTTCAGTGGCAGGGACTGGGAGACTAGTCAGGATCGAGGGAAAGATGAACGGAGCAAAGTACAAAGAGATCTTTGATGAAAACCTGCTCCAGAGCGCTCAGGACCTCAGACCTGGGCGAAGGTTCCCCTTCCAACAGGACAATGCTAAGCACACAGCCAAGACAATGAAGGAGTGGCTTCGGGACAAGTCTCTGAATGTCCTTGAGTTGCCCAGCCAGAGCCCGGACTTGAACCCGATCGAACATCTCTGGAGAGACCTGAAAATAGCTGTGCAGCGATGCTCCACATTCAACCTGACAGAGCTTGAGAGGATCTGCAGAGAAGAACGGGAGAAACTCCCCAAATACAGGTGTGCCAAGCTTGTAGGGTCAAACCCAAGAAGACTTGAGGCTGTAATCGCTGCCAAAGGTGTTTCAACAAAGTACTGAGTAAAGGGTCTAAATACTTATGTAAATTTAATATTTCAGTTTATATTTTTAATATACATTTGCAAACATTTCTAAAAACCTGTTTTTGCTTTGTCATTGTTGGGTATTGTGTGTAGACTGATGAGGGTGAAAAAAAAACAATTTAATCGATTTTAGAATAAAGCTGTAACGTAACAAAATGTGGAAAAAGTAAAGGGGCCTGAATACTTCCAGAATGCACTGTATATACTGTATATACACTATATCACACCACCATTTTTATAAGACATCTTGTATATGGGGCGAATCCTAACGTCCACTTAAGTGAATTTCACTTAGTCATGCACTGAAGTCAATGGCAGACTAAGTGAACATTTGCCCAATCAGGAGGAAGCATTCTTTTGATCTCAGTCAGATTTTTGGTCTTGCGGAATAATGGCTCTTCATCATATGGACGTTCAGTAAACATTCAGTAGTCTACATTTTCATGAAAATAAGTGTGAACTCCCTCTGTGAGGTGAGGAAGGCAGATCTATCTTTTATTCTTTGAGATTAGAGGAGAACTGCAAAGGGGTGGGGAAAATGGGGGGGGGTTCAGTCAAGGGCAGAAATGGAACAATTGGAGCATTTTCCCCTGGTGGATGCTCATCACTGAAGCTCAGGTGTGTGTCAATACAGTACATTTATTGATTCCTTTTATCCGTTACAGCTTTAAGGTTTCTGTCTTTAACATCCTTCTTTCTCGCTCCAGAACTCAGTCCTGACACAGCAGGAGAGGTCTTAGCACACACGCAATAAACACATGGGTGCACGCACACACACATAAAGACACACATATACTGAGTATACAAAACATTAGAAACACCTTCCTAATATTTAGTTGCTCCCCCTTTTGCCCTCAAAACAGCCTCAATTCATCAGGGCATGGACTCTACAAGGTGTTGAAAGCGTTCCACATGGATGCTGGCCCATGTTGACTCCAATGCTTCCCACAGTTGTGTCAAGTTGGCTGGATGTCCTTTGGGTGGTGGACCATTCTTGATACACACAGGAAACTGTTGAGCGTGAAAAACCCAGCAGTGTTGCAGTTCTTGACACAAACCTGTGTGCCTGGCACCTACTACCATACCCCGTTCAAAGACACTTAAATATTTTGTCTTGCCCATTCACCCTCTGAAAGGTACACATGCATAAACCATGTCTCAATTGTCTCAAGGTTTAAAAATCCTTCTATAACCTGTCTCCTCCCCTTAATCTACACTAATTTAAGTGGATTTAACAATTTACATCAATAAGGGATCATACCTTTCACCTGGATTCACCTGGTCAGTCTATGTCATGGAAATAGCAGGTGTTCTTAATGTTTTGTATACTCAGTGTACACACATATTCACTGCACGCACATGCACACACACACGCGCGCACGAATGTGCACATACACACACACACACACGATAACACTAAATGAACAAAGTTCCACTAACTGTAATAAATAGCAATCCAAGTATATCTGGTGTACATTGACAGCTCAATGTCATCCCATTAGATTGACAGGTCCATGTTATCCCATTAGATTGACAGCTCCATGTTATCCCATTAGATTGACAGCTCAATGTCATCCCATTAGATTGACAGGTCCATGTTATCCCATTAGATTGACAGCTCCATGTTATCCCATTAGATTGACAGCTCCATGTTATCCCATTAGATTGACAGCTCCATGTTGTCCCATTAGATTGACAGCTCCATGTTATCCCATTAGATTCACAGCTCCATGTTATCCCATTAGATTGACAGGTCCATGTTATCCCATTAGATTGACAGCTCCATCTTATCCCATTAGAATGACAGCTCCATGTTATCCCATTAGATTGACAGCTCCATGTTATTCCATTAGATTGACAGCTCAATGTCATCCCATTAGATTGACAGCTCCATGTTATCCCATTAGATTGACAACTCCATGTTATCCCATTAGATTGACAGCTCCATGTTATCCCATTAGATTGACAGCTCCATGTTATCCCATTAGATTGACAGGTCCATGTTATCCCATTAGATTGACAGCTCCATCTTATCCCATTAGAAATGCTGGACGCAGACCAGAGTCTAGTCGAGTGGGTAACACTCTCTACTCTGTCTACCTGCTTCTGCGGCTGTCATAAAAAAAATCAAAAAATATGTCAGGAGTACGGAATTCCCTTTACCTAAAAAAAGCTTACGCTATCTGTCGTGATGATGCGTTCGTATACTAAGAAGCAACACAACGTGCATGGCGGAGTCGTGTCAAGGTGTCACAGTAGTTGGACTTCTCCATCTGTTCCTACTTTCTCTCGTCATGTTCTTCTTCTCTAGCTGTTTTTGTGTGGCTTTTGTTTTATCTTCAACTTCTCTGAGTTGGTTGTCTACTGATTTGAGAGAGAACTTCTCTGAGTTGGTTGTCTACTGATTTGAGAGAGCAGTTTCAATCGTGTCAGTGATGCATAACATGAAACAGCAGGCCTTGGTATTTATATGCAAAGGGCATGGGCTGATGATGGAGTCAGAGTGAATGCAGAGAGAGAGAGAAGGGGGAGAGAGAGATAGAGAGAGAGAGAGATAGAGAGAGAGAGAGCGAGAGAGAGAGAGAGAGAGAGAGAGAGAGAGAGAGAGAGAGAGAGAGAGAGATGTGAAGACAATTTATTTATGAACGGCCTTTTACATCAGCAGAGATTAACTGCTATCCACATTCCTCCTCAGCCGCCCATGACAGTCTGTCTGTCTGGGACAACTCATTGTGTGTGTGACATTCAGAGGGAGACTGTGAATTAGTGTGTGTATGTCTCAGAGAGAGAAAGAGAGAGAAAGAAAGAGAGCGAGAGAGAGAAACAGACAGAGAGAGAGAGAGAGAGAGAGAGAGAGAGAGAGAGAGAGAGAGAGAGAGAGAGAGAAAGAGAGAGAGAGAGAGAGAGAGAGAGAGAGAGAGAGAGAGAGAGAGAGAGAGAGAGAGAGAGAGAGAGGTGGGGGGAAATAGCTAAGGAGCAGGGAATAATGTATGAGTGCCGCACCCTATAATTAGCAAAAATTAAATTGCGTGTCAATGTGGAAGACAATTAAATAGAGGCCTGTTTCTGTCAAAGGCCATTACAAAGCCCTCAAACTGAACTAGTATGCTGCAGTCTTTCTACTGCCTCTCCTTCTTGAAATTATTAGCTGTCTTAATAATACGCCGGCTAAAACGAGAGCTAACCACTTTGAGAGTGATTTAGTCCCGTTTCGGCAGGACTCGACAGCCAACTCTCTTTTGATGAACGCCCAAATTCTCAATTAACCTTTGGCTTTTAATCGGTTCATTAGACTGGCCCACTTCATAACCCCTATCACATTGGGAAATAGTGAACATATTGGGATGAGAGTGAAGACTATGGAGATACTGTTGAGAATGAATGGTGAACATGTTGGGATAGCGGAAGAGTGAGAGCTGTGAAAAACTGTTGTTCATATTAAAATAGGCATCTGCTTTCTATTTGTGTGATGACTAACCTTTCATTAGACCTGAATAATTGCATTGGCTCAACCTAATGGCCTTTTGCTCAGGAGGCTAAGCGAATCGTGAGGTGCACAGGAGACCTGGGTTCGAACACCGGTCGATCACAATAAGCCTTTGATTAGCCTGTGTGGTGTGCGGGTGGTCAGGTATAGATCAGTATAATGTACTGGACAGGAGGAGGAAAGGAGGAGAGTCTCTGGCTCGCCGGGGGAGCTGTCCTCATTCTGGAGAAGCTGTTAGCAGGTGGCTGATTGATCGCTTTGGCTTTTAACCGACTACACACTGACTAGCCTATCAGGCACAGAGTACAGACATCAATCAACCATCTGGTGAGGTTGGGGGGATCCTTCCCCCAGGTAGGTGCCAGTGAAGGCTGGTGGGAGGAGCTATAGGAGGACGGGCTAATTGTAATGGCTGGAATGGAATACATGGAATGGTGTCAAACACATCAAACATGGAAACCACACGTTTGACTCCGTATCATAAATTCCATTCCAGCCATTACAATGAGCCCGTCCTCCTATAGCTCCTCCCACCAGCCTCCACTGGTAGGTGCCCTCTGGGGGGGATTGAGACCAGACAGACAGCCTGGCTGGATCTACCTAGCTGTGGATGGTGAATGGTGTCTGTCTGTGTGGGGATTGCTTTGCTTTTGGAGGTCCCTTTGATAACCATCTGTGTGTGTAGTAGAGTGGCAGGGGAGGTATGTTATTTTCAAGCCGATGCCAAACACGGCTTCTGTTGTCTCGTTTGGCGTCAACAGTAGATAATTGTCTCTTAGGGGAATGAGATAGATTGATATGGATGTATTTTGTTGAATAGTGCACATAGGCTGCGTTTACACAAGTAGCCCAATTCTGATAATTTTTCCACTAATTGGTCTTTTGACCAATCACATCAGATCTTTTCACATCAGATCTTTTTCAGACCAATTAGGGGAAAAAATATCCAGATTAGGTTGCCTGTGTAAACGCAGCCATAGAGTATCAAGATGGAAGTTGTGTCTAGCTAGACTGGCCTTGGTCTTTAAATAGCATGTTTGGAGATGCAGCTCCTATGGGTGCTCTTGACTTGGATGACACACAACCTGACTCACTGACTAGAGACAGCCCCCTAACTTTTATTTATTTATTCCTCTCATTCCTCGCCGGAAACCGGTTGCTATGGAACTCAACAGCGGGCGGTGATGTCTCGTCGTCGTTCAAACAGGAGTCTCTAATGTTGAGTGAAATATTGTTTTCCATGTCATTATCATACAGAGCAGGTGTCGTCGTGGGGAGCGAGAGTGCCACGGTTGAGTGTCATTCAAAGGGTGCGCCCCATTTTGTCAAAACTCTTGTTATGGAGTTTTTTCGCAATACGCCATCCAAAATATTATTAAGAATCACACAAAGGGGTTGGAAACATATCCACACATCCACACGCGTCTGCCTCCTTCGGTCACTGCGGAAATCTCTGTGAATATTTATATTCATTCTGTTTCCTTTTAGGAAGCTTCCAGGGACTGCCACTGAGGCTGGTTCATTATAGCGGTGCTTTAGATTCTTCCTGTGTGTCTGGCTAGCTTCAGGGGGTCTCCTTATCTTTCATTCACTCATTCAGTTTGAGAGAGTCTCGTTTTCTCTATATTGGCTTCCTCTACTTTTTCTGTACCTCTCCTTTTCATTCTCTCTCTCTCTCTCTCTCTCTCTCTCTCTCTCTCTCTCTCTCTCTCTCTCTCTCTCTCTCTCTCTCTCTCTCTCTCTCTCTCTCTCTCTCTCTCTCTCTCTCTCTCTCTCTCTCTCTCTAAATGTTATCTCCCTTATCTCTCCTTCCGTATCTTCCTCTCCACTCCTCCTCCACTTTCCCTCCACTGTACATGAAATTGACTCCTCTCCCTTTCACCCTCCACTAGTCATCGGTCTTAAAGAGATGCTCTGAAACTTTGGTGACTAGTGGCGTTGGGAATTGCCAAGGACCTCACGATATGATATTAACAAGATACTTAGGTGCTGATCCGATATGTATTGCGTTTCTTCGAATTCTCCTGATTCTATATGTATAGAATCTTTATAGAATTCTATATTCCATACTGTGATTTTATTGCGATTTTATGTTTCAAACATATTGCTCACTATATATCTGCTGCAGAGAGACAAGAGAGAGCATGAGAAAATGAGTTTTGATCAGTAAGGGAGAAAAAATAAAATGGAAAACAAGCTATAAACTCTTAGAAAAAGGGTAGGCTGTCCCCATAGGATAACCCTTTTTGGTTCCAGGTAGAACTATTTAGGTTCCATGTAGAACCCTCTGTGGCAAGGGATCTATACCTGAAACCAAAAGGGTTCTACCTGGAACCAAAAAGGGTTCTTCAAAGGGTTCTCTAAATAACTATTTTAAGTTCTAGATTGCACCTTTTTTTCTAAGAGTGTAGGTTGAAAAATAGCGGAGTTTTGGCGCAGGTCCAGCCGACTAGCGCTAGCTAACGCTACCTACAGTAGCAATAAAAAATTACAAAAAAAATTGATACTTGGGTCAAATATAGATATAATATCGTCCAAAAATAATATTGCGATATGTAACTATATTTATTTTCTCCCCTATCACTAGCGATCCTGATTTGGGCTGGATGTGTCAATGTGTAGTTCATACATGTATAATCTATTAGCAGAATTACTGTCTTACCTCAATTAGCCACGAAATCCCTAGTTTGAAAGAGACTGTTTACTGGAAGCTGTGCAGCAGCCATTTTCCTTACATTTTCCCCCATGTCGGCCAGCCCCCTAACAAAACTCACAAGTTTCAAAGGACATTTTTAAAGAGATAATGATTACAGCATTTAAATTCACAATCCTCATTACTGCTTTATTTGATAGTGTGCTAGGTCCCGGGTTTGTGTCTGTCTTTTGAGAGTCATTTTCGTCGATACCGCAAGCCAGCGATGATACCCAGAATGCCACGTAATGTGATTAGAATGAAGTTAGATGCCACTTCCTCAGGGGGGTGAGAGCAAAAATGGCAACAGTCTGAAAGAGAGAGAGAGAGAGAGGGAGAGAAAGAGAGAGAGAGAGAGAGAGAGAGAGAGAGAGAGAGAGAGAGAGAGAAGAGAGAGAGAGAGAGAGGAGAGAGAGAGAGAGGGAGAGAGAGAGAGAGAGAGAGAGAGAGAGAGAGAGAGAGAGAGAGAGAGAGAGAGAGAGAGAGAGAGAGAGAGAGAGAGAGAGAGAGAGAGAGAGAGAGAGAGAGAGAGAGAGAGAGAGAGAGAGAGAGAGAGAGAGAGAGAGAGAGAGAGAGACAGAGAGAGAGAGAGACGAGAGAGAGAGAGAGAGAGAGAGAGAGAGAGAGAGAGAGAGAGAGAGAGAGAGAGATTGCAAGGCACAGCAAAAGAGGAAGTTAGGGAGAAATATTGACAGAAAGATTAAGTGGATCTCCCCTGCATAACCAGTGGATAAAAATCACTATTGGCCCATGGTGATCAGAGCTCCAAATCATCATTAGAGAAATATGCCATGTTTTGCACAGGAAAAATCAATATGTTTCTAACTCTCACTGAGGGAGAATTCCACTTAAGAGGTAGGCTGTTTTATTACATAGCTCGTTACCAGTTTAAGGCATGAAGGATAGATGGGAACTGTTACAGGAATAACTACAATATATTTCTAACCAATTCCATGCAGTCCTTGCTGTTGCTGAATGAAGCACCTATCCTTCCTCTCTTTTATGATTTGCTAGGCTGAGGGGTGCAAGTTCCCTCTTGTCTTTACAGGTGATATATCAATGCTGAAATTCTGCTCTCCCTTGAAGGACTTTAAGACAGGGTCTTTCCCTGTGTGAGGAGCGTGGCCCCAATGAGCAGTATCCCCTGCATTATACTGTCAGGAGGAATGTGATGTCAGAGGGCTGTGGCTCCCATTTGATGATGACTCACATTGGCATGGTTCTCTTTGAGCCTTTCCCCTAGCTTTGTGAATAAAAATGCGCCATGATTGACGTTTCTCACATTTATAGCCTTTTGATGAAAACAAGGGAGAAAAAGACACGTCTGTCAAGTTTAAAAACCATCCTGTCTTTTACATTTGAGACTGAGTTTGAGTGAGAGACTGTTGAGGGCCTTTAGACATGATGTAACCTAGGCGAGTGTAAGGGGAATCTTTTTGGTGCCTCCAACCAGTGTCATGTTCAATATAGATATTTGATTTGGATCACGTTAATCATTAAAAACGCGAAAGCACTTGAACACGCTTCAGGAATCCTGATCACAGGAGAGTGCATTGAAACGCTCAAATTCTTTAAATATACAATATGACAGAGAGGGAGCATCAACCTTTATCAACTGTAATGGATGGTAAAATAAGCTTAGCCACAGCTAAAGACACTACAAGCCTTTTTACTCAAAGGTTGTCCTACTCAGTATTCCGCCCCACTGCAACCTCACAAGCAATTATAGCCAAATTATACCGTGATACCACACTAATAATGTAAGGCAACTGAGAGAAGAATGGGGTTTTAAGATGTGCCACAATAGCTGAACACAGTGTTGTTTTCATGCGGAACACCCAAGCCTCTCATTAAATTGCATAAGGTGACTTCTGAATATTTTTTTCATAAAATGACTGAATAAAAATAAGGCTGAAATAATGATAACAAAATGACAGGAAACAAAAGAGTAGGCCATTTCCACACCTACCTCCAGCCATTAAATGAATATACATTTGGAATTATTATGCATTGGGAGCAAGCCCCATGAGGGAAACCTAGTCCTTCGGATTGCATATGTTAAGTCAATACATTGATGAAATCAATTAAAAACATACAGAGTGCCACACAGTAAACCATTAGGAGTAACCACATGCAGGTTGACGTTTAGTCATGAGCCTTGTCCTAGAGGCAGAACTGAGCGATAAAATTAATGAAAACAAAAATGTGCTTATTTTAAGGTTAGCGTTAAGCATTAGGGTTAGAAGTGTGGTTAAGGTTAGGGTTAAGGTTAGGGTTAAGGTTAGCGTTAAGCATTAGGGTTAGCAGTGTGGTTAAGGCTAGGGTTAAGGTTAGGGTTAAGGTTAGGGTTAAGGTTAGCGTTAAGCATTAGGGTTAGCAGTGTGGTTAAGGTTAGGGTTAAGGTTAGGGTTAAGGTTAGCGTTAAGCATTAGGGTTAGCAGTGTGGTTAAGGTTAGGGTTAAGGTTAGGGTTAAGGTTAGCGTTAAGCATTAGGGTTAGGTTAGCGTTAAGCATTAGGGTTAGCAGTGTGGTTAAGGTTAAGGTTAGGGTTAAGGTTAGGGTTAGGTTTATGTTATGACTTTGTGGCTGTGCTAGCTAGTGACCACTCTGCAGAGCTGCCTCCAGGGCAAGATTCATGAGGAAAAACACTAACCTGCTAATCACAGTCACCAGATAGTTTGTTTTCTCTGATTTAATATAGCTGCTCTCCACTGAGCTTGCCTGATACAATGGAACCAATGGAAGAGTCACAACCCACTGGGCACAGATGTCAATTCACGTCTATTCCACGTTGGTTCAACGTAATTTTCATTGAAATTACAATGTTGATTCAACCAATGTATGACCAGTGGGAAAGGTGCCAACCCTGCCCCATCTGGTATTACAGATATGCTCAATCAAACGCTCAAATATTATTTGAACCCAGGTCTGATACACAGGCCTGTTATGATTGGCCCCAGCAGGTGGCATAACAGACCTAGCTACTCAGATTGTTGGGCTGAGATGCTTTACTGTGGTATTAAAACAACATGTGGTGCATGTGATCAGTGCAACAGCATGTGGTTCGGTTCGGTTCCAGCATGTGATTGGGAAGTGATGGGCGTGGATTTGAAAAAGACATGACCCAACGATAACCATGCTGTCAGCATCCTCCTCCCCTTCATTGAAATGTTAACAGGGTAGAGAGAGAGAGAGATGTGTGCAGAGTTCCTCTGTGTTCTACAGGGAGGGTCTGAGGCAATCTGCCACCTATCAGCAAAACTGGCAGAGCGTTGCGTCCTGCTCAGCCCCAACACAAAAGGACGTCAGAATCAGAAAGCACCTGCTGGGAAGGATAGCAATGGCGGAGAGCCAGGCCGACATATGGATCTCATTCTGGAGACTAATGAAGACAGCCAGACATAAATATCTGACAAAACGGACTGCACCTCCGCAGTCACAGCAGATCCAAGCTGTCCCCCACTGCAGTGGATTTGACATTGAAGTAAAGTAGTAAACCACGGAACTAAATCCAACACCGAAGAGAACACACAGTATTTAATCCACCTAAGGTATTTTGAGTGGGAGAAGGAAGCTGGTTTATGGGTGTAGCCAAGCCGCGTACTGTGGTAAAGTTATTTAATGTATAATGCGTCTTCCCAAAGGCATAAACATCTCAACTCCGAGAAATGAGTAAACCGCTTTTGAAGACATAGAAGTAAAGAGGCAGATGGCCAACTCTTTATATGAGGGATGGAGTTTCTAAGGCGCTGTTGCCACAAACACATCTATCTCAAGGCAACAGCTCACCAAACAAACTTTCCGAAAGAACATTGAGTTCTGTGGAAACTTATTTCGTTTTTAATTACTTCAATGCCCTTGGGCACAAAGCTAACATATCTGTCAAACAACCAACAGTCATTTGAAAAGTAGGAACTGAGAGAGCACACTAATCCAACATGAAAGCAGAAACCTGAAAGAAAAATGTCAGAGCACCTCAAATAGGCTAGCTGTAGCTGTAAATCCTTTTCTAAGACCCCTGAAGTTCAGTGTTTTCTTAAACATAGATAGCTAACTATTAGAGCTCTGAGTGACCTTTATGTGTTATCTTTTCCCTTATCGCCTGTTATACCTGTCCTCTCTTCCCTTCTCTAGGCAGTGGTGTTACACCTGTCCTCTCTTCCCTTGTCTAGGCAGTGGTGTTATACCTGTCCTCTCTTCCCTTGTCTAGGCAGAGGTGGTTTATAGCAGTTGGCAAAGCAACAAATTGGTGCATTACTGCCACTGTGTGCCCCGACCTCTGTCTTTGGTGTGATTCATGGCTGGGTCTGACGGAGAGTCTGGATAGGACCCTGTACATCTAGAACAACAAGATAACAAGGCTGCCATATAAATAGAATAGGAAGAATAGATATTGTGGTCCATAGTATTGTTGTTGCATGTAGAACGTGTCATTCTGAGATATGACGTGATAAGCATAGAGATACTTGATTGCATATCAATTCCTAAGGTGACAAGAGATAATTCATCAAACACTGTAAACAGTACATCCAATATGGCTGCCAATCCACTTAATGGATCATTGTCCTGGAATCTCCATTATACTTCGTCTAACTCTATGCTAAACCCCAATGTGGATCTACAGAGGATGAGCTACACAATACGGATCTGCTAATAGAATTGATATGCAAAGCGCTGCAATGCACTTCACTCCACGTTTCCGCTTACTAAGGCGATTTCACAGGCAACGTGACAGAGCGGATTAACAATCATCCATTACTGGCAAAATGAATCACATCTTTCGGTCTTCACTTCACCACATACTACGTAGCACTGAAACATCAATGACATCTCACGATTCCCCATTTTACGGCTAAAGTCTTAATTAAGAGGTCCAAGCTGTCCAATTTACTGGGTTCATGTTATCACGGGTGTAAAGACACTAATCCATTCATTAGGGAAACCATCTCTGACGACATTTATAATTCATGTCAGTTAAATGATGATGTGATGTATATGTGGGTGCGTTGTTCTTTATAGCACGCTAATGATCCACAGCCTTCAGCTAATCAGTCAATTAATCACCATCTCATGAATTTAATCTCTCATGTGGCCCTGTTCTACATAATAGGTTTTAAACATTCAAATATTAAATGGGATTATAAAAGAGGCTCATGGTGCCAACTCTTAAAACTCCTAGAAGGCTTTTGCTATCCATTGTGTTGTCCAAAATCTACCACGTTCCATTCCTTCTCTTACCACGTTCCTTTCCTTCTCTTACCACGTTCCTTTCCTTCTCTTACCACGTTCCTTTCCTTCTCTTACCACGTTCCTTTCCTTTTCTTACCACGTTCCATTCCTTCTCTTACCACGTTCCTTTCCTTCTCTTACCACGTTCCTTTCCTTCTCTTACCACGTTCCTTTCCTTCTCTTACCACGTTCCTTTCCTTCTCTTACCACGTTCCTTTCCTTCTCTTACCACGTTCCTTTCCTTCTCTTACCACGTTTATTTCCTTGTGTATACAGTGAGCTCCAAAAGTATTGGGACAGTGACATTTACATTTTAGTCATTTAGCAGACGCTCTTATCCAGAGCAACTAGGGTTAAGTGCCATGCTTAAGGGCACATCGACAGATTTTTCACCTAGTCGGCTCGGGGATTAGAACCAGCGACCTTTCGGTTACTGGCACAACGCTCTTACCCACTAAGCTACCTGCCGCCCTACATTTGTTGTTGTTGTTTTGGTTCTGTACTCCAGCACTTTGGATTTGAAATGGTACAATGACTGTGAGGTTAAAGGGCAGACTGTCAGCTTTAATTTGAGGGTATTTTCTTCATATCAGGTGAACCGTTTAGAAATTAACTAAGCTTTTTGTACATAGTTCCCACATTTTAGGGGACCAAAAGTATTGGGACCAATTCACTTATATGTGTATTAAAGTAGTCAAAAGTTTAGTATTTAGTTTAGTCTCGATTTATTTTCTTCCCAAAAACAAGAAATAAACAAGAAACGGAGATAGACAAAAGGCAAAGTAAAAACAAAGCTAGTGTCTGAACAAAACATTACTGGAACAGCTGGAACAAACTTGATTGGGGAACTTGAGGGTTCAACAAGGGCCCGATTCCGACTTTAATTACGCCTTTCTTACGCACGTTTATCTTAAGCCATCCCTTTAAATACGTTGTACCTTCTAGTTTGAATTTTGTCGACAGACTACAGTTGAAGTCGGAAGTTTACATACACCTTAGCCAAAAACATTTAAACTCTGTTTTTCACAATTCCTGACATTTAATCCTAGTAAATATTCCCTGTCTTAGGTCAGTTAGGATCACCACTTTATTTTAAGAATGTGAAATGTCAGAATAATAGTAGAGAGAATGATTTATTTCAGCTTTTATTTCTTTCAATCAATCAATCAATTTTATTTTATATAGCCCTTCTTACATCAGCTAATATCTCGAAGTGCTGTACAGAAACCCAGCCTAAAACCCCAAACAGCTAGTAATGCAGGTGTAGAAGCACGGTGGCTAGGAAAAACTCCCTAGAAAGGCAAAACCTAGGAAGAAACCTAGAGAGGAACCAGGCTATGAGGGGTGGCCAGTCCTCTTCTGGCTGTGCCGGGTGGAGATTATAACAGAACCATGCCAAGATGTTCAAAAATGTTCATAAGTGACAAGCATGGTCAAATAATAATCAGGAATAAATCTCAGTTGGCTTTTCATAGCCGATCATTAAGAGTTGAAAACAGCAGGTCTGGGACAGGTAGGGGTTCCATAACCGCAGGCAGAACAGTTGAAACTGGAATAGCAGCAAGGCCAGGCGGACTGGGGACAGCAAGGAGTCACCACGGCCGGTAGTCCCGGCGTATGGTCCTAGGGCTCAGGTCTCTCAGTTGGCTTTTCATAGCCGATCATTAAGAGTTGAAAACAGCAGGTCTGGGACAGGTAGGGGTTTCGTAGCCGCAGGCAGAACAGTTGAAACTGGAATAGCAGCAAGGCCAGGCGGACTGGGGACAGCAAGGTGTCATCATGCCCGGTAGTCCTGACGTATGGTCCTAGGGCTCAGGTTCTCAGAGAGAAAGAGAGAACGAGAGAATTAGAGAGAGCATACTTAAATTCACACAGGACACTGGATAAGACAGGAGAAGTACTCCAGGTATAACCAACTAACCCCAGCCCCCCGACACATAAACTACTGCAGCATAAATACTGGAGGCTGAGACAGGAGCGGTCCGGAGACACTGTGGCCCCATCCGAAGAAACCCCCGGACAGGGCCAAACAGGAAGGATATAACCCCACCCACTCCGCCAAAGCACAGCCCCCGCACCACTAGAGGGATATCCCCAACCACCAACTTACAATCCTGAGACAAGGCCGAGTATAGCCCACAGAGGTCTCCACCACAGCACAAACCAAGGGGGGGGCGCCAACCCAGACAGGAAGATCACGTCAGTAACTCAACCCACTCAAGTGACGCACCCCTCCCAGGGACGGCATGAAAGAGCACCAGCAAGCCAGTGACTCAGCCCCTGCAACAGGGTTAGAGGCAGAGAACCCCAGTGGAGAGGGGAACCGGCCTGGCAGAGACAGCAAGGGCTGTTCGTTGCTCCAGCCTTTCCGTTCACCTTCACACTCCTGGGCCAGACTACACTCAATCATATGACCTACTGAAGAGATAAGTCTTCAGTAAAGACTTAAAGGTTGAGACCGAGTCTGCGTCTCTCACATGGGTAGGCAGACTGTTCCATAAAAATGGAGATCTATAGGAGAAAGCCCTGCCTCCCGCTGTTTGCTTAGAAATTCTAGGGACAATTAGGAGGCCTGCGTCTTGTGACCGTAGCGTACGTATTGGTATGTACGGCAGGACCAACTCGGAAAGATAGGTAGGAGCAAGCCCATGTAACGCTTTATAGGTTAACAGTAAAACCTTGAAATCAGCCCTTGCCTTAACAGGAAGCCAGTGTAGGGAAGCTAGCACTGGAGTAATATGATCAAATTTCTTGGTTCTAGTCAGGATTCTAGCAGCCGTATTTAGCACTAACTGAAGTTTATTTAGTGCTTTATCCGGGTAGCCGGAAAATAGAGCATTGCAGTAGTCTAACCTAGAAGTAACAAATGCATGGATTAATTTTTCTGCATCATTTTTGGACAGAAAATTTCTGATTTTTGCAATGTTACGTAGATGGAAAAAAGCTGTCCTTGAAACAGTCTTGATATGTTCGTCAAAAGAGAGATCAGGGTCAAGAGTAACGCCTAGGTCCTTCACAGTTTTATTTGAGACGACTTTACAACCATCAAGATTAATTGTCAGATTTAACAGAAGATCTCTTTGTTTCTTGGGACCTAGAACAAGCATCTCTGTTTTGTCCGAGTTTAAAAGTAAAAAGTTTTCAGCCATCCACTTCCTTATGTCTGAAACACAGGCTTCTAGCGAGGGCAATTTTGGGGCTTCACCATGCTTCATTGAAATGTACAGCTGTGTGTCATCCGCATAGCAGTGAAAGTTAACATTATGTTTTCGAATAACATCCCCAAGAGGTAAAATATATAGTGAAAACAATAGTGGTCCTAAAACGGAACCTTGAGGAACACCGAAATGTACAGTTGATTTGTCGGAGGACAGACCATTCACAGAGACAAACTGATATCTTTCCGACAGGTAGGATCTAAACCAGGCCAGAACTTGTCCGTGTAGACCAATTTGGGTTTCCAGTCTCTCCAAAAGAATGTGGTGATCGATGGTGTCAAAGGCAGCACTAAGGTCTAGTAGCACGAGGACAGATGCAGAGCCTCGGTCTGACGCCAATAAAAGGTCATTTACCACCTTCACAAGTGCAGTCTCAGTGCTATGATGGGGTCTAAAACCAGACTGAAGCATTTCGTATACATTGTTTGTCTTCAGAAAGGCAGTGAGTTGCTGCGCAACAGCTTTTTCTAAAATTTTTGAGAGGAATGGAAGATTCGATATAGGCCGATAGTTTTTTATATTTTCCGGGTCAAGGTTTGGCTTTTTCAAGAGAGGCTTTATCACTGCCACTTTTAGTGAGTTTGGTACACATCCGGTGGATAGAGAGCTGTTTATTATGTTCAACATAGGAGGGCCAAGCACAGGAAGCAGCTCCTTCAGCAGTTTAGTAGGAATAGGATCCAGTATGCAGCTTGAAGGTTTAGAGGCCATGATTATTTTCATCATTGTGTCAAGAGATATAGTACTAAAACACTTAAGTGTCTCTCCCGATCCCAGGCCCTCGCAGAGCTGTGCAGATCCAGGACAGCTAAGCCCTGGAGGAATACGCAGATTCAAAGAGGAGTCCGTAATTTGCTTTCTAATGGTCATGATCTTTTCCTCAAAGAAGTTCATGAATTTATCACTGCTGAAGTGAAAGCCATCCTCTCTTGGGGAATGCTGCTTTTTAGTTAGCTTTGCAACAGTATCAAAAAGAAATTTTGGATTGTTCTTATTTTCCTCGATTAAGTTGGAAAAGTAGGATGATCGAGCAGCAGTGAGGGCTCTTCGGTACTGCACGGTACTGTCTTTCCAAGCTAGTCGGAAGACTTCCAGTTTGGTGTGGCGCCATTTCCGTTCCAATTTCCTGGAAGCTTGCTTCAAAGCTCGGGTATTTTCTGTATACCAGGGAGCTAGTTTCTTATGACAAATGTTTTTCGTTTTTAGGGGTGCAACTGCATCTAGGGTATTGCGCAAGGTTAAATTGAGTTCCTCAGTTAAGTGGTTAACTGATTTTTGTCCTCTGACGTCCTTGGGTAGGCAGAAGGAGTCTGGAAGGGCATCAATGAATTTTTGTGTTGTCTGAGAATTTATAGCACGACTTTTGATGCTCCTTGGTTGGGGTCTGAGCAGATTATTTGTTGCGATTGCAAACGTAATAAAATGGTGGTCCGATAGTCCAGGATTTTGTGGAAAAACATTAAGATCTACAACATTTATTCCATGGGACAAAACTAGGTCCAGAGTATGACTGTGGCAGTGAGTAGGTCCAGAGACATGTTGGACAAAACCCACTGAGTCGATAATGGCTCCGAAAGACTTTTGGAGTGGGTCTGTGGACTTCTCCATGTGAATATTAAAATCACCAAAAATTAGAATATGATCTGCTATGACTACAATTGGGTCAGAAGTTTACATACACTCAATTAGTATTTGGTAGCATTGCCTTTAAATTGTTTAACTTGGGTCAAACGTTTCGGGTAGCCTTCCACAAGCTTCCCACAATAAGTTGGGTGAATTTTGGCCCATTCCTCCTGACAGAGCTGGTGTAACTGAGTCAGGTTTGTAGGCCTCCTTGCTCGCACACGCTTTTTCAGTTCTGCCCACACATTTTCTATAGGATTGAGGTCAGGGCTTTGTGATGGCCACTCCAATACCTTGACTTTGTTGTCCTTAAGCCATTTTGCCACAACTTTGGAAGTATGCTTGGGGTCATTGTCCATTTGGAAGACCCATTTGCGACCAAGCTTTAACTTCCTGACTGATGTCTTGAGATGTTGCTTCAATATATCCACATAATTTTCTATTCTATTTTGTGAAGTGCACCAGTCCCTCCTGCAGCAAAGCACCCCCACAGCATGATGCTGCCACCCACGTGCTTCACGGTTGGGATGGTGTTCTTCGGCTTGCAAGCCACCCTCCCCCCTTTTTCCTCCAAATATAACGATGGTCATTATGGCAAAGAGTTATATTTTTGTTTCATCAGACCACAGGACATTTCTCCAAATGTACGATCTTTGTCACCATGTGCAGTTGCAAACCGTAGTCTGGATTTTTTAATGGTGGTTTTGGAGCAGTGGCTTCTTCCTTGCTGAGCGGCCTTTCAGGTTATGTCGATATAGGACTCGTTTTACTGTGGATATAGATACTTTTGTACCTGTTTCCTCCAGCATCTTCACAAGGTCCTTTGCTGTTGTTCTGGGATTGATTTGCACTTTTCACACCAAAGTACGTTCATCTCTAGGAGACAGAACGCGTCTCCTTCCTGAGCGGTATGACGGATGCGTGGTCCCATGGTGTTTATACTTGCGTACTATTGTTTGTACAGATGAACGTGGTACCTTCAGGCATTTGGAAATTGCTCCCAAGGGTGAACCAGACTTGTGGAGGTCTACAGTTTTTTTCTGAGGTCTTGGCTGATTTCTTTTGATTTTCAAATGATGTCAAGCAAAGAGGCACTGAGTTTGAAGGTAGGCCTTGAAATACATCCACAGGTACACCTCCAATTGACTCAAATTATGTCAATTAGCCTATCAGAAGCTTCTAAAGCCATGACATCATTTTCTGGAAATTTCCAAGCTGTTTAAAGGCCCCGTCAACTTAGTGTATGTAAACTTCTGACCCACTGGAATTGTGATACAGTGAATTATAAGTGAAATAATCTGTCTGTAAACAATTGTTGGAAAAATGACGTGTGTCATGCACAAAGTAGATGTCCTAACCGACTTGCAAAACTATAGTTTGTTAACAAGACATTTGTGGAGTGGTTGAAAAACGACTTTTAATGACTCCAACCTAAGTGTATGTAAACTTCCGACTTCAACTGTATGTACAGGGATTTGAGAAGTGTTCTCCCTGTTTCGTTATTTGTTTCTATCTTAGGTAGAATTTCTTATTTTGGCTGTCAGACGGTTTTTGGAGACTTATTTGCTCCGCATTTCTTTTACAGTGATAAGTCCGTTATTTTGTATTCTGGCTTCGGGACCACCAGTAAAGATCCTTGTTTCACCATCTCTGCCTACTGCCAACTGTCTATCCTGCACCGCACCTGGGTCACACCTCACCCCAACCCTTACACATCCCTGCAAGTTTTAAAGGCCGTACAATTTAAATTCTACATAATGGCACATCATTTCATAAACTTTACTGTGTGGAAGTTGATATGTTGACATGCTTCAGGTTTGCTGCCAAATTACTGGTTTCACATTTTTGTCTCCAGCGATTATAAGGTAAAATGTCACTTACATTTTCAATTCCCTTATCCAAACGGATTACTCATTTAGCTAGCTCTTATCAATAGCTCTTATCAACAGCTCTTATCAATAGCTCTTATCAATAGCTCTTATCAAGTTGTAAATTACAGTGCATGGAGAATGGTGTTATTCTATCAGAAAAAAATAAGTAGATGCTTTTTTCCATTTGGAACCGGTAGGTTCGCTCAACCTTAATCATGGTTTCCTCACGCATAAAGGTGGTGAACTTAAGAGGGAATGAAGTCAAGGTCAGAATATGGAGTATCTGTAGACAATCCTCCTTCATTTATTTGATCTCCACCCCAAAGGAATAGCTGGTGAATAGCATGATATTCTCATGCTTAAGTGCAAGGTCAGAATACGCATAGAGAAAATTGAATTACGCTCCATTTACGCACGCTTTACTCGGGTCGGAATCGGGCCCTTGTGAATAGTCCTGTCAGAGCCAACTATCCAAAGAGCAAATCCACAAGGTAAATGGTCCTACCAGAACCTCTGGTTGAGTCTTTGGGTCTTGGAATGTAAGTCCAAGTCCAATGAAAAGTCCTTTAAAAAAAAGATGAATTGACTCATTTCCTTTTTTTTACTTTATGCTTTCATGGCAACATGTTGCAGAGTCAGCTCCATAAAGCAGTGGCACAAATATGTCTGACTGAATGTGTCCCTCATGATTT
The DNA here is from genome assembly GCF_964263955.1 of Coregonus lavaretus. Lineage (NCBI taxonomy): Eukaryota > Metazoa > Chordata > Actinopteri > Salmoniformes > Salmonidae > Coregonus > Coregonus lavaretus. Next base: position 6,466,641 of record NC_140018.1, read on the forward strand.
GCAGATCAATGTTGGTTAATGCTGTTCATTTGTACCAAATCCCTTCAGCATTAACACATCAGGCTATTCAAAAGGCACATGGCAGTGTGGTCTTGTGTTCCCTCAGAAGTGAAACTACAGAATGTACGGTGTGTATCACCAGGTTGTCATGTGGTAAACTATGTGTGTGTCTCAGTGGCCTTGGCATACATCTCAACATACAGTGGATTTGGAAAGTATTCAGACCACTTCATTTTTCCCACATTTTGTTACGTTACAGCCTTATTCTAAAATTGATTAAATTGTTTTTTCCCCCTGATCAATCTAAACACAATACCACATAATGACAAAGCAAAAACTGGTTTTTAGATTTTTTTGCAAATTAAAATAAAATAAAATAATGAAATATCACATTTACATAAGTATTCAGACCCTTTACTCAGTACTTTGTTGAAGCACCTTTGGCAATGATTACAGCCCCGAGTATGACGCTACAAGCTTGTCACACCTGTATTTGGGGAGTTTCTCCCGTTCTTCTCTGCAGATCCTCTCAAGCTCTGTCAGGTTGGATGGGGAGCGTCGTTGCACAGCTATTTTCAGGTCTCTTCAGAGATGTTAGATCGGGTTCAAGTCTGTACTCTGGCTGAGCCACTCAAGGACATTCAGAGACTCCTGCGTTGTCTTGGCTGTGTGCTTAGGGTTGTTGTCCTGTTTGAAGGTGAACCTTTGCCCCTGTCTGAGGTCCTGAGCGCTCTGGAGCAGGTTTTCATCAAGGATCTCTCTGTACTTTTCTCTGTTCATCTTTCCCTCGATCCTGACTAGTCTCCCAGTCCCTGCCACTGAAAAACATCCCCACAGCATGCTTTGCCGTATGGATGTTATTGGCCAGGTGATGAGCGGTGCCTGGTTTCCGCCAGAGGTGACGCTTGGCATTCAGGCCAAAGTGTTCAATCTTGGATTCATCAGACCAGAGAATCTTGTATCTCATGGTCTGAGAGTCCTTTAGCTGCCTTTTGGCAAACTCCAAGTGGGCTGTCATGTGCATTTTCTGAGGAGTGGCTTCCGTCTGGCCACTCTACCATAAAGGCCTGATTGGTGGAGTGCTGCAGAGATGGTAGTCCTACTGGATTCTCATAAAAATATTTCAGTTTTAAATTTTTTATAAATTTGCAAACATTTCTAAAAACTTGTTTTCGCTTTGTCATTATGGGGTATTGTGTGTAGATTGATGAGGACATTTTTTTATTTAATCCATTTTAGAATAAAGCTGTAACGTAACAAAATGTGGAAAAAGAGAGAGAGTGTGTTTGTGAGAGAGCCAAGAGAACAAGAGAAAGCCAGAAATTGAATATTTAATAACAAAGACCCGACTGACCCAGAGACTGTAAACAAAGCCTCCCGCCTCAATGTAGAGCAAGGATCTACATCTACCACTCTAACCATCTGCCTCATCCCTCACCTTAAATATCATTTCCTTTATTTGGAATGGAAAGACCTCAAGAGTCAAATTGACTGTTTCACTCATTCTATAAAAATAGAGGTCTTGGACTAACTCATATGAAGATTTAATGCCAGGATTATTTATTTTTGAAATACATTTTAGAATAAGGCTGTAACATAACAGAATGTGGAAAAAGTCAAGGGGTCTGAATACTTTCCGAATGCACTGTATATGTAGCTCTGAGTCTCAGTTGCCTCGGCATACATCTCAACATATATGTAGCAAAAAAGGGTATGCAGTATGCGCTCTCATGATTAGTGGTATAGTTGGACTATGCTTGGTTGTTGATGGATTAATAATGTATTTACAGCACATAGTACATATAGTCACTATATTCACTTTATTGATTTTCTTGATAGTTTAAAAACCAAATGATTTAGGACGGTCACTAGTGGGCTGACACCTTTGTGCAAGAGTAGTTCAGGTACATTTGAAATGCTCCATGGTACATGAAATTAAAATGCTACACAACTTGATACGTTGATTGACTACATAAATTGATATGCTGACACTTCAATGGTAAACAATGTATTTCTTTAGTATTTAAGGTATATTTTAAATCCTGCATGCTGCATAACATGTCAATGCTACATAAATTGATATATTGATTTTAGAATGTAGATAAAACGAAAGGGTTAATGCGCGATTCATTCTCGTTCTATACGACTGATCCCAACGACTGTCTATAGTGACAAATAGGCCGACTTATTATGACAGAATGTATGACAGAAAGTTAACCCTCATGGCTGTCAAATGTGACAACTTGACATTGTGATGACTGACGCTCCAATTACAATTGAAGGAGGCATTTCTGCTCAATTAACTCCTTTCACTTCCCCCCCGTTCTGTTCCTTCACTGTGGTAATATTTAGACGTTGGTGTGTTATTTATAGATGACACGAGCGAGAGACGTGTGGCTGGCGCATGCTGGTACTGTTTAGCACCCAGCATCCATTAGCTTTTACAAAGTGCAGGAAATGTTGGAGCAGACGCTTGATGAGTGCACCCGTGAACTCACCTGTCAAAGCGCTCAACGTGCACATCAATATGAATACTAAGCAGTATTCGCACCTTGAAACATCATTCAACAGAGTCAGAGAGGAAACCTGATACCTAATTGATAGTGTGTCTACTGTAAATGAACTAACGTTCTCTGCAGGGTGGGTGAATGTTCCATCTTTATTGACTGACATTGAGACTTCCGTATTTATTGAGAATAGATGTTTTCTCCCATCTATGGAGACATATTAGACATATCTTATCTATTTCACTTGTGAGAATGTGTGTATTGAGAAGTCTATTCTATTATCTATATTTTGTACCCACTTCTGATCACTTTTGGGGTTAATCCAGATCCTGTGATTGATCTAGGAGTGAATGTAGGAGTAAATGGGGCAAATGTCCAAACAGCTGAAGTTATTCCAGTACGAGCCATCATCTTTTACCGCAATATGATACCTGGCATTCTAGGTTAACATGGACCAAGTCTTCCGCTACTCCCTGTTACACAGTGAGATAGTGATGACAGATGGTCTAAAATGGTCCTGAGTGGTGCAATATATTCCTCCTTCCCTAAAGTGTAACAGACAAGACTACAGCTTTACCACACTGACACATTGCCTGGCTCCTGGCATGAGGACGGCCTGTTGCCTTTGGCAATGAGCGCAGAGTTATATAGTCCAGTTATGCTGACAGTTCTCTTCCTCTCTCTCCCTGCTCTCTCTCTCTCTCTTCTCTCTCTCTCCCTTCTCCCTCTCTCTCCCTGCCTTCTCCCCCTCTCTCTCTCTCCCTGCCTTCTCTCTCTCTCTCCCTGCCTTCTCTCTCCCCTTGTTTTCTCCCCCAGGCAGTGGTGATGCCAGTACGTGGCAGAGGGGGGAGAGGATGCTGCGTCTCTGGCCCAGTGTGAGAACCTCCCCCTGGGGAAGCCGACGTTGGACGCAGGGCCCTACGGGCCGCTGATCCCTCTCCTGTGTCTCTGTGATTTATGGCTACTAGGGATCTGGCCACTGCAGACTCCTCTCTCGCGTTCACATTCACAAATACACACATGCTGCACCCCAGTGCTCAGTGCTGCACCACAGAGTGATTCCACCACACACTGAGCAAAATAATCTCTCTCAGCCTCCACACATACTGAGGGACTGAGCCACACTCACTGAGGGACTGAGCCACACTGCTTTTCTCTGCCCCATACAACCTCCCATTGCACCACTGTGTCCTATACATGCCCTCACACACCCCTATGTGTATCCTCCACTCCCCCTCAGTGTGTGGATTAGCATCCCAGTATGAGTCATGGACCGTCAGCCTAAGAGGCGCCTGCTTTACTAGCAGAGGTGGATCAATGGAACTGCGCTGAGTGATGAGATGATGTTCCTGAGTTCGCATGGCTTGATAAAAATCACCTGACAGCAGCCCTGCAAAGACTGACCCCCCCTGACTTCATTGTTTTTACTCACTGGACTGACTCTCCCTAGACGGACTCTCCCTGGATGGACTCTCCCTGGACTGACTCTCCCTAGACTGACTCTCCCTGGACTGACTCTTCCTGGACTGACTCTTCCGGGACTGACTCTCCCTAGACTGACTTTCCTTGGGCTGACTCACTGGACAGACTCTCCCTGGACGGACTCTCCTTGGACTGACTCTCGCTGGACTGACTCTCCCTGGACTGACTCTGCCTAGACTGACTCTCCTTGGACGGACTCTTCCTGGACGGACTCTCCCTGGACTCACTCTCCCTGGACTGACTCTCACTGGACTGACTCTCACTGGACTGACTCTCACTGGACTGACTCTCCCTGGACTGACTCTCAATGGACTGACAATGACTCACTGGTGTCCCCCAGGGATGCCCGTTATCACCCTTTGACATTTACATTTTCGACACGGCCGTGTCCCTTTTTCTGAACCTGTTATTTTTCTAAACTCGGAAGCCGTGGACTGGAGGTGAGAGCCAGCGGGCGGTCCGGTCCTCACCATGGTGTTGCCGCCCCCGGACAAACGCCACGTGTGCCTGACCACCATCGTCATCATGACCAGCATGGCCTTCATGGACGCCTACCTGGTGGAGCAGAACCAGGGGCCCAGGAAGATCGGCGTGTGCATCATTGTGCTGGTCGGGGACATCTGCTTCCTCATCGTGCTGCGCTACGTGGCCGTGTGGGTGGGCGCCGAGGTGCGCACGGCCCGCCGCGGCTACGCCATGATCCTCTGGTTCCTCTACATCTTTGTGCTGGAGATCAAGCTCTACTTCGTCTTCCAGAACTGCAAGGCCGATAGGAAGTCCCTGGAGACGGTGGCCCGGAAAGCCTTGACTCTGCTGCTGTCTGTGTGCGTCCCGGGGCTGTACTTGGTTCTGGTGGCTCTGGACAGCATGGAGTACGTGAGGACCTTCAGGAAGAAGGAGGACATGCGGGGGAGGCTCTTCTGGGTGGCTCTAGATCTTCTGGATCTTCTGGACATTCAGGCCAACCTGTGGGAGCCTCAGCGGACCGGCCTGCCCATCTGGGCCGAGGGACTGATGTTCTTCTACTGCTACGTCCTCCTCCTCACCCTGCCCTGCGTCTCCCTCAGCGAGATCTCCACGCAAGGGGAGCACGTATCACCCCAGAAAATGATGCTTTACCCTGTCCTCAGCCTGATCACCATCAACGTGGTCACCATCTTGATCCGCGGGGTCAACATGGTGCTGTTCCAGGACAGTAGAGTCTCCACTATCTTCGTCGGCAAGAACGTGGTGGCGATCGCCACGAAGGCGTCCACCTTCCTGGAGTACCGGCGTCAGGTGAAGGAGTTCCCTCACCCGCAGAACGCCATGGCGTTGGAGCTGCAGCAGAACTCTGTGGGCCACAGACATATGCCCCACACGTCGCACTCGCAGCCCCTGGCCAACTCCACCAACCAGCCCCACGAACCCTCGCCAGCGTGTGACATCGACACATGACCGCCAGCACTGGACTGTCTAGACACCAGCGGAGCCTCTCCACCGCTGCCTTCAGTGACTAACTAAAACAGAACTTCTGGTGTGACTGGTTCTCTCTCTCTCTCTCTATCCATCCATCCATCCATCCCACTCTCTCTCTCCCTCTCTCTCTCCCTCTCTCTCTCTCTCTCTATCTATCCAGTCTCTGAGAGTTTGGTGTTAAGAAATATGTGGGTTCCATGACAGGATGGTTTTCTTATTTCTGTCAAGCCCACTTGAACAACAGAGGATGTAACAACTAGAGGGATATTTTCAGCCTCTGTCTGCCTGTTGGAGAAGGATAAAGATTCACCTTCTTGATTCTGACAGGAGGGAACTGATGTGGTTTTTATTGAATTGTTTTTAAATGAACAGTTTTATTCTGCAATTGAGTAATGTATGTTCTGTAACAGTAAATTTGACAATATGTACTTCCCTGAATATCTGTGATTTTCGAAAGGCCCCTTTTCGACCATCCATTGAGTGGCTTTTTTTATTTGTAGTCCTTAAAAAGGAGGCATACCACTTGCCCTACAGAAGCACTCAGTTGAAGTGGAGAAAGAGAGGATGGAGAGGAGAAGAAGGGAAGGAGAAAGGGTCAATAAGAAGGGTGTGTTGGAGCTGTGGGGAAGGGTGGCAGTAGAAGAGGAATTCAGCCTCTGCTTGGTTCTGCTGCATCGGTCAGTGTGACACGTTACGACCAAATGGTTCTGCTGCCTCGGTCAGTGTGACGCGTTACGACCAAATGGTTCTGTTGCCTCGGTGAGCGTGACGTGTTACGACCAAATGGTTCTGTTGCCTCGGTCAGTGTGACGTGTTACGACCAAATGGATCTGCTGCCTCGGTCAATGTGACGCGTTACGACCAAATGGTTCTGCTGCCTCGGTCAGTGTGATGCGTTACGACCAAATGGTTCTGCTGCCTCGGTCAGTGTGACACGTTACGACCAAATGGTTCTGCTGCCTCGGTCAATTTTGACGCGTTACGACCAAATGGTTCTGCTGCCTCGGTCAGTGTGACACGTTACGACCAAATGGTTCTGCTGCCTCGGTCAGTGTGATGCGTTACGACCAAACGGTTCTGCTGCCTCGGTCAGTGTGATGCGTTACGACCAAATGGTTCTGCTGCCTCGGTCAGTGTGATGCGTTACGACCAAATGGTTCTGCTGCCTCGGTCAGTGTGACGCGTTACGACCAAATGGTTCTGCTGCCTCGGTCAGTGTGACGCGTTACGACCAAATGGTTCTGCTGCCTCGGTCAGTGTGATGCGTTACGACCAAACGGTTCTTCTGCCTTGGTCAGTGTGATGCGTTACGACCAAATGGTCTGGTGCTTTCGGTCAGTGTGACGCGTTACGACCAAATGGTCTGCTGCCTTGGTCAGTGTGACGCGTTACGACCAAATGTCTGCTAAAAGCATCAGCGCTCAGCACTATACACTCTGCATGAGGCAGCCAACCATGTGTGTTATTCTGCATGTGTGTGTGCGTGTCTGTGTGCGTGTGCGTACACGTTTGAGGGGCAGAGGGGTGCTCATGTGAAACTGAATTTCAAGTTCAAGTTTTATTGTCAAATGCACAAGTACAGTGAAACGCTTCACTTGCAAGCTTTACCCAGCAGTGCTGTAATCAATATCAAAATAGTATAACTAATAAAAAATTTAAAATAAATTATAAATATAAATAAGAGAGGAAGCTACAGTTGAAGTCGGAAGTTTACATACACCTTAGTCAAATACATTTAAACTCTGTTTTTCACAATTCCTGACATTTAATCCTAGTAAAACTTCCCTGTCTTAGGTCAGTTAGGATCACCACTTTATTTTAAGAATGTGAAATGTCAGAATAATAGTAGAGATAATGATTTATTTCAGCTTTTATTTATTTTATCACATTCCCAGTGGGTCAGAAGTTTACATACACTCAATTAGTATTTGGTAGCATTGCCTTTAAATTGTTTAACTTGGGTCAAACGTTTTGGGTAGCCTTCCACAAGCTTCCCACAATAAGTTGGGTGAATTTTGGCCCATTCCTCCTGACAGAGCTGGTGTAACTGAGTCAGGTTTGTAGGCCTCCTTGCTCGCACACGCTTTTTCAGTTCTGCCCACACATTTTCTATAGGATTGAGGATGGCCACTCCAATACCTTGACTTGTTGTCCTTAAGCCAATTTGCCACAACTGTGTATATATGCTTGGGGTCAATGTCAATTTGGAAGACCCATTTTCGACCAAGCTTTAACTTCCTGACTGATGTCTTGAGATGTTGCTTCAATATATCCACAACATTTTCCTTCCTCATGATGCCATCTATGTTGTGAAGTGCACCAGTCCCTCCTGCAGCAAAGTACCCCCACAGCATGATGCTGCCACCCCCGTGCTTCACGGTTGGGATGGTGTTCTTCGGCTTGCAAGCAACCCCCTTTTTCCTTCAAACATAACGATGGTCATTATGGCCAAACAGTTATATTTTTGTTTCATCAGACCAGAGGACATTTCTCCAAAATGTACGATCTTTGTCCCCATGTGCAGTTGCAAACCGTAGTCTGGCTTTTTTATGGCGGTTTTGGAGCAGTTCCTTGCTGAGCGGCCATTCAGGTTATGTCGATATAGGACTCGTTTTACTGTGGATATAGATACTTTTGTACCTGTTTCCTCCAGCATATTTACAAGGTCCTTTGCTGTTGTTCTGGGATTGATTTGCACTTTTCGCACCAAAGTACGTTCATCTATAGGAGACAGAACGCGTCTCCTTCCTGAGCGGTATGACGGCTGCGTGGTCCCATGGTGTTTATACTTGCGTACTATTGTTTGTATGAACGTGGTACCTTCAGGCGTTTGGAAATTGCTCCCAAGGATGAACCAGACTTGTGGAGGTCTACTATTTTTTTTCTGAGTTCTTGGCTGATTTCTTTTGATTTTCCTATGATGTCAAGCAAATAGGCACTGAGTTTGAAGGTAGGCCTTGAAATACATCCACAGGTACACCTCCAATTGACTCAAATTATGTCAATTAGCCTATCAGAAGCTTCTAAAGCCATGACGTCATTTTCTGGAATTTTCCAAGCTGTTTAAAGGCACCTTCAACTTAGTGTATGTAAACTTCTGACCCACTGGAATTGTGATACAGTGAATTATAAGTGAAATAATCTGTCTGTAAACAATTGTTGGAAAAATGACTTATGTCATGCACAAAGTAGATCTCCTAACCGACTTGCCGTAACTATAGCTAAACAAGAAATTTGTGGAGTGGTTGAAAAACGAGTTTTAATGACTCCAACCTAAATTTATGTAAACTTCTGACTTCAACTGTATATACAGGGTCAGTGCTAATACTAAATGTACAATGTGCAGGGATACTGAAGTATTTGAGCTAGATATGTACATGTAGGCAGGGTTTAGGATAAAGTGACTGGTAGCAGGATCCATAATAATAACAATAATAGTAAACAGTATGGCAGGAGTGGTGGGTGTGTGGGTGGGTAAGTAGGTGGGTGTGTGGGTAAGTAGGTGGGTGTGTGGGTGGGTGGGTGGGTGAGTTGGTGGGTGTGCGCATGCGTCGTGAGTGTGTATGTAAGTAAGGGATGTGGGTGTTAGTGTGAGTGTGTGAGTGTGAATGCAAGTATGACAGTGTAGGCGTGATTTGGATGTACTGTAGCGTGTGTGGCTGAAACGCGGGTGTGAAAGAAACCTTACTGTATTTTCCTCCACAAGTAATCCTTGAAGTCAGAGAATGCGGAGTGCAGACAGCCTCATTAACAAACGTTAAAATATACATTTACAATCCAACCTGAAAACTGCAAACTATTTCTACTTAATTGATGAAGTGAGTATTAAAGTATTATTATTATCGTTATTACTACGTGTACATTCTTTACTAAATGTGTATGTTGGAGGCCAGTGATGTTTTAATAAAAGTATTCAAAGAATGTGAAGGCGTTGTCTTACTCTTACCCCACAACATGTCGTGGTGTTGTACTCAGCATTATACAGAAGAGGAATGTAACCTTAAAAAACCCAAGTTCAAAGGTTGACAGACTATTTATCCATTCTGAGCAGGTTCCAGAATATACTTCTGTCTACAAGAAAATGACTTCACTCTCGTTTCTCTTTTTCAAAAGAAAACACATTAATTTATTTGCAGGCCAACTCAATTGAATTAAATTTTTCCAACGAGCCCTTTTATATTTTCTGTATTTTTCCAAAGGCACTATTTTTGATTTCTCGATTTTCTCTTGTCTGAACTCTTCTATGGTTGGTGAGCTATTTGCTGTTGCCTTGGAAACATTGTTTCATTGGCCAACCCTGGCATTATGGACAGAGGAGAAAAGTTCAGCCACGTGAACAATGTACTATTGTGTACCCAGAATGACACATGCAAAGATCAACCACAGGTACCAGCACTCTGAGACACACTGGAGAATCATCAGTGGCCTTTGACCCCATCAACAACAACTGACTGGCCTGAAAGTGACAGTACCCTTTAACCTACCATAATAAAACACAGAGACAGAGAGAGAGAGAGAGAGAGAGAGAGAGAGAGAGAGAGAGAGAGAGAGAGAGAGAGAGAGAGAGAAAGAGAGAGAGGGCGAGAAAGAGAGAGAGAGGGAGAGAGAGAGAAAGAGAGAGAGGGCGAGAAAGAGAGAGAGAGGGCGAGAAGGTGAGAGAGAGAGAAAGACAGATGAGAGGATGAGAGAGCGAGAGAGAGAGAAAGACAGATGAGAGAGAGAGAGAAAGACAGATGAGAGAGAGAGAGAGACAGATGAGAAAGAGAGAGAGAGAGAGAGAGAGAGAGAGAGAGAGAGAGAGAGAAAGAGAGAGAGAAAGAGAGAAAGACAGATGAGAGAGAGAGAGAGACAGATGAGAGAGAGAGAGAGACAGATGAGAGAGAGAGAGAGAGAGAGAGAGAGAGAGAGAGAGAGAGAGAGAGAGAGAGAGAGCGAGAGAGAGAGGGGGGAAGAGAGAGAGAGAGAGACAGATGAGAAGAGGGAGAGCACCTGATTACAGCAAATGCAAGAATGCCAATTCTCTTTTTAGCAGTGCCCTTTCAAATGTAGACTTTTGCTTTAGGATTAGAGAGGAAACATGCCAGACTACCATTGTGAAGATCACTGGCCTTACTAGATCGCACAAATATGGATTTGTTACATCTAAGCCTTGCTCTCAGTGGGTCTCTATCTCACGACCCAGCTGTCCCAAAAAGACACCACACAGTGTTAGATGAACACTTTTGTTTGAATAAATCTTGGATAAAGGAGAGAGAAAGTAAATGGACAACTTGGGGATAGGAATAAATGACCTGTAGCCGCCTCAGCATGAGCTCACCTTAGCAAGACCCCTTCGCAGCGCCAGACACATTCATAAATCAACCAGAGCTTCATCATCATCATCATCATCAGGAAGTTCATTGTGCTCCCTCCATACGCAATGGGGGTCGTGAAAACGCTTTCCTCTCTCCACCAACCTGTGATTTATTTTGCATCTCTAACTTTTGTGAAATATTCAATTTTCGACAACATTAATTCAGGACGGCGTGCATAGAGGCGAGGGAGAAGCCTCAGGAGAGTGAGCAAGTGTGGGTGTTGACCAACCTAAGGGACTGCTAACTCAACGCTTTCTCTGATCTCCACGTGGCTGCTCTGTCAAATCAAATCAAATTGTATTTGTCACATGCACCGATTACAACAGGTGTAGACCTTACAGTGAAATGCTTACTTACAAGCCCTTAACCAACAATACAGTTTTAAGAAAGAATACCCCCCCCCCCCCCTCCAAAAAAAAGTAACAAATTATTAAAGAGCAGCAGTAAAATAACAATAGTAAAATAACAGTAGGGAGGCTATATACAGGGGGTACCGGCACAGAGTCAATGTTAGTTGAGGTAATTGTCTGCTCTACTACGCCCCAAACCCTCTAATCACTTAGCTAGCCACTCTAGCTGCCCTGAGCACAATACCACTTCCCAATGTGAGCAGGAGTCCCATCTATATGGACATACAGGTACTGGAGCTCTGTCCCAAATGGCACCCTATTCCTTTATCGTACACTACTATGACCAGGGCCCATAGGGCTTGAACACAACTTAATTATTATCCTTTTACAAATACAAAATATACACTTACTGTGCCCCGTTTTACCACAGATTTCTACAGAGGTTTTTTGTCTAACAGCTTTCAGCAGTTTTTTTTTTTCAATGGGGGGGGGTGGGTGGGTGGGGGTTCCCTCCCGAGTTTCCATTAGCTCAGGAAGTGCTGTAGCCTTGTTCAGGTAAATGTGCAACACTAAACACCTCAGTGGGAATCTGTGTTAAAACGCTGCACAGTAGGTGTATCTTTTGTATTTTTAAACTATTTTGGGGTGATATGAAAGCAGAGTTTCGGTGGTTTCTAAAATCGTATTTTCACGCAAGGATTATTAACAGTTAGACAGAGCATTGGGACTGTTGTAGGCCTACACATTGGCTGCACTGTGGTCAGTAGTTGGAATGAGAATGACTGGGGATGGCCCATTGGATTCTCAAGCGCTAGACACAACCCAGCAACAGGTCTCTCAATAAAAAAATGAAACTAATAAAACAGTGTATATAGGTCTATCTCTAAAGCAGTCAAACACTTTGTCTAAATTATGGATCATATCATGACAGTGCCAAAATATCCATTATAAACTGGGTGGTTCGAGCCCTGAATGCTGATTGACTGACAGCCGTGGTATATCAGGGGTATGACAAAACATTTATTTTTACTGCTCTAATTCCGTTGGTAACCAGTTTATAATAGCAATAAGGCACCTCTGGGGTTTGTGATATATGGCTTATATTCCACGGATAAGGGCGCATTGCGTCGTGCCTAAGAACAGCCCTTAGCCGTGGTATATTGGCCATATACCACACCTCCTCTGGCCTTATTGCTTAATTGAGACCTACGCCATCCATTTAGGCCCCTCTCTCTCCCAAACTCAGTTTTTGCTTTGCCTTGCCGTTTCAAAGACACAAAGCTCTGAGCACACAATTAATTCATCTATATTTCAGCAACAAATGCGCCGGTGTGCTTGGTCATGACTCATGACTGATGTGTCTGGCCCTGTTAAACCGAACTAAACACGAAGCGTACTACCAGCATCCTGCCCGGACATCCCGTCTAACCGTTGGTGTTCACGGTTTAAGATGGGTTCCTTTGTTTCTTCTTGTACCCACTGTCTTAGTGGAGTGCTGTGGTCCTGTAGCAGCGAGACTCATCAATCCTCACCTCTACAGCTCATTGTAAAGTCTTCCTGACCCAACCAGGACTAGTCAACAAGAAACGCTGATTTGTTTATAATGGTCAGTCAGCACTAAACCCATTAGAAAAACATGGGAGGGAACGAATGTCATGTAAAAAAAAATATTTATATATCATCACAAATGAATCAGATGGCATACAGAATCAAATCAAAATCTTCCAAACTCAACTCAAAAGGCACACTCTCTGAAACACAAATGGAAATGCAAAATCAAGTCTCCGTTTTAGTTTAGCAATAATGTCTCCACCCTTTAAAGGACAGAGTGATTTACTAGTGTAGTCTGTGTAATAATCCAGGAAGTAAATAGTCCATCGAGACAATGACACTATAAGTATGCCAGTTTATGTCAAATTGACATCAAAAGTTTTAAATGTTTGCATTTTAGCTAACCCTAACCCTTTCCCTAACCTTAACCTAATTATCCTAACCTGCTGCTTAAGTTCTCCTAACCTGTTACAAAAAGTCAATTTAGACATAAATTGTATTCTATCTAGTCAAAACCGCTAGGGAGTGACTGGGGTGGAGCCCAGAGCCTGTGCACATCTCAAGAAACCATGGAACATGTTTTTTGTTGCAAAACGTTATAAAACATTTTCTGTTCCATGCCCTAATATAAACGACCCTGGAGAGTCACACTGCAGTCTCTGAAAGTCTATTCATTCAGTGATATGTCCATTTCTCCCTGCATGTGGGATCTAAATGCTAAAATTGGAATGTCATAAACACAAATAAGAAATAATATGGAGGTGTGTGTCTCTGGAAATCTCTTTAATAAATCTGCTTTACAAAATGGATGACACAATGGCTGACCTAAACTTTTTTGCTGAATGCACCAATTTGTAAGTCGCTCTGGATAAGAGCGTCTGCTAAATGATGTAAATGTAAATGTAATCTAATTGCAAGGTTCCCAGACAGTTTTAGAAGACACATTAAATGGAACAGTATTCAGACCTGCCTGGCTAACCAGACACATCACTCCTACCAAACGCCACGCCCCCACTAACGTTTCTTCTTCACGATGAGTCTGGGTGTCGCGTTCCCCTGACATTGCATTGCATCAATCAATCGTTGCTCAGACGTTGCATTGCTACAACCAATGGTTGCTGCCACGTCATCAACTGTGCAGTCGGGCACCAGATTGCTGTAACATACTGTATGTTGTTAGCTGATATGTAAAATACATATTCAGGTGTTGTAAGATCTGTCATGCGTCAGAAACGTCTGAGCAGGGGAACACGACCTGAATATGATCACCTCCCGACTGCTTCTCGAACGCGAACACATTCAAGCCATTCTGATTGGTCTCAGAAACCGATGGGTTTGACCAGAGCCAGAACACACGTGGGTAAAGCGGCGTTTCGGAAATAGTAATTGGCTTTGATACTCTGATTGGTTAGAGACAATCCAATCGCTAATGACTTGTTTTGTACAACGCCCCTCACTTTGGCATCAGCAGAAAGGACATCTAGGATGGCAGTCTGACCGAATGGATCGTCAGAAAGGACTTCTAGCGTGGCAGTCTGACAATGTATGTACCAATAGATAGAGCAGGGGAATTAAATTCAGTAGGAGTCGTCAGGAAAATTCAGACCCAGAGACACTTAGGATTTTTTGGGGGTATTCGAGGGACATTTCCATTTTATTCATTTAGCAGACACTCTTATCCAGAGCGAATTAAAGGAGCAATTAGGGTTAAGTGCCTTGCTCAAGGGCATATCGAAATGTTTCACCTAGTCAGTTCAGGGATTCGAACCAGTGACCTTTCAGTTACTGGCCCAACACTCAATTGCTAGGCTACCTGCCGGGACCTTGAAGGTAGCCAGAAAGAGTACTTTTCAGAATACTCAGTAAGATATTGGAGGAACAGATATTGGAGGAACACTATTTGAATGTCCGAAAATAATAGATAGTTCAAAGTCTGTTCTGTAAAATCATTTTTTGGGCTGACATTTACAATCTGTTCCTGACGAATCCATATTGCGCTTCAGACTTATATAAAACCATAAATATATCTAACACAAGGTGTCCTTTAAAAAAGAAAAATCAGGATTGAGGAAAGATTCAAACCATGTGCTGTGAGAAAGTACAAATTATACATATATTTATATAGATTTCATTTTGTTAAACAGATACCTGGAGGTTATGTTACACATTCCCTTTATTTTGGTGTCATCATCACAAGGTAAAACCAAGGAATTAGGTAACATTGACATTAACTTTTTGTACATGGTGTACTTTGAGTGCGTCAGAGAAACGACAATAGGCAACAGCAGCCCGGAATGCTCACCATCCATCACTTTGAGCAGAGCGATTTGCAAAAACAGCAGGACCATGTAAAAAAAGAACAGAGAACAAACACAAACAAAATGTCCCCAAAATACTACCACAGAGATGACTGGAAAAACATTTTTCTCCAGATCTCCAGAAGAGCAGTTGGACTACTAGCTGTATATAGGCCAAACTTCTAAACTGTCTATGCCATTCTCTCAGGATTTGGATGGGAGAGAAACAGGAGAGAGAGAGCAGAGAGTGAGATATTCATGAGATAAAGCAGTCCAAACGGAACGCTTGTTAGGGGCCATTGAGAAGAAGAGGATCTTCAGAGCACAAGATCACGCTTGAGAGAAGCGGGGAGAGAAGAGAGAGAGAGAGAGAGCGGGAGAAGCTTGTTAACAGTAATATGCTAGCCAAGAAGCTGTCTCATTAGAGGAAGACGCATCATTGGCTACATGGGGCCAAACATGCTGCTAGATCCAGATGGCCAGATCCCCGACGTGATGTGCGTGAATGGACCACGAGATGGTCACCCATCTTGGAGAAATGTGTAGATTAACAAAGTTAATATTGAAATCGAAAGGCAGTTGTGATGGAAATGGAACCATGCTTTGGCATTACAGTTTTCACTGTGGGTTTGGCGATGCCAGGAGAACGCTACCTGCCCCACTGCATAGTGCCAACTGGAAAGTTTGGTGGAGGAGAAATAATGGTCTGGGGCTGTTTTTCATGGTTCGGGCTAAGCCCCTTAGTTCCAGCGAAGGGAAATCTTAACGCTACAGCATACAATGACATTCCAACTTTGTGGCAACAGCTTGGGGAAGGCCCTTTCCTGTTTCAGCACGACAATGCCCCTGTGCACAAAGTGAGGTCCATACAGAAATTGTTTGTCAAGATCGGTGTGGACGAACTTGACTGGCCTGCACAGAGCCCTGATCTTAACCCCATCGAACACCTTTGGGATGAAATGGAATGCCGACTGCGAGCCAGGCCTAATCGCCCAACATCAGTGCCTGACCTCAATAATGCTCGTGGCTGAATGGAAGCAAGTCCCCGCAGCAATGTTCCAACATGTAGTGGAAATCATTCCCAGAAGAGTGGAGGCTGTTATAGAAGCAAAGGGGGGACCAACTCCATATTAATGCCCATGATTTTGGAATGAGATGTTCGATGAGCAGGTGTCCACATACTTTTGGTCATGTGGTGTATGTAGACAAACACTACAGCTGAGAAATTCAAGTCAAAGCACAGCTGTCAACATCTGTATTAATTGCTACATTTAATATGTGACTTTAAAAAAATATTGTATTCAAGGCCGTTGAGACAAATGTACAGGAATTATTTTGCCATTTTATTTTTTCACGTTATTGCTTTACAGTAAAATGCATCGTTGAATATGTCCAATATAGAGACAATACATTCATATAAGTTATACAGATGTTTTCGATAATGTTTCATAGTAACTAACTTTAAATTAAATATATTATCATTATGTTTTATTTCTCATTTTTATTGGTTGACAAATGACTCCCACATCACATTGAGCTCACAGTGCATCAGGTCGCATTCATTCAAGAGAATTACATACGGCTCCACTCCGGTGTTGAGAAGTCACAGTTATTGAACGTGTGTGTGGC
Organism: Coregonus lavaretus; assembly: GCF_964263955.1. Taxonomy (NCBI): domain Eukaryota; kingdom Metazoa; phylum Chordata; class Actinopteri; order Salmoniformes; family Salmonidae; genus Coregonus; species Coregonus lavaretus. The sequence goes on from NC_140018.1 coordinate 6,483,269, forward strand.
CTACATTTTCATAGTGCAAACAAATTGTTGCTGAGTGCAAAAAATACAGTAAACCACTATAATCTGTTAGTTTGACAATTAACTTTTCTTCAACAATGTGTGCTATAAAGAGGTGATGTAACTACAGTTTAGTAAACTGAGCTTTTTAACACACATTGAAGAAAAGTTTTAAATTAAATCACACTACTAGATTATAAATTAGTTTTATGGTCATTTTTGCCCTAGGTGTGTGTAGATACGTGCACTTTTATTTTGTACAACATGGTTTCCATACAATCTGTATTTTTGATGCAGAGCTATGACATTTACGGCATCTGAATACTACTTCTTTTTAAAAAGTGAAAGTAAAGTTATGAGGCAGATTGCCTGGTGAATTATTAAACGGTGGTGTGTGTGGGTGTTGGAAGAGTTAGGACAGTCAAACAGTAGGAGCAGTGTGACCTGCTGTGCTGAGGTGTATTCATTAGTCGCAGACCGTTACAAATCATTTTGCCTGTTGCAAAACATTTTGCAATGGTAACCGTTTACTTTAGAAACCAAACAGGGAGGGACCTACCTGAATTTGTCCAATAGAAACTCTCGTTTTCGTTGCAAAACATTTTCCGTTTAGAGTAAACAGTTTCAGTTGCAAAACGTTTTGCAACAGACCAAACATTTTGCAGCGGTCTGGACTAATGAGTACACCCGTTGACACTCTCAGGACCTGGCAACGAGGGCCCAATTTTAAAGTAACCCCTAGACCCTATGCGCTATACACTTGTGGAGATCATAGACGATTTGATTGGTATTAGCGCAATATGGTGAAACTTCCACCGAGCCTGGACGTTAGGTGGCTATGTGGAGCTATTACTTACAGCTGTCAAACCCTCTCATCTCTCCACAAGTACCTAGGGCCTAGGGGTCCATTTGGGATTGGACCAAGGACACAACCACACAGGTGTTGTACACAGACCCAAACCCACCGCTCAAACCAACAGACAGACAGACAGACAAAGGGAAATGCACAAAATCAACAACCCCCCCCCCCCAAAAAGACATGAGACATTCTTAATCAACTCAGGTATACGCTTGACCCAAAAAGCGAGCATCATATGTTCAAAAAATATCTATGTATGTACAGTTAATAAGAACCAGTGAAAAGATTGAGAATGCAGTGGTCGTTACAAAGAAGACTACAATGAGAATCAGAATGGCACTAGCAGAGAATACTCTTTCACTGTTCTATGGGGAAAAGACCCACTGGGGTATATACAGTGCAGTAGGGGTAACTGCTATAAGTTGATGGTCGAGCGGGGTGAGGGGGACATGACACGGGATGGGGGTGGTCAGAGAGAGCATTGGGGTGTGATAAGGAGGGGTGAGGAAGGGGGGGCAATAGAGTCTTGAGGACCTGTGTGGTCACTTTCTTTCAAGAGAACACAGCAAGTCCAACCCCCCCCCCCCCCCCCCCCCCCCCCCCCCCCCCCGCCCAAGAGTAGCATTTAGGTCCTGCTACTAAAATGTCTGCTCCTCAGGTCCTTCACACAGAGAGGAGATCTCTTTCCTGGAGAAGGAGAAGTTCAGAGTACGCTAGACTAAACCATCTGTAGCCAGCCTGGGGGGTGTTTCCCAGCTGGAGTCCTTCCCCTCCTCTCCTCAGGTAGAGTTGGTGGTTGAGTAATGCCCTTGTACCAGAGGGTCGGACTCCACCGAACACACAGAATCCCCCGTTCCAGAACATTTCCTCAATGTCCTCTGGCTCGGTCCTTTAGCTGTCATTCAGACCAACGAGCTCAAATGTTCCACTAACATTATGGCAACCCCCATGGAGGTCCTCCAGAGTCCAACACACATTACATTGAGATTGCATATACAAGTACCTGCTGCCAACACAAAAAGGAAAGACAAGTTATCATCATTAACACTCCCCTATTAATGCAAGTCTCTCCAGCTTATTGTAGACTCCGTTCCTGCAGGTGTTTTTGCATGATGTCAAATGTCTTAGATTGCAGTAGCCTGTAGCTGCCGTTTTTTATAAAGTGGGCGCAGGAAGGGGGGGGGGGGTTCGTGCCATGGAGGAGCCTGCATTTATTGTCCCAACATGCATTGCACTGCAGACAGAAACGGGTGTGTGCTCACGGTGTTGGAGGTTCAAGTTCAAGGGATTAGAGGTGGTGAGACCGACCTGGGCGCGGGCCTGCAAGTCAGCACACACCCTCGTCATTCTCTCACACACACTGTACATACAACCACACACACACACACAAAGGAAGCACTAGTTGATTCAGAATGAGAGGACGGCTTTGCTTGTTTTAAAGTGCAATATCTACATGTAATTCACAGAGAAAACACCACCTATGTCGCCCCCTACTGGAGCTGCAAGGCTCCAGATATTCCCTGATAACCAAACGGCTGTGGTTGCTTGAGACCCCTGCCATGCAGATAGATCAGTGAGGGAGCATTGCCCCCTGGTGGTCAAAGGGGGGATAGAGCAGACAGGAGAAGGAGAGAAGAACAGACCAATTCTACCATCTGTGATACTATACACATTTCGCCATGCTACTGTCCAAAGACGTCCGAATATGGACACCGTCCCTAAGATATCCCCCAACTCAGTGACATATCCAGCGCATCTCTGGAGCAAGTGTTTCTTCTCTTCAGGTGTTGTGCAGTCAGAGGGGGTGTGTGAGAGATATCGGTCTCAGAACAAGAAAAAAAACAACAGCTGAACTTTCAGCACCACGGGTTTTGGAGTCGCCGCCTTCAGCCAGACTCCCCCCTTCTAGGGGCAGCCAATTCTCCTTACAATAAAAGCATTTTCTCTGTGCGCAATTCATTACTGTGAAACAGGCAATGTCCTTTATGATTGCAACAAGCTCTCCTCAAAGTATTTCATACTAGTCATTTTTTAACTCTAAAAAAAACAAAAATCCACAATACAAAAACGAGAAGAAAAAAATACTTTTACAAGTTTCCCCATTGTGCAGTGCTGCAAATATACATGATACTCTCTTCTGGCAGTCTCAGCTTTGAGTTGGACTGCAGACTCGTTAGACACAAAGATTCCTGACAAAATGTCTTTCTTAAGAGGTGATTGAGAGAAGGGAAAAGTTAAAGAGTAGAAAGAGAGATTGAGGAGTGAAAGTGAGTGTCTGGTGCAGAGGGGTGGGATGTAGTGATATGGATAAAGTCACAGTTCGGACCATGTCAGAGGGGTCCAGGTCTGAAAGGGGAGGAGGAGAGTTCCTCCTCCAAAGGTTGGGGGTACAAGCAGGAATCAGGGGGAGAGGTAGAGGTTTAGGGCGAGGTTGTGTATTCTCCATAGGGTCTTTGGGTGGATGGGTGGGGTGGGGTTGGGATAAGAGGAGAAGTTTGGATGGAGAAGAGTAGAAGGGGTGAGGGTCAATGCTGAGGGTCAGGACTAACCCTAACCTGGACGGAGATATGTGTGGGTTGTTGTGAGAGGGAGACTATTGTAGCTACTGTAGGGTTGATTCTAGAGCCTGTGGGTGAATGCTAATAAAAGCACAGTGAGACTACAGATAGTGTGGAGGGGGGGGAATGGAAAATGGACTTGTCTGAAAATGGGTCCAGTTTGTTTAATGCGTCTGTCCACTCCACAGAACAAAGCCTCATTGGAAAGTGAGTCCAAGCACAGGGAAAGAAAGATTTAAAGACCAGGATCAGATCAAGAGGTCAACAGGTCAGTTATGACAATGAAAGGTGGGTCAGACAGACAGGAGATATCCAGGTAACCAGGTTTAGTAACGTGGTGGAGGATGGGGAAGGTCGATTGTGATTGGTTGCTGTTTGGGGTTGAGGGAGTGGAGCTTCCTAGTTCAGAGGTCAGCGTGGGTGGGCGTGGTCTAGCTACTCCTCCATGCACATGGGCAGGTTGACGAAGGTAAACACGTTGTACTCAATCATAATGGAGAAACACAGGAAGACAGCGTACAGGACCAGGGTGTAGATACCCAGCTTCAGGTCCAACTTCCAGTGGTTCACGTGGATTCCCCCCACCTGCAGAGGGGAACACACACACACATACACATCATACATAGTCACTCTGCAGAGAGGAACACAGTACATCCTACATTGTCACTCTGCAGAGAGGAACACAGTACATCCTACATCGTCACTCTGCAGAGAGGAACACAGTACATCCTACATAGTCACTCTGCAGAGAGGAACACAGTACATCCTACATTGTCACTCTGCAGAGAGGAACACAGTACATCATACATAGTCACTCTGCAGAGGGGAACACAGTACATCCTACATAGTCACTCTGCAGAGGGGAACACAGTACATCCTACATAGTCACTCTGCAGAGGGGAACACAGTACATCCTACATAGTCACTCTGCAGAGAGGAACACAGTACATCCTACATTGTCACTCTGCAGAGAGGAACACAGTACATCCTACATCGTCACTCTGCAGAGAGGAACACAATACATCCTACATTGTCACTCTGCAGAGAGGAACACAATACATCCTACATTGTCACTCTGCAGAGAGGAACACAGTACATCCTACATAGTCACTCTGCAGAGAGGAACACAGTACATCCTACATTGTCACTCTGCAGAGAGGAACACAGTACATCATACATAGTCACTCTGCAGAGGGGAACACAGTACATCCTACATAGTCACTCTGCAGAGGGGAACACAGTACATCCTACATAGTCACTCTGCAGAGGGGAACACAGTACATCCTACATAGTCACTCTGCAGAGAGGAACACAGTACATCCTACATAGTCAGCCGAACAATCAGACCTCTAGACACCTGACTAGGCTTATGCAAGGAACACTGATCATCTGACTATTTTACACACACACACACAGTTAAGAATGGGACAGAAATGTTCACATTGAATTTATACCATCATTTATCCAAAAAGTATGATCTTTGTCCCCATGTGCAGTTGCAAACCGTAGTCTGGATTGTTTATGGTGGTTTTGGAGCAGTGGCTTCTTCCTTGCTGAGCGGCCTTTCAGGTTATGTCGATATAGGACTCGTTTTACTGTGGATATAGATACTTTTGTACCTGTTTCCTCCAGCATCTTCACAAGGTCCTTTGCTGTTGTTCTGGGATTGATTTGCACTTTTCGCACCAAAGTACGTTCATCTCTAGGAGACAGAACCCGTCTCCTTCCTGAGCGGTATGACGGCTGCATGGTCCCATGGTGTTTATACTTGCGTACTATTGTTACAGATGAACGTGGTACCTTCAGGCGTTTGGAAATTGCTCCCAAGGATGAACCAGACTTGTGGAGGTCTACAATTATTTTTCTGAGGTCTTGGCTGATTTCTTTTGATTTTCCCATGATGTCAAGCAAAGAGGCACCGAGTTTGAAGGTAGGCCTTGAAATACATCCACAGGTACACCTCCAATTGACTCAAATTATGTCAATTAGCCTACCAGAAGCTTCTAAAGCCATGACATCATTTTCTGGAATTTTCCAAGCTGTTTAAAGGCACCTTCAACTTAGTGTATGTAAACTTCTGACCCACTGGAATTGTGATACAGTGAATTATAAGTGAAATAATCCGTCTGTAAACAATTGTTGGAAAAATTACTTGTTGTCATGCACAAAGTAGATGTCCTAACTGACTTGCCAAAACTATAGTTTGTTAACAATACATTTGTGGAGTGGTTGAAAAACGAGTTTTAATGACTCCAAACAATGTCTATGTAAACTTCCGACTTCAACTGTATGTAAGCAATTACATTTTCCAATTAGCTGTGATTTAAGATACAGTACCTAAATTATGTTTTTAATTGCACATGGTCCCTTTAAACAAACTACTACTACTACTACAGTGCAACAGCACGCATGTTATGAGTACCTTATTAGCAAATTCATTAATTAATCTAATTATGCTTTCCATTAGTGTAACTGAGCTTATTGCACACTTTTTTCAATAACACCAACTAATCACTCAAATCTAGCACACACACACACACACACACACACACACATACACAGCAAAAGTTTACACAGTAGCCTTACAGCATTATTCCTATCCAGAAAACAGAACCATACCAGTAAAATCTGGTTGCATAAAGCTACGGCCACTCAGAGACACATGAACACGTGCAAATAGTATATGCATTCATTACATTTTAGTCATTTAGCAGACGCTCTTATCCAGAGCGACTTACAGTTAGTGAGTGCATACATTTTTCATACTGCCCCCCCGTGGGAATCGAACCCACAACCCTGGCGTTACTAGCGCCATGCTCTACCAACTGAGCTACAGGAGGCCCTACAAAGTTGTATTTTTTTAGTGATCCAATTGACATTTTAGTCATTTAGCAGACGCTCTTATCCAGAGCGACTTACAATTAGTGAGTGCATTCATTTTTCTTACTGGCCCCCCGTTGCATTATGTAAAAAGACGTTTGTCGTTGGACAATCTTCTCCGTCGTACATCAGTCAACGGATGACTCCATTGAAAAACCATTGGCTAAATTCATAATTTTAGGAAACAAAACAATGTTTTACGTATTGGGTGGTCCCGGGAATCGAAACCACTATCCTGGCATTACAAGCGTCATGCTCTGCCAACTGAGCTACAGAAGGCTATCTGCTCACCGTTAAAGCCACAGATCCCAGTAGCAACACCACAGAGTAGACCAGTCCTCGACTGTTGATCATGACCTAGAGGGGGAAGTCATAGTTAACGTTACATGGGGAATATTTAAATAATGCTTTGTAACTGAATGTTTAGAATTAGAACAATATTCAAAATTCTAAAAGTTGTCCCAACTCTCTAAATGCACGGCTCTAGTCATAGTTAACTCAAGGGGTGCATCTCAATAGTCTTAAGTGGCTGCCATGAGCAGAGGACGTTTTATACTATTGAGATACACTCCTAGTAGACGCGTGGGAGAGAGCTGGAGCGACAATAAGGTCAAGGACTCACACAGTACTGAAACACATCTTTACTTAGTTCTTAGAAATGTTTTATTCCCTCTCCAAAACATGAGTGATGAACACGTGATTTAATTTGAGTGTATTCACTTCCAGAAATAACAAGTATTTACAGTGCATATTGAGTTAAAGTTGTACAGCTCCCCCTATCCTAACCTTAAACCATTAGTGGGGGAAAATGCTAAAGTCATCCAAGATCAGTGTCCAGGGGCAACCTCACCCTATGCCGTTCCCTACAGCTGTTCTTACCTCTGAGCCGTAGTTGACCGCCATGGTCTGCAGTGCCCAGGGAACGCCCAGCCCAACCAGGATATCAAACACATTACTGCCAATGGTGTTGGACACTGCCATGTCACCCAATCCTAAACACAAATTGTTGTCGTTCAAATATAAGCATTACATAAAAACAACCTCCAGAATTAACTTGGAAAAGCCTTAAAACAAGAGTATTGCTAAAGATGGTACAGTCTGAAGATACCTCAGTCTCTAGGACCCCCCCCCCCCCCAATTGAAAAAAGCCAATGAGTAGATGTCCTGGATTTCCCTCCTGTCAAACAGTTAAGGGAAATGACAGAAAGTAGAGCTGTACCTTGCCGAGCAACAATGAGACTGGCGATGCAGTCTGGAACGCTGGTGCCCGCTGCCAGGAAGGTGATTCCCATAATGACGTCTGGGATGCCAAGAGTGTAGCCGATGATGGTGACCTGTGATCACACACACACACACACGTTACAACCGATAAGTGACCAGAACAGCCCCCCCCCCCACACACCCCCCTACACACACTCACACACCCCCCTCACCCCCCCACACACACTCCTCCACCCTCGACCCTGAGACTCACCATCCAGACCATGAAGTAGGAGAAGACAGCGATCCAGACAGTGGAGAGGAAGAAGGAGATCATGAAGAACTTCTCCCAGCGAGGCTTGGCACAGTTGGGGATGGTGAAGAACAGGAGGAGCAGCAGAGGCCAGGAGATCAGCCACTTGCACTTGCTGCCGATGCCATCTGCGGAACAGAAGTGGCAGGTAAAAATCTATCAAATGTATGTATTTATAAAGCCCTTTTTATATCCAGTCAACGTGCTTTACAGTAACCCAGCCTGCCTAGTTTTTATATCCAGTCAAAGTGCTTTACAGTAACACAGCCTGCCTAGTCTCGAAGAGCAAGCAGAAGCACAGTGGCAACGAAAAAAAGGAACTAGATGGACCTACAACTCTAGAACAGTGTTCTGGTGACCCACAGAGGTCTGCAGGTATTTGTTCCAGCCCAGCACGTATACAACAAATTTAAGTCATCAGCTACTTTAATCATCAAGCACTTGACAGTTGAAACAAGTGTGTTTCATACACAAACTTGTGCAGTGTTTTCCATGCACATAACAGTCTGTCAGATCATTAGAGTTTGTCATGATATGATAAAGTCACAGGGGTAATTTGGGCAACACTGAAGAGGAAGCAAATGAGACCAATCTTGTCTTGACGACAAAACATTTCCTCAGTAACGTCAAACTCTGTCTGGATAAACATCACACTAATACACACAAACACACACACACCCGGGATATGAAAGGGGGAGATGGTTTCGTTCTCCTGCTCCTCTACTGCCGGTTTGTCTTCGGGCACGTTGCCGTTCTCAATGTCCACCTTCCCCTCCAGAACCTGGGTCTCCACCCCGTTGGCACCCTGGACCAGCTTCTGACGCTGTCAGGAAGAGGCAAAACAGGGCGCTGTTCATTACGGCACACATCGGAAAACTTCCAGGGGTGAATTCATTAGTGGCAGACCGTAGCACAACTTTTGGCCTGTTGCAAAACGTTTTTCAACTGAAACAGTTTACAGTTTACTCTAGGAACCAAATGGAAACAGAAGGAAGCAGAACGAAACAGGGAGGGACCTACAAGAATTTGTCCAATAGAAACTCAATTCTTGGTTGCAAAACATATTCCGTTTGAAGTAAACAGTTTCCGTTGCAAAACTTTTTGCATCAGACCAAACGTTTTGCTACTGTCTGCGACTAGTGAATACACCCTAGGTAGACCCCCCTGTTTCAGTCAGATTTGTTCTGTTTGGTGTCTAATGAACACAACCCAGGTAGTCAACAGTACCACAATGAAAGCACTATAAAAATCTATATCTGAGACCATTGGATTCTCTAACATGGAAACTATTCGCTCCTCATCTATTTCCTATAGTTGCATCCCTATCTATCCGTACCTCAGTGATGATAAGGCGACTGGCCATGCGCAGCCGGGTCTTGGGTCCAAAATGGCTGGTGACCATGACGCGGAGGCCGGCCTCTGGGAAGCGTAACTTGGGAGGGCTGTCGTGCATAATCTCATCAACCATGACCACAGAGCCACGACTGTAAGCCTTACTGGGCTTAACTGGAGATGGACGGACACGTTAGTCCTTCAAACTGACATACACACAATCATGCTAGCAAAAAACGCCAAACATCCATTGAAGTAACTGTCCAGTGAAAATCTCCCTTTTAAAAGTTCATATTCTGTTAACTCATACCCAAATAATGTTGTTGACTCATCCTATACTCGTATTTGTGGCCAAAGCATAAATTGGAGAAAAAAAACTATTAAAAACTATCTCTGCTTGCCATTTCCTCAGGGGATGTCGTCATTCTCTTAGTAATTTTTTTGGGGTAAACTCTTTTGTAGAAAGACATGACTTTACAATTTCAAATGACTGAAAATGTTTGTATTCAGTGCATTGTTAGTTGTTTGGATATCATCTATATCTAGGCCAATATGAGCAGGACAATTTTTTAAGTAAGAGAATATTTAACCTTTAACATTTAACTCATCTTCTCATGAGATTAAAGTCTTGTTTACAGTTTTACTGCAAGATATGAATTGCCACAATGATGTTTGTTCTTAAAATGATGTATTTTATTAAAACAGAAAAATGAAATGAAGTAAATAGCCCACATAATCTTGAAAAGGAAATAAAAATGCTACATTGAAAAAATATGAATATCAGTCTTAAGTATATCTTTCAGATTTTACATAGCCTAAATTATTTTAAAATGATTAGATAGGGCCCTGTAAAATATACAGTGAGCTCCTAAAGTATTGGGACAGTGACAAATTGACTGGGGTTAAACTGCAGACTGTCAGCTTTAATTTGAGGGTATTTTCATCCATAAATCGGGTGAACCCTTCAGAAATTGCAGCACCATTTGTACATAGTCCCCACATTTTAGGGGACCAACAGTATTGGGACAAATTCACGCATGTATATTAAAGTAGTCAAAAGTTTAGTATCTGGTCCCCTATTCCTAGCATGCAATGATTACAAGCTTGTGACTCTACAAATTAGTTGGATGCATTTGCTATTTGTTTTGGTTGTGTTTCAGATAATTCTGTGCCCAATAGAAATGAATGGTAAATAATGTATTGTGTCATTTTGGAGTCACTTTAATTGCAAATAAGAATAGAATATGTTTCTAAACATTTTTACATTGATTACTCCATGGATATAGTCCTGAATGATGAGTTTGAAAGTTAGACGCACAAATATCATACCCCCAAGACATGCTAACCTCTCACCATTACAATAACAGGGGAGGTTACTTTTTTTTTTGGGGGGGGGGGTATGATATTAATCACTCATCATTATTCATGATTCCATCAGGACTATCTGTAATCATGGAGTAATCAATGTAAAAGTGTTTAGAAAGTGTTTATTCTTATTTACAATAAAAGTGACTCCAAAATGCCAATACATTATTCACCATTAATTTCTATTGGGCACATAGGACTCTGAAACACAACCAAAACAAACAGCAAATGCATTCAACAAGTTTGTAGAGTCACACGCTTGATGTAATCTTTGCATGCTAGGAATAGGGGACCAAATACTAAACGTATGACTACTTTAAGACTGTGTACAAAAAGTGCTGTAATTTCTAAACGGTTCACCCTAAATGGATTAAAATACCCTCAAATTAAAGCTGACAGTCTGCACTTTAACCTCAGTCTTGGATCATTTCAAATGCAAAGTGCAGGAGTACAGAGCCAGAACAACAACAAATGTGTCACTGTCCCAAAACTTTTGGAGTTCACCATTTGTTTGTTGTTCTTTCCCAAATTCAGTTCTCCATTTTGTTTTTCCAGGTTTCTGTTTTTCACTCTCAAAATCAAAAAAAAACTTTTTTTATAAATAGAAAAACACAATTTGATGTTCGAAGTCCACAACAATGCTTAAACCACATCAGGAGACAACTTTTGAGGTCTGTGAAAAATCTGAGAAATGTTGAGATTTGGGTGTAGTTTTCCAGTGTGCAAAAGGCTGTTGTTTAGTGGTGTTTTTGTAGCACACATGATGGTAGAGTTTGCTAAACAAATACCCACTGGATTGTTGAAAATAATCATGATATTCTGGCCCGATACTTTGTAGTTACCATTTAATTGAGAAGTTTTTTGGGAAAGCCTTTCCATCTACTGGAAGATGTTTCATTAGCATCATCGCTAACGGCTACACAAAGTGGTATATGCGCACACAAACGGGCATTCTCATTGCCTCTTCAGAAAGTTGCACGAAATACGAATCATTGATGCATTCTGTTCATGTCCTATGTTAATTCATTTTTCCAAGTTTAATTTTCAATACATTTAGTGGATTCCCTAGTAAGGCCAATAAAACATTTTAATATTGTTGAATTCCATTTTAATGCCTAGATTCTGTGAGAGGCCTAATTCTGTGAGAAGCCTACAAAAGGGAAGCACAGCCGTGAGCTGCCCAGTGACACGAGCCTACCAGATGAGCTAAATTACTTCTATGCTCGCTTCGAGGCAAGTAACACTGAAACATGCATGAGAGCATCAGCTGTTCCGGACGACTGTGTGATCACGCTCTCCGTAGCCGATGTGAGTAAGACCTTTAAACATGTCAACATTCACAAGACCGCAGGCACAGACGGATAACCAGGACGTGTACTCCGAGCATGTGCTGACCAACTGGCAAGTGTCTTCAATGACATCTTCAACCTCTCCCTGTCTGAGTCTGTAATACCAACATGTTTCAAGCAGACCACCAAAGTCCCCGTGCCCAAGAACACTAAGGTAACCTGACTAAATGACTACCGACCTGTAGCACTCACGTCTGTAGCCATGAAGTGCTTTGAAAGGCTGGTCATGGCTCACAACACCATTATCCCAAAAACCCTAGACCCACTCCAATGCGTGGCCAAGCACGACTCCAACACCATCATTAAGTTTGCCGACGACACAACAGTGGTAAGCCTGATCACAGACAACAACTAGACAGCCTATAGGGAGGAGGTCAGAGACCTGGCAGTGTGGTTCCAGGACAACAAGCTCTCCCTCAACGTGATCAAGACAAAGGAGATGATTGTGGACTACAGGAAAAGGAGGACCGAGCACGCCCTCATTCTCAATGACGGGGCTGTAGTGGAGCAGGTTGAGAGCTTCAAGTTCCTTGGTGTCCACATCACCAACAAACTAACATGGTCCAAGCACACCAAGACAGTCGTGAAGAGGGCACGACAAAACCTATTCCCCCTCAGGAGACTGAAAAGATTTGGCATGGGTCCTCAGATCGTCCACAGGTTCTACAGCTGCACCCTTGAGAGCATCCTGACTGGTTGCATCACTGCCTGGTATGGCAACTGCTCCGCCTCCAACCGTAAGGCGCTACAGAGGGTAGTGAGTACGGCCCAGTACATCACTGGGGCCAAGCTTCCTGCCATCCAGGACCTCTATACCAGGCGGTGTCAGAGGAAAGCCCTAAAAATTGTCAAAGACTCCAGCCACCTTAGTCATAGACTGTTCTCTCTGCTACCGCACAGCAAGCGGTACCGGAGCGCCAAGTCTAAGTCCAAGAGGCTTCTAAACAGTTTCTACCCCCAAGCCATAAGACTCCTGAAAATCTAATCAAATGGCTACCCAGACTATTTGCATTGCATCGACTTTATTCAGTCAGTTTGACACCTTTTATAAAAACTAGTCAACAATTGCTGTTCAGTTGTCAATCAAAGCACAGTAAATAGCCTATGTTCCACGACTCCGCGTGGCTGGCTATGTGAAAGAAAATAAATGAATGTGCCATAAAACAATTCGGCTAATTTGATTTCGACTCATCGTTACCACTTACATTACATGGGACACGGAAATTAACGAGCATCATGCCCTCTCTCTCCTCTGTGTAAAGAAATCTGACTGCAACCAACCACAGTGCACACAAATTGTAACGGGAGGCGAGACAGACAGCAGACTGCGTTTCCCTGTCATCGCTTGCTTTGTGACTGACAGGCACCTATCCTATCAAAAGATCGCTAGAAGATGCATAAAATCGGTCATTCTAGCGGGAGAGGGCTCGACGGACTAGCGAATTGAAACTTTTAAATGAAACATAGCCTAGTTAATATGAAGTTGAAAAGGTACCCGGCTGATTAGAGGACGGCCGGTGCTAATGGAAAACACTGTTCCAACCCAGAAAATAGGCTTTTTAACATAATTTAAAAAAAATTGGAAGGAAAACTATTTTCACTCATACTGTAATGAAATATTGGTAATATCTAATTGAAATCTGGAAACACTGGACAGTTACTTTAATGTGTAAAAATGCCTTTTTGTGTTTACACATACTCCTAGTAAAATGCCTGGATGCAGGGTCTGATAAGGGTTCTATATTCAATTCTTAAGAGTTTATTAATTAGTGCCTTTGGAAAGTATTCAGACCCTTGACTTCTTCCAAAAAAATTTACGTTACAGCCTTATTCTAAAATTGATTAAATTGTATTTTTTCACCCCCTTCATCAATCTACACACAATACCCCATAATGACAAAGCAAAAACAGGTTTTTACAACAAAAATAACTGAAATATCACATTTACATAAGTATTCAGACCCTTTACTCAGTACTTTGTTGAAGGACCTTTGGCAGGGATTACAGCCTCAAGTCTTCTTGGGTATCATGCTACAAGCTTGGCACACCTTTATTTGGGTAGTTCCTCCCATTCTTCTCTGCAGATCCTCTCAAGCTCTGTCAGGTTGGATGGGGAGCGTTGCTGCACAGCTATTTTCAGGTCTCTCCAGAGATGTTCGATCAGGTTCAAGTCCGAGCTCTGGCTGGGCCACTCAAGGACATTCAGAGACTTGTCCTGAAGCCACTCCTGCGTTGTCTTGGCTGTGTGCTTAGGGTCGTTGTCCTGTTGGAAGGTGAACCTTCGCCCCAGTCTGAGGACCTGAGCAATCTGGAGCAGGTTTTCATCAAGGATCTCGCTGTACTTTGCTCCATTCATCTTTGCCTCGATCCTGACTAGTCTCCCAGTCCCTGCCGCTGAAAAACAACCCCACAGCAGGATGCTGCCAGGTTTGCTCCAGAAGTGACGATTGGCATTCAGGCCAAAGAGTTCAATCTTGGTTTCATCAGACCAGAGAATCTTGTTTCTCATGGTCTGAGAGTCCTTTAGGTGCCTTTTGGCAAACTCCAAGTGGGCTGTCATGTGCCTTTTACTGAGGAGTGGCTTCCGTCTGGCCACTACCATAAAGGCCTAATTGATGGAGTGCTGCAGAGATGGTTGTCCTTCTGGAAGGTTCTCCCATCTCCACAGAGGAACTCTAGAGCTCTGTCAGAATAACCATTGGGTTCTTGGTCACCTCCCTGACCAAGGCCCTTCTCCCCTGATTGCTCAGTTTGGCCGGGCGACCAGCTCTAGGAAGAGTCTTGGTGTTTCCAAACTTCTTCCTTTTAAGAATGATGGAGGCCACTGTGTTCTTGGGGACCTTCAATGCTGCATATATTTTTTAGTATCCTTCCCCAGATCTGTGCCTCCACACAATTCTGTTGCAGAGCTCTACAGACAATTCCATCGACCTCATTGCTTGGTTTTTGCTCTGACATGCACTGTCAACTGTGGAACCTTATATAGACAGGTGTGTGCCTTTCCAAGTCATGTCCAATCAATTGAATTTACCACAGTTGGACTCCAATCAAGTTGTAGAAACGTCTCAAGGATGATCAGTGGAAACAGGATACACCAGAGCTCAATTTCTAATCTCATAGCAAAGGGTCTGAATACTTATGTAAGTAAGGTTTGTTTTATTATGTTTAATACATTTGCAAAAAAAATTATAAAAACCTGTTTTCGCTTTGTCTTTATGGGGTATTGTGTGTAGATTGCTGAGGAATTTTTTTATTCAATCAATTTTAGAATAAGGCTGTAACGTAACAAAACGTGGAAAAAGTCAAGGGGTCTGAATACTTTCCAAAGGCACTGTATATAGAAATTGACATGCATACATTAACTAAGTAAACAAAGCTGACAGAAGCATTCCCTATATTTGGATATGTATTACCATAAGTCAGTGGGTTGATACCTCAAGAGACAAGCAGAAAAACATACTGCAGAGAAACACACTGAAATCTAGCATGCAGAAACACTCACTACATACAATAAGCAACAGAAGGTTTAGTAAGGCTAAACAGACAGGCGCTTTGACATTAGTGGAAAGAAAGCGGAAGATATGGGTCTCATCTACACAAGTTACATCCCGCTTATGACATTAATACCTAGATGGCTAGGTTGAGAGCGAGACAGGGAGCTAGAAAGAGGCAGATAGAGAGAGCAGAGTACTGTGGTAGGTACCTCTTATCCAGTATTAGTCAGCGTAGTAGATGGGGGACTGTAGAACTGCAACATCTTCACCACACTGACAGAGGAAGTCCTACCCAAATCCCATGAACCCACAAGTCCATATTCCAACCCACCTTCACTTCCACAACCCAACCCAACCCAACTCAGCCAAGCTCTTTGCGATTGAACCAAAACAGCCATTCCCTCAAACGCATTTGATCAAAAAACAACCAATAGTTCATCTTAGCCCGAGTCCATTTTGGGAATTTGAAAGAAGACCAGTAGAGAATGTCTTGGAGAAGCCTTGGCGTGTACTATAGCCTGTCTGATCAGCCTTACCTGCTGCTGTGCTGAGTATAGGTAATGAGGGGTCGTCATCCCCATAACAGGCTGTTTTACCGTCCTCCATCTCGCTGCTGGCCGCCGCGTTACCGTTGGCCTGGTTCTTGTCTTTACCCCCTTTCCCTGTGAACAACTTTTGCAAGCTCTGGTTAAACCTGGGAGAAGAGGGGAGAGAGGGACACTGGTCATTGGCTCCCTTGTTCATCAACAGCCAATAACTGAACTGTATGCAGTCGTGTGTGAATTCTAGGGACCAGTTTCCTGGACACAGATTAATACATTGACTTAATTCTCCATTTTAAAAAGGTGTTTTAGTCCAGGACTAGGTCTAATCTGGGTCCGGTAACCTGGCCCTATGTATACAGTAAACTGCAGCAAAATTGTTACAACTGTTCATGTGTACAATAACTGTGACAAACTCAGGTCCTGCAACTTCTGGGGAACGTGAAACCATGTTCTATATTTTACATCCTGTGTATTCACACTTATTTTGATAGGATATACAGCAACCCCTATGGACAGAATAGTCTGAAATAGTCAGTGAGTAGGCTATTTTCCGAGTGGCATTCATAATGGGTCATAGAAGGGCAGTCTGAGAACTCCTTTCCTCCTAACTAGACAGGAGACAAGTGATATCCAGTTAAGCCTGGTTCTCTTTAGCCACGGCAGAGGGAGGATTAAAGACTTATGGCTGGGCTGGGAGTGAGCAGGCTGGGGCTGAGAGACAGATTACTGGCGGCAGAAGTGACCTGGATGAACCAAGGCAAAAACAGACAGACCAAACCCTTCCGGCCCCCAGAAAATCAGGGGGGACTCAAATTCATTTCTTTGCATTGAGTCTTTGTATATTTCTTAGAAATATATAAGATATCTTAAAGAGATATTACAGAAATGTAAACCTCCCGCTTTGGGCTGGATGTTTCAAGGTGTAGTTCATACATGTACAATATATCACCAGAATTACTGTCTTACCTCAATTAGCCACCAAATCACTTGTGTGTTTACTGGAAGCTGTGCTTTGCCATTTTCCCTACATTTTCCCCAACATGGGCCAGCCCCCTAGCAATTCAAGTTCTAGCCAATGAGCATCACCCCCTCGCCATTTGAGTGACAGCTAGCAAGATTAACACACAGCAGAGCGAGAAAGCAATGACGTGGTGCAAAAGCATGTGGACACGCCTTCAAGTTAGTGAATTTGGCTATTTCAGTCACACCCATTGCTGACAGGTGTATAAAACTGAGCACACAGCCATGACATCTCCATAGACAAACACTGGCAGTAGAATGGCTCGTACTGAAGAGCTCAGTGACTTTCAACGTGGCACCATCATAGGATGCCACCTTTCCAACAAGTCAGTTTGTAAAATTTCTGCCCTGCTAGAGCTGCCCCGGTCAACTGTAAGTGCTGTTATTGTGAAGTGGAAACGTCTAGGAGCAACAACGGCTCAGCCGTGAAGTGGTAGGCCACATAAGCTCACAGAACGAGACCGCTGAGTGCTGAAGCGTGTAGTGCGTAAAAATCGTATGTCCTCGGTTGCAACACCCACTACCGAGTTCCAAACTGCCTCTGGAAGCAACGTCAGCACAAGACCTGTTCGTCGGGAGCTTCATGAAATGGGTTTCCATGTCCGAGAAGTCGCACACAAGTTTAAGATCACCATGCGCAATGCCAAGTGTCGGCTGGAGTGGTGTAAAGCTCGCCGCCATTGGACTCTGGAGCACTGGAAACATGTTCTCTGGAATTATGAATCACGCTTTACCATCTGGCAGTCTGACAGACGAATCTGGGTTTGGCAGATGCCAGGAGAACGCTACCTGCCCGAATGCATAGTGCCAACTGTAAAGTTTGGTGGAGGAGGAATAATGGGGCTGTTTTTCATGGTTCGGGCTAGGCCCCTTAGTTCCAGTGAAGGGAAATGTTTATGCTACAGCATACAATTACATTCTAGATTATTCTGTGCTTCCAACTTTGTGGCAACAGCTTGGGGAAGGCCCTTTCCTGTTTCAGCATGACAATACCCCCGTGCACAAAGCGAAGTCCATACAGAAATGGTTTGTCGTGATCGGTGTGGAAGAACTTGACTGGCCTGCACAGAGCCCTGATCTCAACCCCATCGAACACCTTTGGGATGAATTGGCACACCGACTGCGAGCCAGGCCTAATCGCCCAACATCAGTGCCTGACCTCACTAATGCTCGTGGCTGAATGGAAGCAAGTCCCCGCAGCAATGTTGCAACATCTAGTGGAAAGCCTTCCCAGAAGAGTGGAGGCTGTTATAGCAGCCAAGGGGGGACCAACTCCATATTAATGCCCATGATTTTGGAATAAGATGTTCGACGAGCAGGTATCTGGCCATGTAGTGTATCTGCACATATGTGAAGAAGTACACCATTTTTGGGGGGACCACTTTTGGATCATTTGCTCTACTTTCAGAACTACTGGCTAAAAATTAAACAAAAGTACCGGATAATTTCTTCAAGATATCCCCCCTCAGTTTCATTGGCCGCCCTGAGTTTTGTTGTGTCACAGACTTAGTAGTGCATCACTTACTTCATGATGAGGATGTATCCACAGTACATGAGCACCAACACCAGGCTCTCCCACCTGAGACGGACAGAGGAGCACAGGGCCAGACACAACCAATGAAATCCCGTTATCTCCAAATCACCCAATATAGACCGATGAAATCACATCACAGTAACCCAATAAAATCACTTCATAGCACCCAATAAGGAGCAAAGTTCAGGTGCACAACCAATGAAATCCCATCATATCAAGGTAATATTTCAAAAGGGCTGATCACTTACCACACCACCTTCTCATCGTAAATGAACTGGGGAACAAGAGCATAGGCAGAAATTAAAACAATGCCAGTTAGGGATTATTCAATAAATACAGTGTTTATGGTCGCAGTCAGTACATGTTACATGCATTTGAATTGTCAGACTTACCGCAATAAGCGCGAGGATAGACAAGATGTAGTAGAATGAATCTCGGAAAACAGACCACCAACCCAACATTACGACCTAGAAAGAGAAACAGTCCCTGTATACAACCTGAAGTGTCTCAGACTAGAAGTGCTGATCTAGGATCAGGTCCCCTTGTCTACGTACAGTGCATTCGGAAAGTATTCAGACCCCTTGACTTTTCCAACATTTTGTTACATTACAGCCTTATCATAAAATTGATTAAAATTGTTTTTTTCCCCCTCATCAATTTACACACAATACCCCATAATGACAAAGCAAAAACAGGTTTTTAGAAATGTTTTACAAATGTATAGAATAAAATTAACGAAAATATCAGCTTTACATAAGTATTCAGACCCTTTCCTCAGTACGTTGTTGAAGCACCTTTGGCAGCGATTACAGCCTCGAGTCTTCCTGGGTATGACACTTCAAGCTTGGCACACCTGTATTTGGGGAGTTTCTCCCATTCTTCTCTGCAGATCCTCTCAAGCTCTGTCAGATTGGATTGGGAGCGTTGCTGCACAGCTATTTTCAGGTTTCTTCAGAGATGTTCGATCGGGTTCAAGTCCGGGCTCTGGCTGGGCCACTTAAGGACGTTCAGAGACTTGTCCCGAAGCCACTGCTGCCTTGTCTTGGCTGTGTGCTTAGGGTCGTTGTCCTGTTGGATGGTGAACCACCCTAGTCTGAGGTCCTGAGCGCTCTGGAGCAGGTTTTCATCAAGGATCACTTTGTACTTTAGTTAGGATCGAGGCAAAGATTAACGGAGCAGTCTCCCAGTCCCTGCCACTGAAAGACATCGTCACAGCATGATGCTGCCACCACCATGCTTCACCGTAGGGATGGTACCAGGTTTCCTCCAGATGTGACGATTGGCATTCAGGCCAAAGAGTTCAATCTTGGTTTCATCAGACCAGAGAATATTGTTCCTCATGGTCTGAGAGTCTTTAGGTGCCTTTTGGCAAACTCCAAGCAGGCGGTCACATGCCTTTTACTGAGGAGTGGCTTCCATCTGGCCACTCTACCATAAAGGCCTGATTGGTGGAGTGCTGCAGAGATGGTTGTCCTTCTGGAAGGTTCTCCCATCTCCACAGAGGAACTCTGGAGCTCTGTCAGAGTGACCATCGGACCCTTCTCCCCCGATTGCTCAGTTTGGCCGGGCGGCCAGCTCTAGGAAGAGTCTTGGTGAATCCAAACTTCTTCCATTTAAGAATGATGGAGGCCACTGTGTTCTTGGGGACCTTCAATGCTACAGAATTTTTTTGGTACCCTTCCCCAGATCTGTGCCTCGACACAACCCTGTCTCAGAGCTCTGCGGACAATTCCTTCGACCTAGTTCAGCACTCCTGCTCTTTGTGAATACTGGCCCAGAAATATGCTTTCCAAGACTAACGATGGCTGTGAGAAATTGTTAAACTACCAGACATCTGGACATGGTTCCCCTACTTCTCAGTCCTAAAGTGATCCAAACGCAAATGCTGCACTATACGAGACCTGCATGCACACATGCATACGCACACAGAAACACAAAACACAGAAACACAAACACCCACACACCTGTCCGGCGAAGATTCCGCACACACCGATGATGCACAGGATATTGAAGACGGCTGAGCCAACGATTGTCCCCACCCCCACGTCACCGTGGGTGATGAAGACACCTGCACAGAGGGAGGCAGCCAACCACAATCAGCCCTGACAACAGCCATCTGGGAGATGTGGTGTGTGTGTGTGTGTTTTTTTTTATTTGGATATATTGGTGTGTTAAACTCTGGTGAACAGATGCACGTAGAGCCTGTCAACAGACTGTGGGATGCGATGATTAACAAGGAACATTTTCCGGTGCGTAGATTGTTTTTGGCACTGAACATTTGGACAAAGCACAATTTTGCAGGTGTTCACATCTTTTGAATTTCAGAAGGGAGAGGGGACATTTGGTCCATGCTTTGTCTGAGAGTTTCCGTTTAGGGGGGGGTGGAGACTTCTCTAGTCTGGTTAATATCTTATCTCATACATCTCTCCCCAGAACATAATCCAGCATCTGACGCAATTATACACGATTTTACTTCTGGGTTTCAGAGATTATGTGTCGATGTAAGTGAGTGTGTGAGTGAGCCTGTGTGTGCCGGTGTGTGCGTGCGGTGGTGTGTCATATCTTACCAATGACGGAGGCAAACAGCTCTGGAGCAGAACTCCCAGCTGCCATAAAAGTGGCTCCGGCAACATCCTCACTTAGATCTAGTTTCTGACGGACAGAAAGAGAGGAGAGAAAGAGAGGAGAGAAAGAGAGGAGACCAGAGTGCTTATTCAGGGTGAGCTTCCCAAAAGCTTTGTAGTTAAATGTGGCACTTCATTTATCTCCACACCCAAACCAATCATAGAATAGCGAAGTACTTCATTAGGAATATTTCATTCAGTTCTCACAAAGAATATTGATTATCTAAATTATTACTTGAGAAGTAAAGTGCCACCCTAGCTACATAAGGCTAGGGTCACAAGGACCTAATATCTCTGGCCAGTTTCACCAGATTGTGTTCTAACAAGGGTGGGGGAAAACTGTCTCACCTCACAGATCTTCTCCAGCGATGTCACAAAGTAGTCGTCACAGATTATAGCCAGGGCCAGGAACATATAGAGGGCCTGTGGAGAGACGGGAGACAATAGTCAGGGTGTCTGTGTGTGTGTGTCTGTGTGTGTGTGTGAAACGTTAACTCAGCATTAATTGGCTGAACTGATAGGAAACTTGGCAGATCAAGGATTTTTACTGAAGGAGGAATGTAGGAGAGGTGAAGGATGACCCTAGAGAACACTATCGACCAATCCCAAATCGACCCCTAGCACATACCTGCTAGGTATGATGTAGATCTGAGAGGATTAGAAACATCTAGGATCCCATACATAAGGTAAGAAATGTGGTGAAGATTCTACCTAACATATGTGAAGGATGTAACAGCTACTACTAGGTAGAATAACACCCATCTGATCCTCTGATTTGGGATTGATCCAATCATTTTGAAAATTGTATGTCATTGCTTAGACATTAACTGCAGTGCGTACTGCATAATATCCCCCTAGCCTGGTCCCAGATATCAGTTTGCGCTGTATAGCCTTCTCCTATGATCATTGTCTTGTCAAATAACCATAGCAGTTGGCAAGACATCACAAAGAGATCTGTGACCAGGCAATTGTTCCTTAGCATTGTGTGAGTGAGAAAACCCCCCCAATTATATTTCAGTACAGCTGACGTGATAGATATATAAATTATAGATCAAGACTGTCATCACGGGGCTGCAGAGAGGTTGATGTGCTCCAACCCATCCACAGGGGGCACTGTAGGACCAGCAAATAATTGGCTCCAATTTACCATTCATCCGCTCATCTCACCCTCATAGCGTTACATTAAATGAATCAAGATTCCTCTTAGTTTCACACCTATTACATGTGAGATGTATTTTAAAATCTTTATTTATACAGTTAAGAACAAATTCATATTTACAATGAAGACCTGTCAAATTGAGAAATGGTTCCTAGACCAGTGCTGAACCCGGAATGGAAAACCCCTAGACCAGTACTGAACCCGGAAGGGAAAACCCCTAGACCAGTGCTGAACACAGCTGGGCAAACCCCTAGACCAGGGCTGAACCCAGCAGGGCTGAACCCAGCAGGACAGAACCCAGCAGGACAGGGTTCGCTGTTAGTGAATATATAGGAGCGGGCAGGAGCCCCTGCTTTGGGTCAGAATAGTGTGAGATCAAGCTGGTGTGGTAGAGAAAGGAGACATAGCCAGTCCATTCAATCCTTAAAAGGGTGTCCAATCAAAAACACATATTTTGACCAATGGGTAATAGATATAGATAGATATAGATTTTGAGAAATGACTTGTAGTATTTCATATTTTAGTATACGCTTTTACATATTAATACGAAATTCCTGTTCATTTTCAAAGATGTCTCACAAAAACAAGCATAGCTCTGTGAAATGTCAACAGAGCACTGAGTGTACCGCAAGCTTTTTAATTTCAAAACCTTTTACATTTAATTCAGTTTGTGTCATGTTCATTTGGCTTTTTGCGACCACCACACGTAAAATCCTCAAAAGTCTCTGCGAGAAAGCGCACCGCTCTGTCAACAGAGCTTGTTGCGTATTATCGGATGTATTAGGTTACGAAATCCGACTTTTTTGATATAAATGTTAATGATGTGTTAGAGAAAGACCCCACTGAACGATTCAGAACTTGATATTTGTCTTGGTAAAATGTATTTTATAACATAAGTGAAATGTCATCACCAAAGTGCGTTTTCACCCACTATGAGCAGAGTGAGTGGACACCCTAACCTTCGTGCCCTACCCCGAGACATCTCGTGATAATACTACCAGACGTTTCATGCCCACTGAAACCGAGGGGGTCACATTTCTATTTTCAGGATAACAAAATACAAGATATAAACAGAATTAAATGTGAAGATATTGAATTAAGCCATCATTGCCCCCTCAAATATTTGTGGTGAAAACTCCAGCCATCATTCTAAGACCACGGTCAAGTCATTCCCGTATTACTTACACCTTTCATACCTATCGGGGGCAACCAAGAAGTCTACTAACTAGGGTTAGGGACTAGAGGTTGATTTTGGACTGGACCAGTGATAAAAGCGTCATAATTAGTGATAGAAGCATTGAAAGAGCTGCCTTACCGCCGCTATGTGCAGCAGGACGGCCCCACTCTTGCGCTCGTTGTTGGTGAAAAGGTCTTCAGGGAACTCCTTGATCGCTGAGGAGAGAAAACATCACCGCATGTCAGTAATGTGACTGATGTCCCCACACCAAGGATGAGGTCACCTTGTGAGGTGGTGGCGGCACTGACCAAGAAGTTGGTAAGACTTTGAAATGTTCGAGTCAACTCCGAAACACATTACTTATTTTTTGCAGTGACGGGAGAGACAAAGAGGTTTGTAAGACACAATGCGTGTATAATACATGTCAACTGCGAAACCAATGACTTCATTTCTATTTGCATTATGTCACCAATGGACCCATCCTCCTCATCCCCTAAAAGAAATGACAATGCGGTAATACTCAAAGAGCAAGAGCATGGTTTGTGTGTTCAGTAGGGAGAAACTGTTTCGAAACAGAGTTAAACAGGGATGTAATACCTGAACTTGTCCAATAAGAAACACTTGTTTTCCATTGCAAATATTTCAAAGAGCTTCTTTACAGTGTGCCCTACTGAACATGGCCCTGATAGAGTGCAAGGAAGCTAGGTGGCAACACAGACACATAAGGCTAATTCAGCACCCCTTTAAACCTGGCCAGAAGCCCTTTAAACCTGGCCAAAACACAGGTTGACCCCTGACTCTACTGTCCCCTGTACTGCCCAAGAACGTGGTCACTCCGCTGAGCATCTGGCCGCAGCAGTGAGAAACACACTGGCCCTCCATGGGAGCCAGCTAGTGTCTGGAGTAGGAATGATTTTGGGTCCACCAGAGGCCAGATGTACACCCACCTGCATGTGCCTTCTCTTCCTATTACTTCCATCATGTACAGTGGGGGAATATAGTATTTAGTCAGCCACCAATTGTGCAAGTTCTCCCCCTTAAAAATATGAGAGAGGCCTGTAATTTTCATCATAGGTACACATCAACTATGACAGACAAATTGAGAAGAAAAAAATCCAGAAAATCACATTGTAGGATTTTTTATGAATTTATAAGTATAAGTATTTGGTCACCTACAAACAAGCAAGATTTCTGGCTCTCACAGACCTGTAACTTCTTCTTTAAGAGGCTCCTCTGTCCTCCACTCGTTACCTGTATTAATGGCACCTGTTTGAACTTGTTATCAGTATAAAAGACACCTGTCCACAACCTCAAACAGTCACACTCCAAACTCCACTATGGCCAAGACCAAAGAGCTGTCAAAGGGCACCAGAAACAAAATTGTAGACCTGCACCAGGCTGGGAAGACTGAATCTGCAATAGGTAAGCAGCTTGGTTTGAAGAAATCAACTGTGGGAGCAATTATTAGGAAATGGAAGACATACAAGACCACTGATAATCTCCCTCGATCTGGGGCTCCACGCAAGATCTCACCCCGTGGGGTCAAAATGATCACAAGAACGGTGAGCAAAAATCCCAGAACCACACGGGGGGACCTAGTGAATGACCTGCAGAGAGCTGGGACCAAAGTAACAAAGCCTACCATCAGTAACACACTACGCCGCCAGGGACTCAAATCCTGCAGTGCCAGACGTGTCCCCTTGCTTAAGCCAGTACATGTCCAGGCCCGTCTGAAGTTTGCTAGAGTGCATTTGGATGATCCAGAAGAGGATTGGGAGAATGTCATATGGTCAGATGAAACCAAAATAGAACTTTTTGGTAAAAACTCAACTCGTCATGTTTGGAGGACAAAGAATGCTGAGTTGCATCCAAAGAACACCATACCTACTGTGAAGCATGGGGGTGGAGACATCATGCTTTGGGGCTGTTTTTCTGCAAAGGGACCAGGACGACTGATCCGTGTAAAGGAAAGAATGAATGGGGCCATGTATCGTGAGATTTTGAGTGAAAACCTCCTTCCATCAGCAAGGGCATTGAAGATGAAACGTGGCTGGGTCTTTCAGCATGACAATGATCCCAAACACACCGCCCGGGCAACGAAGGAGTGGCTTCGTAAGAAGCATTTCAAGGTCCTGGAGTGGCCTAGCCAGTCTCCAGATCTCAACCCCATAGGAAATCTTTGGAGGGAGTTGAAAGTCTGTGTTGCCCAGCGACAGCCCCAAAACATCACTGCTCTAGAGGAGATCTGCATGGAGGAATGGGCCAAAATACCAGCAACAGTGTGTGAAAACCTTGTGAAGACTTACAGAAAACGTTTGACCTGAGTCATTGCCAATAAAGGGTATATAACAAAGTATTGAGAAACTTTTGTTATTGACCAAATACTTATTTTCCACCATAATTTGCTAATACATTTATTAAAAATCCTACAATGTGATTTTCTGGAGAAAAAAATCTCAATTTGTCTGTCATAGTTGACGTGTACCTATGATGAAAATTACAGGCCTCTCTCATCTTTTTAAGTGGGAGAACTTGCACAATTGGTGGCTGACTAAATACATTTTTTCCCCACTGTAGAATAATGTCCCAGGCAATCAGGATACCAGACCATGAAGTTATAGAATCCTAGATTGTCCAAATCCACCATAATCTACATGTAGATCAGCTCTCGTGCATTTGCATGTGGCTTGATACAATAGTCTGTGGAAAGCTTTTAACACAAACCGAAACAATCATGCATTACCGTTCACATAGCCAGTAGAAGTACTAAGCACAGTTTCATAGACAGTATGCACCAATAACCTACATTTGATCTTCTGTGGCATATGGACTCATGAAATGAAAGTGATCACTTGAGACCCTATACCAGTGCACCTGTCCCACACTTATAATAATAATATGCCATTTAGCAGACGCTTTTATCCAAAGCGACTTACAGTCATGCGTGCATACATTATTCGTTTTTTGTGTATGGGTGGTCCCGGGGATCGAACCCACTACCTTAGCGTTACAAGCGCCGTGCTCTACCAGCTGAGCTACACACTTAATGCAATCCACCTTCTATCTACATCAGATGGTGCTCATGACTGATTCACTAACCCAAGTTGTAAAACCTCCTTGGCAACACTGCTTTGGCCCAACTCTTCCAAGGGATATCATATAATATTACAGTAGCCTATGACATCCCTTCCCCCAGTAGGCATGCAGGTAAAGAGATGGAAGAGGAAAGAAAAAAGGGAGTTTAAAATGTCAGCTCGGGGGATTCTGGTGGTCGCTGTCCATGGTGCTAGCAGCATGAATTGTTTATATTAGTGCAATATCGGACCTTTGCCACGTGACAAAGTCCACACACATACAGTGGGGGAAAAAAGTATTTAGTCAGCCACCAATTGTGCAATTTCCTCCCACTTAAAAAGATGAGAGAGGCCTGTAATTTTCATCATAGGTACACGTCAACTATGACAGACAAAATGAGGAAAAAAAATCCAGGAAATCACATTGTAGGATTTTTAATGAATTTATTTGCAAATTATGGTGGAAAATAAGTATTTGGTCAATAACAAAAGTTTCTCAATACTTTGTTATATACCCTTTGTTGGCAATGACACAGGTCAAACGTTTTCTGTAAGTCTTCACAAGGTTTTCACACAATGTTGCTGGTATTTTGGCCCATTCCTCCATGCAGATCTCCTCTAGAGCAGTGATGTTTTGGGGCTGTCGCTGGGCAACACGGACTTTCAACTCCCTCCAAAGATTTTCTATGGGGTTGAGATCTGGAGACTGGCTAGGCCACTCCAGGACCTTGAAATGCTTCTTACGAAGCCACTCCTTCGTTGCCTGGGCGGTGTGTTTGGGATCATTGTCATGCTGAAAGACCCAGCCACGTTTAATCTTCAATGCCCTTGCTGATGGAAGGAGGTTTTCACTCAAAATCTCACGATACATGGCCCCATTCATTCTTTCCTTTACACGGATCAGTCGTCCTGGTCCCTTTGCAGAAAAACAGCCCCAAAGCATGATGTTTCCACCCCCAAGCTTCACAGTAGGTATGGTGTTCTTTGGATGCAACTCAGCATTCTTTGTCCTCCAAACACGACGAGTTGAGTTTTTACCAAAAAGTTATATTTTGGTTTCATCTGACCATATGACATTCTCCCAATCCTCTTCTGGATCATCCAAATGCACTCTAGCAAACTTCAGACGGGCCTGGACATGTACTGGCTTAAGCAGGGGGACACGTCTGGCACTGCAGGATTTGAGTCCCTGGCGGCGTAGTGTGTTACTGATGGTAGGCTTTGTTACTTTGGTCCCAGCTCTCTGCAGGTCATTCACTAGGTCCCCCCGTGTGGTTCTGGGATTTTTGCTCACCGTTCTTGTGATCATTTTGACCCCACGGGGTGAGATCTTGCGTGGAGCCCCAGATCGAGGGAGATTATCAGTGGTCTTGTATGTCTTCCATTTCCTAATAAATCACTCCCACAGTTGATTTCTTCAAACCAAGCTGCTTACCTATTGCAGATTCAGTCTTCCCAGCCTGGTGCAGGTCTACAATTTTGTTTCTGGTGCCCTTTGACAGCTCTTTGGTCTTGGCCATAGTGGAGTTTGGAGAGTGACTGTTTGAGGTTGTGGACAGGTGTCTTTTATACTGATAACAAGTTCAAACAGGTGCCATTAATACAGGTAACGGGTGGAGGACAGAGGAGCCTCTTAAAGAAGAAGTTACAGGTATGTTAGAGCCAGAAATCTTGCTTGTTTGTAGGTGACCAAATACTTATTTTCCACCATAATTTGCAAATAAATTCATTAAAAATCCTACAATGTGATTTTCTGGATTTTCTTTTCTCAATTTGTCTGTCATAGTTGACGTGTACCTATGATGAAAATTACAGGCCTCTCTCATCTTTTTAAGTGGGAGAACTTGCACAATTGGTGGCTGACTAAATACTTTTTTCCCCCACTGTACATCTCTGTGAGAGTCCTCCCAAGGTCGGATGCTGCATGTCACAACAGATATAGGCAACAAAGGCAATATGTGGAATTCAGTGCGGAAAAAGATTACACCATTGATTAGATTTTGCCCATTTTATTTATGAAGGCAGGCAATGTGGCGAAAGCTTCGTGTAGGCTACTGCTCCGGAGATCACAGGTGCAATAAATTAGAATATGACAGCTGCGCACGAGGAGGGTTTGTACTTGAGTAACATAACAATAACACTAATAGCCCAATTCGGGAAATACCATAGGTATCATTAACTTGACTCATTTGGCAATGACGACTACAAAGCTTAGAGGAATCAAATAGACCTGCCAACCAAGTAAACAACATCCTTTTCCCCCGATAGTGCGCTTTAACCCGCTCTCTGTACCCTATAGTCCACATTTGCCTGTCCTTGTCCGACACGTCTTCCAATATCGACTGGGGTGTTCTGTGAGTCAATCAATAATTTAATAGCTCTACCCGCCATCACCATCTCTCCCTCTTTGTAGTTAATGGAACAATCCTTTGGTGCCACGATACAATCAGGTCTGGCTGTGCTCGTGGTATAAATAGGTACGATAGCAAAGGTACTTAGAGGACGCCACCGGGAGCTAGCGCACAGTTGGGCGGACGGAGGGGGTCGCGTCTCGCTCACTGCGTTGTAAACAGTGAACCAGACACGGTCTGCGCAGGGTTTGCCCATGTCCTTCCCTGCGGAGGTCAGTCCGGACACGAACATGCTTCAACAGCCGTTTGCCACACGGGGATATGCGAGGAGTTCGCTAGGCTACTGCTACAGCAGACAGGGAGGGTGCAGCCCTTGGAGGGAGCGTGCTGCTTGATTAAATGACGCGTCTCAAACCTGGCCCAAGAATAGCATCATCTAGACTAGCTAGATTAATACCCTCACATGGGCCAAGATGATTTATATGCTCGCTTTCTGCCAAATGTCTCGCTATTAATTGGAAGAACGTCATCATGCATCGGTATTTGGTACGTTTTCTGCCAGTGTTGATGTTTAAAGGGGCAATCTGTGATTTCTACATCCATTTGTAGACGTTTAAATTAATTATATATACCCTTTGTTGAATAATACAACTTAGATGCCTCGTGACATTACTTTTGTTTACAATGTAATTGTAAACAAACACTGCATAGCCTATAAGCATGGTTAAAACTATCATGTTGATGTCATGGATAGTCAGTCCTTGCATCCATAGCACTGTCCAACAGTTTGAGAATGGTTACATTTATCCAGCCCCATCCCTCAGCTGTTTACCAAATCAGTGGTGGGGTACCTGCTTTATTGTTCGATATGCAGATTTACCCTTTAAAAAGGGTGGCACACTTGACAAGTGGATCCAGAGGTGACAGTATTTGCACTGGCAACCTGCTGCTGCGTTCTGCATGTTGTTGAAGTTTGTCAGTGTGAAACAATGTGTCAGTGTGTGGAAACCTTTTGGGATCCCTTGGAGTCGGCTATGTATAATTTAGTTTGATATGAATCTCAAGTGGCACACCATACATTCGTGTATTGCCATAATGTAACTTCAAAATCACATGCAGTGAGACACCTTGGCCCCCTATACACACACTCAAGTTGTACAACTGATGTATGATGCATTTGACACAATGGTTGTGATCCAACTGATATCTTTGTGATACAACGGAGAGTTTCCACAAAGTCTGTTTATTTATTACTGTTTAGAAAAACTCTCCTTTGTGTTATGAATCATGAACTCTTGTGCCAAAAATGTGTTGCACATCAGTTGTACAACTTCAGTGTGTATAGGGCCCAGGTCATACCAATGTGAATCCATTTAAGCTAGAAGACCTTTGCGTCGTTTTGTCATAACAACTACAAAGTAGTTGGCTACGAGAACGTCTGAGTGACATATTGCACACATGCAAGGTTAAAATAGTGTGGCGCCCTTAAATAACATGTTAACTTGTATCATATTAGTTTCAGTACCAACAATAATAGCAGTGAAAGAACCATCTGACTCAGCAAAATAAACGTTTAAAATGTTTTTATTTCCTCAGATGATTACCTTTTTAAAAAAACGACCAATTAGTATTAAAAGTAAGTCTACAAAATGTGCATTCTATTGATATTTTTTTCCACAACTGCAGTCAGCGTCAACACGTGTGGCATTAACAAGCTACATTTTGTACCAACTAAATACATACTATGCTCAAAAGGACCTTGTGAAAAGGACAACAGCAGAATAACTTAAAAAATTAAACAAAAGTCACTCCTCCTTTGTCACATTGTTGTTGAATTTGCTTGAAAACAACCAAATCATCCACATCTATTAATAAATCACTGGATTCTCTGTTTGGCCACCTGATGAGTGGCAGCTGCTTATGCAAGAAAATGCTGGCAACACTTATCATCCGTCTCCTCTCCACACACACACACAGCCCCAGGAGTAAGCCAAGTCCCCAGAGCTCTGTTGGAGGGTTTACCAGCACAATTCTTTACCCTGCTAGTGCTAACCACTAAAGCACTGGTTGGTCAACGAAAATTCTTATCCAATCATCTTCCGCCGCATACTAGATCCTATAGGCCACAACTGTCTGGACATTAGGCCTGTGGTCATAAGTAGTGATAATGCTCTCCTCACCACGTCGCTCTTTCTCACACACACAAAATAACTACATGTGTTAAGCTTGGACTTGACATACAGATCTCCATATGTATTAGTACATCAACATGACTGAATAGGCTGTGTGTGTGTATATAGTAGTTGGATATGGTCTGCCATCTCTGCCAAATTTAATGCATGTATTTCATGTTTTATCCGGGTGCACCTAGGGCTGTGGCGGTCATGAAATTTAGTCAGCCGGTGATTGTCAAGCAAATAACTGTCGTTCTCACGGTAATTGACTGTTCATTAACAAACACATTTAGCATCTCCTGGCTTCCACACATAGCCAACAAGCCACTGATGCAGACCATTGGAACATCTACATTAAAAAAAGTCTAATAAATCCATGTAATATAGCCTACACCTTCACAATAAATCCATTATTTATTTTAGACAGGTCTAAAGAAACATGATGATGAAAATGTTGTCTATTTCAGAAGCACAGAATAGCATATGCTGAGTTGTGTTAGGTCCTGGCTATGCCATATGGCTGTGGGCTACACTAGTTCATTTAGCAGACAAGATTTGCTTAGAATTCCGTGGCATTATTTTATATTGTTTTATAGTATGAAGAATACAATTGAACAACGCTGAATTAAATAAAAATCATATTTTCTCCAAAGGATTTGAGGGAGTGCGCACATGCGGCTATTCTGTGTTGAGCGGTTAACAAAGAAAATAGGTCCTCCTATATGTTTAATTTAGAGTTATTAATGTAACTTTAGTTGTTCTACAAACATTGGGCTATATGTTTGGATTTTTAATACATTCTAAGGCTGCATGATGCGACTAATGATGACTTGAAAAAAGGATAATGAAAGGCATGAGCTCTGCTTTGTTTCTTGCGCAGGCTGCACACACTTCATCAGTCTCTCATTCACAATTTGACAAGCACTTGATAATGCCTCGAATTTCCCGGCGGCATCCCCTGTGTGCCTTTTGCGGCCAGTGGCCATTGTGCCCTTGGCCCGTAGTGCTGCGTTGTGCCCTTCTCCCTGAGCACCTCTTACTCACATGGCTCTCCATCACGTGATTGGGTCTTTCTCACAGGCTACATGTGAAAACTGACACATTGGGGACGCAACTGCGCGCGTCCTTATCCAATTCCGAGGTGCATATTGAAGATATTGGAAAAACTGTCCACAGCCAACAAGATGAGTAGGCCTAACGAACAGCCAAAGCACTAGCCTATGTCAATCTACTATCCCCCATAGTACAAAAGTTGACCTATTCTATTCTGTGCGAGAAATAAATATTCCAAACATAGTCTGGGACAGTTGTGGGATGCGATAGATCTCAAATTAATACAATCACTAGCATCAAAAAAACTTTTTTTACGCAATGTGGCTGACGCAACAGATCAGAACGTTTAGCTTAAAATGTTGATCAACTATTAGGCTATTTCTTCAAATTATAAGTACAGCAATGAGTAGGCTATAAGCACGAATATGCCATTAGTGGGAAAACACCATTATCAAAAGTGACCGCAAATGCGATCATGCATGTAATGCTTTTATTATAAAAGGTGCATTTTTATGGTGAAAATATCTTCCCCAAACTTGAAACTCACACGCTGCTTATGTATGCCAGTTAGGCTCTACACTCTTTGTAAAGCAGATTAATGTGCTTAATTTTAAATAAGTTATTTGGCCACTTTAGTTGTGATACAAACCTTATCAAAACATATAGGCCTATGGGCTAGGCTACATGAGGTGTGCGACTAAGCTTAGAAAAAGTCACAAAGTGATAATATATCATTCACAAGTGATAGGCTAATATTGTCACCCATCAGACTATTCTTGATTTAATTGTCTTCACATATACTAAATAATATATGTGAAATTTGTTTTGATTTAGAATTGACCATTATCATGCACCTGTATCGAAACAGGGGCAGGGGAAAAAATACATGTAATCTATGCACTTAAATAGCAAATGGAGGACGCTTTTCCCGTGATTCATTTTCATGCCAGCCAGGTAGGCTATACTCCTGTTGTAAAGATAAGCAATGTGCTTAATATTAGGAAAGTTGAGAAATAAATATAGTAGGCCTAGCCTATAGAAAGCTGATGGGATCCTCCTCTTTTTAATAGAGGCCATCACTCTGTTTTCTCATGCAATTGCATAGCCTATAGAAATGTTGTGCAACATGAGCTCATGGGCTCTCATGAAGTGTTTGATTAGATTTTCGATTATATTTGCATTGATGTCAGAGTGATTAGAGGGACAATAGAGTGCTGAGTACCAGGCAGTTAGCAAGTTTGGTAGGCTACTAATGACCATCAGCAGCATCAGAGCTTGGAGAAGCCTAATTACCGTGACTAAACGGTCATGTGGAATTTGACTGCTTTCATGACTCTTGACCGCCGGTGTGGCGGTAATACGGTCACCACAACAGCCCTAGTTGCACCTTTCAAATGTCCATTCACTTATCAGCCATAATCAAACAGAACACACTAACTATGCTGTAATTTAATGCAATTAGTCTGTAATCTGATTGATAGATGTATGCTGAGGCCTTACATAACAAGGCTCAGTATAGGGGTCCGTCTGTCTGTTGTCCCAGACCCATGTCAGGACAGACAGACACACAGACAGACCACTCATCACACTAGCCAGTTCTGATACCATTCTGCCAATGACCAAACCAAATCAATAAGGTCCCCCACAAGAAATGCCATTATTGAAATTCATACCACAGCATTGCAGAATATTACATTCTGATTGGTCAAGAGGGTGTTGATTATTTTCTGAAATACACACTGCAAAACATAATATTCAACTGGAAAAATAAATGATGAAAGTTGCAAGTAACCGATCGCGACTCATTATTTGTAGATAATGACTCATTTGCGTGACCAGATAGACATCATTGGCAGGCATGACGAATGACATCATAGGTAAACAATAATTATGTGACATCATCAATGGAGGCCCACATCATTCAGTCCACTCTCTGGGGAGCTGGTCAAGGTCAGGCTGCACATCTGAGCATGTTGCCGTGGCACCTAGAAACCATGTCAACACTGCAACTCCCACGGTTGGCAGGTGGCAGTTGACGTATCAGTCCAAGCTGTGCCTCCCCATCACATTCCAACCTTCCCTCAACCTCCCCACCACATGGCTGGGTAAACCCACTACACAACAGGCGCACACACACACCGCTTCTGCTCAAGTAGATTGACGACGCACGAGTCACTTCAGACGTGTGAGCGTCGTGTACAGGGCAATAGAGTGCCAGGGCAGGCTAGTTGTAGTGGCGGGAGGGGAAGCAGACTTGTTGGACCAGAAGATTGCTGCTTCAATAACCTAAAGGGGGTACCGCTGTGGAATGTAAGCATTCAGCTGTGTAACGGGCAATAGGTAAAACACAACTCCCCCTAAAGGACCACGCCATGGCCATGCAACAAAAGCTTATAGCGGTGGGGCCTATTCAGAATGCACTTAGTGGCCAATTTAATGCATGACTGAATTACTCGAAACAGCTAATTGAAGTAAAAACCATAAACTCATGAATAATATACAAAGTGTTGAGTCGAACCTCTCAATGGTGAGAGAGAAGGGGACTTGAATTCAAGTACATGAATAAATACAAGTCTGATGTGGGTGTTGGACCATATAGATCTGAGTGAGAGAAGGTGCTGCATGCAGCCTAGTATAGGTCTGATGTGGGCGTTGGACCATATAGATATGAGTGAGAGAAGGTGGCGTTGGACCATATAGATCTGAGTGAGAGAAGGTGGCGTTGGACCATATAGATCTGAGTGAGAGAAGGTGCCGCATGCAGCCTAGTACAGTCGCTCACCCATTCCACTGGGTTCTGTTCATTTAGGGCCTGCAACGTTTTAAAACGTTTTGCAATGGAAAACAGAAATGGCCATTTCCTGTTAGACCCGTTTCAGTCCGCTTTCATCCATTTGGTGCCAAATGAACAGGGCCCTGTATAGTTCTTCCTGTTGGCATGCTGAAGAGAAAGCGGAAGCAAGGTCATGTTCCATTATGTGGTAGCAGTAGCAGCAGCAGAATCCCCTGCTTGTGTAATTCCCCTTTTAAAATGCCTCCTTCTGGTGATTCCCCAGAGTTGACTAACCTGCTTGCCTCGTCACCGAAGGACGGCAAGCAGGGAGGGCTGGCTGGAGAGCAGGGAGGGCTGGCTGGAGAGCAGGGAGGGCTGGCTGGAGAGCAGGGCTGGCTGGCTGGAGAGCAGGGATGGAGGGCTGGCTGGCTGGAGAGCAGGGATGGAGGGCTGGCTGGCTGGAGAGCAGGGATGGAGGGCTGGCTGGCTGGAGAGCAGGGATGGAGGGCTGGCTGGCTGGAGAGCAGGGATGGAGGGCTGGCTGGCTGGAGAGCAGGGATGGAGGGCTGGCTGGCTGGAGAGCAGGGCTGGAGGGCTGGCTGGCTGGAGAGCAGGGCTGGAGGGCTGGCTGGCTGGAGAGCAGGGATGGAGGGCTGGCTGGAGAGCAGGGATAGAGGGCTGGCTGGAGAGCAGGGATAGATGGCTGGAGGGAGAGCAGGGATGGAGGGCTGGCTGGCTGGAGAGCAGGGATGGAGGGCTGGCTGGCTGGAAAGCAGGGAGGGAGGGCTGGAAAGCAGGGAGGGCTGGCTGGAGAGCAGGGAGGGCTGGCTGGAGAGCAGGGATGGAGGGCTGGAGAGCAGGGATGGAGGGCAAGGAGGGCTGGCTGGAGAGCAGGGAGGGCTGGCTGGAGAGCAGGGAGGGCTGGCTGGAGAGCAGGGAGGGCTGGCTGGAGAGCAGGGAGGGCTGGCTGGAGAGCAGGGAGGGCTGGCTGGAGAGCAGGGATGGAGGGCTGGAGAGCAGGGAGGGCTGGCTGGAGAGCAGGGATGGAGGGCTGGAGAGCAGGGAGGGCTGCAGCCACCGGCAGGCTACCGTTTCTAACCGCCACCCGCTCGCTCCACATCTGCACAATCCAGGCACTCACACTCACCCCTTAAATCAATTATCCCAACACTACAGCCGCTAATGTACCGCATTTTCTCCAGCCCTCTCTCCCTCACAGACACGCATATATACACACACACAAACACTGCAGTTTCAAGGCTGCCAGAGCCATGACATTTCAGTTTTGCGGGCAGTGTGACTCACCTTCCCCTCTCCCTCCCACATCACCCCTGCCAAATCACGCAACATATACACACACACACACACACACATCCCTCCACCTCTCTCCCTCCCTCTTGCAGATTAGTGTGATGCAGTATCTAAAACCACTGTAATCCAAACAGTCAGTTGACTGACTAGGTATCGCCCTTTCCCTTCCCAATGCAGTGTCCCGTCCGCGGCTTTAAATTAGCATTAGGGGCCTGAAAGAAATTTAACGGTTTGAAAGAAAACCATTGGAGTAAGTGCCTGTATCAAAGTAGAAGTCAAAAGCAAGTCGTTCACTCGCCAATTTGGTTCACTTCCCCTTATAGGGGCTAATAAAACATTTGAGTTTTGCAATAAAACAGAACTGATTTCACTCAGAATTATTATATGTTGTCAAATTAGCCATAGCTCCAGTTACAGCAGAACTACAGTTCCCATTCATCATTGGGACAGTCAAAGGGGAATTGAGATCTCTAAACACACGTTTTAATTAGATGAGAGGGTAATGATGACTCAAGTGAAGGGTAAAAAAAAAAAAAAAAAAAAAAAAAAAAAAAAGAATACAGAAGCATTCCAGTACATATAATGATCCTGTGAATGAAGTCAAACATCATACATTGTTTTAATTTGCCTGTACTTCATAGTCTAGTGTACCAGCAACATAAATCTTTGCTTTTTTTTTTATAATAATACATTTTTATAACTTCTTTATTTCTAAGAGTGTAATATTGCTAAACGGCCAATAAACCTAATTTACGATAATGGTCATCATCAAGCATCCTCCGCCTCTGATCAACATTAGCACCTCTGGTGAACCCAGGAAAGGACTTTCTCCTACTGAGGTGATGATGATGAAGAGAGAGAAGACCAAAGCAGGAGGAAGATCATCTATGCTTCCCAAACACTGGCCTAATTACACACTGCTTCAGATGTGGTACACACTCAGCATTAAAAAAAGAAAAAGGCCTTGGATAATAATCATTCTCATCCATCCATCCAGTCTACCCTGGTGCCGTCCCCAGTCCAACTCTCCCTGCTCTGTCACAGTGGGCTGAGGGGGAGATGCCAGGATGCTATGTGGGCGTCTCGGTCACACTGAGACGATTTCTGGAAACACAACCAGACTCTCAAATGAGCATGTTTTTATATTATAAAGAGATATGGTCGGCCAGGAGAAGGTAGAACAAAAGAGGGGGGGGGGAATGAATGGTGCAGTCTGTCTGCAGTGGGCAAGAAGGCGTATTAAGGGAATAAAGGTAATCCCCTTCGGGATTAGAAGTAGTACGATTTCCAGCCATTAATCTTGTCAACTGGCACTCGTCTCAAAAGGAACCTACTGCGTTTAAATAAAGTGAACACAAAAAAAAAAAATTAACGCGCTTGACAATATAAATCCAATATACTTTGAGAGTAATACAACAACAAAAATTAACTCTACAAAATACATTTGTAGTGTTAACTCATTCTTTTCATGGAGGCATTGCTTGAATACTTCAACACCGACAAAACGTCCTCTTATAATAACAGGATGCTTCAACCCTCAACACTTCCTCTTATAATAACAGGATGCTTCAACCCTCAACACTTCCTCTTATAATAACAGGATGCTTCAACCCTCAACACTTCCAGTGAGGCCCTCAAAAGATTGTGCTCTATGTGGACAGTAATGAGAAACAGTCAATCTCCATTGAGTCAAACATGGTGTCACAAAGGAGCTATATATAGCCAGCCATTACCTTCCAAAGTGTCGGTTACATTGTGTCACCCTCCGAGTGTTTAAGGGACAACTTCCTATAGTCATATAACATGTTTAGAAGTTCTAATGATCGGAATCACACCAATAATTCACGGTGGAACGGAAGCTTGAGTCTACTCATACATAAATGGTATCCATTTAAATTATATACACAGCTGTCGTTACCGGTGTACTGTTAAATCAATGAGAATTCATGCACACCCGAGCATTCATCACAATTTATCAAGCCAAATGTGGAAAACCCTTTCACCAATGTCAGTGGTTTCTTCTGTGTACTACACAAAATTATAAACTGGGTGGTTCAAGCCCTAAATGCTGATTGGATGACAGCCGTGGTATATCAGACCATATACCACAGCAATGACAAAACTTTAATTTTTACTGCTCTAATTACATTGGTAACCAGTTTATAATAGCAATAAGGCACCTCAGGGGTTTGTGGTATATGGCCAATATACCACGGCTAAGGGCTGTATCCAGGCACTCCACGTTGCGTCGTGCACAAGAACAGCCCTTAGCTGTGGTATATTGGCCATATACCACACGCCCTCTGACCTAATTCTAGATTGGGTTTCTACACCTAGGAGGACCAAGAGTGCTCTAACATAATCAACACCTGAACTTCTAATAGGTATTTTAATGTGCATTGCAATGCAACTGATTTAAATGGATTTGGAGCAACACTAAACAACGCAGACTACAGGTCAATTGACCAGAGGAAAACCTCTGCATTGACCAATAAACCCTGATCAGTGTTTAAATAGAACACTGATCAGTTCCTCTTTTGGGGTTTAGGCTGGGTATCTGTAAAGTACTGCTGATATAAAATACATTTGATTGATTGATTAGTGTGAAAATATAAACACTGATCAGTTTTCAAATAATAAATACAAAACTAAGGCCAATGTCACCCAATAGAAGACCAACCCATTAAGAACAATGACGACAGTCGTTTTCTCCAGTGATGGAGCATACCTGGCTCTGTGCAGTTCTTCGACTCAGTCTCATTGTCGTTGTCGGGTTCATGTCCCATGAGCCTCCTTCCCCAATGTTCGTGCTTCTCGTGTCCGTTCTCCAGGATCATTCCATGCCCTGTAAGAAAGAAAAAGAGGCATCCTTGCTCATCAAAAAACACACGTTACAAAGAGGCTGAGTAAACACTGAACCAGACATAACCAATGTATCTGAAAAAGCTGCTCAAAAATCACTGATGCATTCACAAATCATGTCAACCATCTTAATGTTAATCATTACGATGCTTAACTGATAGATATGCATTTCTACCACAATGGATAATAAATCGTATTGTACGATGGAGTGGATTTAATTACATTTCCCCCTTCCATTCAGGTTTGAATGTTTCAAGGGTTTTTAGTGGGATGAATACAAAATGAGAATGTTTAATTCCTGATTACTGGATGCAAATCACCCATACACAGCCAACTTCTGACGTTTGTGGCTTTTGTTCAGTCATTTCTCAAAGGTTTTCAGGAGCTTTTTAATGAAATTTTAATGAGCAAATAACCCAGATTTGCAGGCTCTCAGTGTTGGACCGCAGTTAGATTATAGGCTCACTGATTTCAACCACCAACAGAAAATGATTACAGTCTTAACCGAATGACTAACTAACCTTTCCCTTTGGATATAGATTTTTGGTCAAGTCATTGAAAAGAACAGAACAGACCAACCAGACTTGAGCTTTGAGGTAAGACAATTAAGATGCGTTACAACGTCTGAATTCAATAGGAGATAAAAGCCTCAGGATGAAACCATGGCAATTGCAAGGCAAAACAAGCTAGGTTACAGAGAAAGAGTCTTAAAAACCCAAACTAATGTGCTGCCTTGAGGCAGAACGCAAAGACATTAGCCAAACAGAGGAGCATCTAGCTACCTTTGACTGCAATATGCTGCAAGAGAGAGAGGGAGAGACGGAGAGGGAGAGAAACAGAGGGCGAAATCATCCTGCAACTCGGTCCAATCAGCTGGCGAGGGAGACGGACCAAGGATGCCTATAAATCTCTGCCACCTTCCTGTGCCACGAGCGGCTCCCGCACGAACACAGCTCCTCTCCGCCTCCCTGCCCTGATGTCCCAGCCACCTCTCCCCCAATCAACATCACCCTACAACACACACACACCTGTCAGACCGGGGCCTGGCCCTAGCTCTGTAACCACTGTCAACCGTACTCTACCTTCTCCATCTCCATCATGGAGACATACACCCTCAAAATGGAGGGTGAGAGACGATGGAGATGCCATCCTTGATAGAACAGAGGGGCATAACCCTTAAGTAGTCCATCACTCAATTCCCATTAATCTGGCCCATTCAGCTTGGCACTACATTTGTCACAGACATAACCAACCCTGGAGTACTCCCATCAGAGTCAGAGAAGGGACAGAGGCATAGTATGCAATGATGAATGCCTGGTTACTAGTCTTATGGTGGTTCAGGAATGAGAGCAGTCAGATGAGGGGGGGGGGGATGAGTACAGGGGAGGTGAGGGATGAGTACAGGGGAGGTGAGGGATGAGTACAGGGGAGGTGAGGGGTTATATTTCTCTCTGATCAAACACCTGCCTCACCTCACAAAAGGTGACGGTCAAACATGTTACATGTCCCATCATGGTTGGCGTTCACACAGCACGCCCTCTTATCAAATACCCCTCTTATGGCCGACAATCACGGCACACACGTCAGCAACCTTGATTAAACGCAAAATAAAGGCAAGCCATTACTGACCAAAGCCTTTACTTTGGTCCCCAGAGAGCCTTTTGGAGATGAGCTTGTCTGCATGATATCATTCCAGAATAATCTTTTAAGCCTCTTGTTGTTTGTAATGTAATTAATAAAAACTCCAATATATCCGTGCACGCTGATATAGGCCTACACAACATAGTGTGGTGATTTATTAGTTTCTGAGTTCAAGGGTCGGAGTGATTGACATCAGATGGACATGTTCTACTACTGGGTAGGAGAGGTGGAGGGCCAGGGTTAAAAGCATTTTGAGAACAAATCAGATTTTGCTCATCCCTTACCTGCGTGATCACCGCAGGCAGAGAGGACGGCCTATGCTAGTCTCCGGCAGCAAATCCCCTATGTACACTACTATTACTCTGAATCCAAACATGTCAGGTGAATATATTAATGTTGAAATTGGAGCGTTACCTGGTGTGTGCTCTCCAAGCTTATTGCGTCCATCCTAAACATGGCTGTCTAAACAAAGTAGGCTGGTTTTGACAGCCATTGGTCATTTGTAATTGATCTCTGGTGAAATCTCCATTTGTGTCAGAACGAGATTAAGGCAGTCTGAGTGACAGAGTGCTTATCAGTGGGACTTGTCAGTCATACATATGATGTTCTGTTCAAAAGCCAACTTACAGGGCTACTTGTCTGTGTGATAAAAATAAATAACAAATGTTTTATTGTCACATACACTGGATAGATGCAGTGAAATCTGTTGTTTTACAGGGTCAGTCTTAGTAGTACGGTGCCCCTGGAGCAAATTAGGGTTAAGTGCCTTGCTCAAGGGCACATATACAGATTTTTCACCTTGACGGCTGGGGTATACCAACATCATCCTAATGTGTGATTACATCATCCTAATGTGTGGGAAAATCTGATTATGTGAGCATGTAAATGTTCACACACGCCTGAGGTGAGTCTTACAACAAGTGCATGGGGGTCCTTTGGTTCTTGGGCATGTCTCTCTCTCACACACACATCATGCATGGTAAGCCATCTGAAACGTACAAGTTTACACAGAGCACACCTCTGAGCAGCTGTGAATTATTTATTAGCCAGAGAGAGAGCACTCCTCCTCATGTTTAGGTAATGTCCCAAATGAGTGTCTAATCTTCTACGGCCTCTGCGTAATCGTATCTCTCCAACTCCTTGCGCAACCAGGGAGCATGATGCTGGAGAGTGATTAAGGTGTTCCAGTGTGCAAAGCCCCGGGCGAGACGCAATGATGCCAGCATTACCACAAGCCTACGCTCACTCGCTCCCTTTCTCTCAACCGCTGGGTGACTGATGATGCGCCTGGCACAGGCACGTTTTGCCGTAGGATGTCAACGCTCAAACCAAATGTCGACCAACAAACACATAAGCAACTTTAAAATATTTGTGGGGTTCCATGATTCATCCGCGGTGATGTAGGCTGCTACATGCTTGTCAATGTGTGTTAGCCACCGTGCCCGCTTCTCTTAGAAACGTGTCGTTGCCGCTGCGCACACTGCGGCATATGGACAGACCGACTCATACTCGAAAACGAGGAAGAGAAATATGATATCAGTGTGATCCATATTGCCGAGAAGGTTTCCTCACAATTAACAGGTACATGAGAGTTCTGTAATAACAGCATGCAGAGGCAAACAGGCCAGGCTACAGCCACTGCGTCGACATTGAGACTAAATGCAGTTTCTCTCGACACTGGTATAAAACATTCGTTACGCTTTTTTCCCTGAATAATTAAGAGTAATAACCCTGCACGCTATCGGTGGTTCCATCTTATCTCTCCATCGGTTTAATGCAGATAAATATCCAGAAATGCTGGGGGGGGGGGGGGGGGGGCACCATAAATGATTTGGACTGAATGCTCCGCTTGCATGTCCTTGAAA
Organism: Coregonus lavaretus; assembly: GCF_964263955.1. NCBI lineage: Eukaryota > Metazoa > Chordata > Actinopteri > Salmoniformes > Salmonidae > Coregonus > Coregonus lavaretus. The sequence continues at coordinate 6,525,779 of NC_140018.1, forward strand.
ATGTATGTTCATGACCGTGGCGAAAGACAATTATCTGTAGACTATGTAGTTAATGGCTTGCTGGTTATAGAGTGCACGATTACACTGCAGAATTCTCAGCTGTTTCGTCCTCCCTGCCCCGCGTTTATCAGCAGTTTCCACCGCTCACACTCACCTGTCTTTGTCAGAAGTGCTGACATGCTCCACGCCATGAAGAGGACACTGCAGAGAAAACACACTTGCACGAAAAGCATCTCTCTCCTCTTGCGAACTTTGAAAATCTTTGCGATTATGGTCTTTTTAGAGACGCTCTTGTTCTCGTCCTGGTCCATGGCTGCAGCTCGGCCAAACGGCGACTTTTCGTTCTTGCCTCACTGCAGACGGGAGAGACCGAAGGAATTGCCCGTTTTCGCAGCTTCACACAGAATAGGCTCGGGACGCCGTCCTCATTTCTTGTGGCCGGAGCGGAGATGGGAAGTGGTGGAGCGGAGATGGGAAGTGGTGGAGCGGACAGTTTGCATGTGCCGCCGAGACAACGCTGTTCAGCTGTTGGATTGCTAGAACAGCGCGTGAAATTTCCGTGCCTGCACAAGAGGCAATGAATGACACAGGGCGGGCAATTCCGATGGTCTCCAATCAATTCAGCATTCCCTCGCAAATCCCAGATTCTGCCCTTTAAATTTCAGAAAATAAGCTTCCATTGCATTTGAAATGAATTATATCACTGGTTGCCTTCAAAGTAGCACTAAATCTACTACTGCATATCAATATAAAATCATCCTCTTCAGTGAAATGATTAAACTGGATGTGGCCGCAGAACTAGGCTACAAGCACCCGACTGCGCTCTGCCGCCGCATATTAATTGAAACCAATCTGATTTCATCAAGGTTCGCCTAATTGTTACATTCGGGTAGCAAAGTCATGTCACCTCGGTCTGGCACCACCCCCTCCCCTTAAATTCCTAGTGCAGAAGAATAGGTGCGCAGATGATGAAACAATCATTAACTCCGTCGTTCCAGGTGCAGTCTTCATGTACAGTCTTTGGTCCATATGATAAAACACTTCGCCGGATTCCGCCAACTGCAACTTTTCCGAGGGTGTCATGCGCGTACACGTGATAGTTTGCAACAATAGATAATTCTCTCGTAGAGAGCTCGGTTACAACTGAACTGAAAACAACTGGACCGTCATGACAGCCGGTCATCGATCACTCTGAACTACAACGTCGCTTTCTTTGACCACACATTATTCGCTGGTTGCCGCTGAGGCAAAATAGGTTTGGCTCAGTGCGGATGAGGCAAGCCCTATCATGCTACCCAAGAGGTACCGACTTTAGAGTGCTGCAGTATTGGAGAAACGCAATCTAATATCGGTCTGCATCCTTCCTGAGCATCCACCCTTTAATAACTGACTGACCCTGGCCACTGGGATATTCACAGTTTGATATACCAGTATGAAATTGAGGTGAAAGATCCCATAGCTCCGAGGTACCAATATACCTGTTTGTGTGCTCACCTTGAATTATATTCTCACAACCCCAAGGTTTGGTCTAGACTTCGGGGCTTCTCCATGGCTCTATACTGCGGAGCAAGAATGCACGCAAATCAGAATGCACAATTGTGTGCCTGGAGGAAAACGTTAACACTGACCTTTCAATAGGCTTAATAATAGTGTCAAGCAGCCTATTGCATACAGTGTTGCGTATATAGTCCTGTACCAGTGATGTATGACGAATTTGAAGTATGGTTAGCTATGTGCCTTTGTGATGGTTGAGGTAAGGACAAGTCAAGTGTCATTATGCGGTATCCATCAGTGGACATGTGAGCTTTCATCACCTTATGCTGTCACCTTGTGTGAGAGGTGGCCCGAGTGCAACTACTTCCCATGTGGATATATGGTGTCAATATGTATGACATTTAATAATTTGAAGAAAGTCTATGTAAAGGGTTGTGTGTCCATGTGTGTATGTGTCCATGTGTGTATGAGTGTATGTGTGTGTGTGTCTGTGGCTCTACTTCCTTGCACCTGTGTGTGTCACAGAGTATACAGTGGTGTCAGTGGGACTGCTGCATGGTCCCTCAACTCTACTGCATGGCCCCTCAGCTCCGCTGCATGGCCCCTCGGCTCCGCTGCATGGTCCCTCGGCTCCGCTGCATGGCCCCTCAGCTCCGCTGCATGGTCCCTCGGCTCCGCTGCATGGCCCCTCGGCTCCGCTGCATGGCCCCTCGGCTCTGCTGCATAGTCCCTCAGCTCTGCTGCTTGTTCGCTCTATGGGGCCGTCTCTCCAGATCCCCACTGCAGCAGCAGTGTGCAGAGGCCACCCCTATTAACCAGTTATATTTATAGACTTCTCCTGCAATAATTAACTCAATTCCCATTGTTGAACTTTCAATAGCTTGCCTCATTCAATTAAATGTTGATGATATTCCCACTAATGAAGAATTACATACTTGAGTGCCACCAATGTAACACACCTACAAATCATACCTGTTTCATAAGGGTAGACCGCTGTAGACCGTAGCCCTGAGAAGTTGCTGTGGGACAGAGATTGCTCCACTCCCCATGGGCCCCTCAGGTCACCTTAACTGACAAGATAACATGCAGGAGAGGAGACGCCGCATGCAGCCACGCACAAATCTGCAGGGTGCAGGTTGACAAGTCAGTAAGCAGGCTGTCAAAAAGCAGCCTGTCAGAAAACCAGCTTGTCAGAAACCAGCCTGTCAGAAACCAGCCTGTTAGAAAGTAGCCTGTCAAAAAGCAGCCTGTCAGAAAACCAGCTTGTCAGAAACCAGCCTGTCAGAAACCAGCCTGTTAGAAAGTAGCCTGTGAGAAACCAGCCTATGAGAAAACAGTTTCAGAAAACCAGCCAGTCATCTTCCGCCACGACCTACCTACCGCCCACTTAGCGAAAACAGCAAAATACCAAGGAGGATATAGAGGTCAAGGAACTAGCCTCACAATCTCCAGTGGACTTACATTATGTCAGGACAGGTCACCAGTTTATTCAAATCAACCTCCAAACCACACTCACTGTGCAGTTAGGGATGTACTGCTGTATCATTGATGCTTTCTGAGGGGACTGTGTCTGTGTGCCGGCTGGTCATGTGGATAGAAGGCGTCTTTGTCATTAGGGAGGGCTTTTAATCTGGCCCCAGGTCGTCTTCATCCTGCAGGCTGCAGCTTGGATCTCCAGCCACACACACACACACACACACACAAACAAACACACACTCAACATGTGTGACCCGCACGCGCCCATGCCAAAGGATTAGTCCCCCCAGGCCGCGGCCCACACGGAAGGCAGGCAATCGGGGAGCCGTGCCAGGGCCTGCTTACAGGGTTTTATCCACTGTTCTACACTCCCTGGTCATTTCAAAGCTATACACACATTGCCTGCCTGCCTGCTCCCTACTGCTCCTTCTGTGGGAGCCATCGCAGTGCCACAGACCTGCAGCAGAGAAACAGTGAGAGAGGGAGAGAGAGAGAGAGAGAGAGAGAGAGAGAGAGAGAGAGAGAGAGAAAGAGAGCAGTACGTGGACTGCTGTGGCCAAACAACTTACGATGCAAAAGCAAAAAAGCACCAACCTCATTGGAGGAAAGGTTTTTAACAGGGACAAGCAGCCTGTCAGAGTAAACAATCAGTCAAATCAAATCACATTTTATTTGTCACATACACGTGTTTAGCAGATGTTTTTATGGGTGTAGCGATATGCTTGTGCTTCTAGCTCCGACAGTGCAGTAATATCTAACAAGTAATATCTAACAATTTCACAACATATACCCAATACACACAAATCTAAGTAAGGAATGGAATTTAAGAATATATACATATATGGACAAGCAATGACAGAGCAGCATGGACTAAGATACAGTAGAATATTATAGAATACAGTATATACAGTGGGGAAAAAAAGTATTTAGTCAGCCACCAATTGTGCAAGTTCTCGCACTTAAAAAGATGAGAGAGAACTGTAATTTTCATCATAGGTACACGTCAACTATGACAGACAAAATGAGGAAAAAAAATCCAGAAAATCACATTGTAGGATTTTTAATGAATTTATTTGCAAATTATGGTGGAAAATAAGTATTTGGTCAATAACAAAAGTTTCTCAATACTTTGTTATATACCCTTTGTTGGCAATGACACAGGTCAAACGTTTTCTGTAAGTCTTCACAAGGTTTTCACACACTGTTGCTGGTATTTTGGCCCATTCCTCCATGCAGATCTCCTCTAGAGCAGTGATGTTTTGGGGTTGTCGCTGGGCAACACGGACTTTCAACTCCCTCCAAAGATTTTCTATGGGGTTGAGATCTGGAGACTGGCTAGGCCACTCCAGGACCTTGAAATGCTTCTTACGAAGCCACTCCTTCGTTGCCCGGGCGGTGTGTTTGGGATCATTGTCATGCTGAAAGACCCAGCCACGTTTCATCTTCAATGCCCTTGCTGATGGAAGGAGGTTTTCACTCAAAATCTCACGATACATGGCCCCATTCATTCTTTCCTTTACACGGATCAGTCGTCCTGGTCCCTTTGCAGAAAAACAGCCCCAAAGCATGATGTTTCCACCCCCATGCTTCACAGTAGGTATGGTGTTCTTTGGATGCAACTCAGCATTCTTTGTCCTCCAAACACGACGAGTTGAGTTTTTACCAAAAAGTTCTATTTTGGTTTCATCTGACCATATGACATTCTCCCAATCCTCTTCTGGATCATCCAAATGCACTCTAGCAAACTTCAGACAGGCCTGGACATGTACTGGCTTAAGCAGGGAGACACGTCTGGCACTGCAGGATTTGAGTCCCTGGCGGCGTAGTGTGTTACTGATGGTAGGCTTTGTTACTTTGGTCCCAGCTCTCTGCAGGTCATTCACTAGGTCCCCCCGTGTGGTTCTGGGATTTTTGCTCACCGTTCTTGTGATCATTTTGACCCCACGGGGTGAGATCTTGCGTGGAGCCCCAGATCGAGGGAGATTATCAGTGGTCTTGTATGTCTTCCATTTCCTAATAATTGCTCCCACAGTTGATTTCTTCAAACCAAGCTGCTTACCTATTGCAGATTCAGTCTTCCCAGCCTGGTGCAGGTCTACCATTTTGATTCTGGTGTCATTTGACAGCTCTTTGGTCTTGGCCATAGTGGAGTTTGGAGTGTGACTGTTTGAGGTTGTGGACAGGTGTCTTTTATACTGATAACAAGTTCAAACAGGTGCCATTAATACAGGTAATGAGTGGAGGACAGAGGAGCCTCTTAAAGAAGAAGTTACAGGTCTGTGAGAGCCAGAAATCTTGCTTGTTTGTAGGTGACCAAATACTTATACTTATAAATTCATTAAAAATCCTACAATGTGATTTTCTGGAAATTATTTTCTCATTTTGTCTGTCATAGTTGACGTGTACCTATGATGAAAATTACAGGCCTCTCTCATATTTTTAAGTGGGAGAACTTGCACAATTGGTGGCTGACTAAATACTTTTTTTCCCCCACTGTACATATGAGATGAGTAATGCAAGATATGTAAACATTATTAAAGTGACTAGTGTTCCATTTCTTAAAGTGGCCAGTGATTTCAATAGGCAGCAGCAGCCTCTAATGTCTAGTGTGATTGCCTGTTGCTGGGAATAAAATGGCAAGCATGTGTTATGTCCTTCTCCAGCGAAGACAAGTATCGAGGGCTTTAACAATGGACCACTTGACACATAACAATTGGTGTGTTCAACCTTTCTCCCGCTGTGTCCATCAGCACTGGGGTGATTCATGCCCCGCTATTCACAATTAAAATGAACAATGTCTGCATCTCTGCATTGTCATGCTACAGAACTTGATTTTATTCTGAAGTTGTTAGCAGGCATTATGTAAGTGGCGGGGACTTTGAGGGGGACTTTTGAATGGGTTCAGATGTGCAGTTGCTAGGCTGAGCTGGGATATCCAATCAGTTGCTAGGCTGAGCTGGGATATCCAATCAGTTGCTAGGCTGAGCTGGGATATCCAATCAGTTGCTAGGCTGAGCTGGGATATCCAATACTATACCGTGAGGGAAAAAAGTATTTGATCCCCTGCTGATTTTGTATGTTTGCCCACTGACAAAGACATGATCAGTCTATAATTTTAATGGTAGGTTTATTTGAACAGTGAGAGACAGAATAACAACAAAAAAATCCAGAAAAACGCATGTCAAAAATGTTATAAATGTATTTGCATTTGAATGAGGGAAATAAGTATTTGACCCCTCTGCAAAACATGACTTAGTACTTGGTGGCAAAACCCTTGTTGGCAATCACAGAGGTCAGACGTTTCTTGTAGTTGGCCACCAGGTTTGCACACATCTCAGGAGGGATTTTCTTCCACTTGTCTTTGCAGATCTTCTCCAAGTCATTAAGGTTTCGAGGCTGAAGTTTGGCAACCCGAACCTTCAGCTCCCTCCACAGATTTTCTATGGGATTAAGGTCTGGAGACTGGCTAGGCCACTCCAGGACCTTAATGTGCTTCTTCTTGAGCCACTCCTTTGTTGCTTTGGCCGTGTGGTTTGGGTCATTGTCATGCTGGAATACCCATCTACGACCCATTTTCAATGCCCTGGCTGAGGGAAGGAGGTTCTCACCCAAGATTTGACAGTACATGGCCCCGTCCATCGTCCCTTTGATGCAGTGAAGTTGTCCTGTCCCCTTAGCAGAAAAACACCCCCAAAGCATAATGTTTTCACCTCCATGTTTGACGGTGGGGATGGTGTTCTTGGGGTCATAGGCAGCATTCCTCCTCCTCCAAACACGGCGAGTTGAGTTGATGCCAAAGAGCTCGATTTTGGTCTCATCTGACCACAACACTTTCACCTAGTTCTCCTTTGAATCATTCAGATGTTCATTGGCACACTTCAGACGGGCCTGTATATATGCTCTCTTGAACAGGGTGACCTTGCGGGCACTGCAGGATTTCAGTCCTTCACTGCGTAGTGTGTTACCAATTGTTTTCTTGGTGACTATGGTCCCAGCTGCCTTGAGATCATTGACAAGATCCTCCCGTGTAGTTCTGGGCTGATTCCTCACCGTTCTCATGATCATTGCTCCACGAGGTGAGATCTTGCATGGAGCTCCAGGCTGAGGGAGATTGACAGTTATTTTGTGTTTCTTCCATTTGCGAATAATCGCACCAACTGTTGTCACCTTCTCACCAAGCTGCTTGGCGATGGTCTTGTAGCCCATTCCAGCCTTGTGTAGGTCTACAATCTTGTCCCTGACATCCTTGGAGAGCTCTTTGGTCTTGGCCATGGTGGAGAGTTTGGAATCTGATTGATTGATTGCTTCTGTGGACAGGTGTCTTTTATACAGGTAACAAGCTGAGATTAGGAGCACTCCCTTTAAGAGTGTGCTCCTAATCTCAGCTCATTACCTGTATAAAAGACACCTGGGAGCCAGAAATCTTTCTGATTGAGAGGGGATCAAATACTTATTTCCCTCATTAAAATGCAAATCAATTTATAACATTTTTGACATGCATTTTTCTGGATTTTTTTGTTGTTATTCTGTATCTCACTGTTCAAATAAACCTACCATTAAAATAATAGACTCATCATTTCTTTGTCAGTGGGCAAACATACAAAATCAGCAGGGGATCAAATACTTTTTTCCCTCACTGTACATGACAGTGGCAGATTATGCTGAGTCCACCAGCAACACGAGCATACGTGTCTGTCTGTCTAGAGAGAACAGGAGAGGAGGGAAGAGGAGAGGATGACGGGGGAGAGGAGGTCTGGGCCTGGGTGACAGTGAGATCTGCAGGAGGAAGTCTGACACCTTGCATTAATGCCATGCTGGCATTGTAACTAATGTTTCGCTAATTGTTCAGGAGCTGGTAGAGGAGAGAGGGAGGGGAGTCCGAGGGACGCTAATCCACTAGTCTCCGGTTCTGTATTAATAGCACAACGCAATGCAGAGGCCAGGACTGACCTTTTTTACTGACGGTTTCCCATGTGCTAACGTTCTCCCAACTTTCCCCACCTGAACGGATGCCACAAATAGCACAGTACAGCATTGTCGTGTACAAGGAGAGTCCCTGGGGAAGCGCAGAATTTACTCCTCGCAAAAACCTTAGTCAGCTGCAAGAAAAATCAAATATTCATCATCGAGGTGGAACGTTGGTTCTGTGGCAGCAGCACCACCGCAGGTTTGTTTGTATGCCTGGTCGGGTGTGAAGAGTAAACAGCAGAGAGAGAAGTGGCAGAGAGCCGAGTAATATATGCATTCTGGAGCCAACACTCATCTCCACAGCACTATGACTGACTGACTGACTGACTGATGTCATCTCCATAACAAGTGGACACAATCATCCATTGAGTGTTACCTCTGATACAGCCAGGCCAGGCAAACACAATTTTCCCATAAGAGTTTAATGTCTTCCCAAATACAGGTAGATATTGTCTGCTGGCTACCGCTATGACATATTGGTAAACATCACCTGTTCGACTACGAAGAATATCCTTGAAATGGAAGGAAAAGATAAGCAGCGTATAATTCCCTGATTTCCTGTGCTTATCTACGGCTGGAACTTAACATCCGATGGCGTAGAATGTGGATTCATCTTGACATTAGACACATTTTGAGGTCTGAAAACATCTGACCAGCGTTGATTTCGGAGTGAAGTGTCCCTTTAAACTCTGGTCTACATTCTATAAGAGTTCACTTCCTGACCTGCCCACATTGTGTCCAGTTAAAGAACTCATCCTTTATACCACTGCAGCACTTTACAGTCCTTACAAAATATCACCTTGGTCCTTCAGGCCCAATGACACTCCAGTCATTTTGCTGTTTCAAATGATCTTATTCATTTGGACAAAAGCCCTAGCAGTACTTGACCAAATTGAATTACGTATTTTTTTTTGTATTTTTTCTGTAAAATGGGGCAATGTTTCCATGATTCACATTCAAGTTCCGTCCTTAGGTCAGAGGATTCATACGATGGATGGACGAGCGGAGAGTGGGCTATCTCGGCGAGGGCACGGGGTATTTGTAATGAGCGTCACATAAATAACTTCATTACTCTTCTGTCTGCCGAGCAGAAAGGAAGGCAGGCAAAGGAAAGAGAAACATTTCCCCCCTTGCAAAGCACAGCAAAGAATCACATTGAGACAGTCCACAAATGTTATTCCTGCAGTCAGCCAAGCCCATTTATTCTGGGAAGATAACATCAGAGTTGCAGAGACAGGATCCAAAATATGATGCGGCTCGACTGGGAAACTGATTCGACAAATGAGGCAATAGAGAGGTTCACTGAAGTAGGACCACTCTATAAGGGCTGGGGTGATGCAATAAAGCCAATGAGCCACAGGCTTTTAAAAATACGATTTCAGCAGTTGTACTAAACCCCAACTCGCTCCAGGGTGCCATACAACACATCTCACTACACCTTATCTGGTGTATGAGACAATACAACATTATTTTTTTTATGGTAATGGCTGGCAATGTGTTTTTCTATAAGTTTGTGTCTTGAGTTCTTAAAGAACAGTTGCATCACTAGTTTGAAGCTCCCCACTGGGCAACGTCTAGTTTTGATTTTCATTTGGTTGAGTTGTCAAGTAATGTGAATTCAATGTGAAATCAACAATGTCATTGGATTTAGATTAAAAATGTGGTGAAAAAAAGTCGAAATGCCCTTACATTGATGACTTGCAAATCCAGTCAGTTTTCCACATTGATTAAACGTTATCGCATAGATTTTTTGGGTTGAAATGATGTGGAAACCAGTTTTTGCCCATTCACAATTTATTGCAAATATATATTTCTCTAAAATATACAACTGTGAAATCCATCCAAATGCTATTGATATTCCATGCTTTCCTCGTCATGTAGAACAGATTGTTCTAAACTTTCAGAATGAAAAAACGTCAGTTCACTTCAGTTCAGCCACATCCACCTACTTTACGATCTTGCTTAGGGTTGTTTTTTTGTTTTTTTTCCCCTCCTAAAATTTAATAAAATAATGCTGCTTTACAACAGTCCAAAGAGGAGTGGAAAATTATTGAAAATGATGCCACAGTGGCAGACCAGGTATATGTTTTTTTGTTCTTTTTATATAAGGGCTGGGATGATGCAATAAAGCCAATGAGCCACAGACTTTTTAAAATACGATTTGAGCAGTTGCTGCTTCCTAATGTGGTCCTCTGTAGCTCAATTGGTAGAGCATGGCGCTTGTAACGCCAGGGTAGTGGGTTCGATCCCCTGGACCACCCATACGTAAAAATGTATGCACACATGACTGTTAGTCGCTTTGGATAAAAGTGTCTGCTAAATGGCTTGTTAATATTATTATGATGCCCTTACGTGACAAAACACCTGACAGCACAATTCATTTATTACATCATTCTCTACCTGCAAACAAGCTCTCACTAATTTCAAACATCAGCCACGCAGGCTAATTCATAGCAGTAAAGTACCACATTTACCCAGGGGGTTAAAATGGGAAATCATTTTGACATGTAAAAATTTGTGTTTTAAGGTGAATTCAAATACTTTAAATTGGTGCGTTTCCAGAGTGACCTTTTACATTTCGACCCCTGGCTGTAGCCTACTACTGTGTACAGGTTTCCTGTACATCTGGACAGCTTTCAAATAAACACTGGAGTTGTCCCAAAAGGCACCCTTTTTTCATACAGTGAGGGAAAAAAGTATTTGATCCCCTGCTGATTTTGTATGTTTGCCCACTGACAAAGACATGATCAGTCTATAATTTTAGTGGTAGGTTTATTTGAACAGTGAGAGACAGAATAACAACAACGAAAATCCAGAAGAACTCGTGTCAAAAATGTTATAAATTGATTTGCATTTGAATGAGGGAAATAAGTATTTGACCCCTCTGCAAAACATGACTTAGTACTTGGTGGCAAAACCCTTGTTGGCAATCACAGAGGTCAGACGTTTCTTGTAGTTGGCCACCAGGTTTGCACACATCTCAGGAGGGATTTTGTCCCACTCCTCTTTGCAGATCTTCTCCAAGTCATTAAGGTTTCGAGGCTGACGTTTGGCAACTGAAACCTTCAGCTCCCTCCACAGATTTTCTATGGGATTAAGGTTTGGAGACTGGCTAGGCCACTCCAGGACCTTGATGTGCTTCTTCTTGAGCCACTCCTTTGTTGCCTTGGCTGTGTGTTTTGGGTCATTGTCATGCTGGAATACCCATCCACGACCCATTTTTAATGCCCTGGCTGAGGGAAGGAGGTTCTCACCCAAGATTTGACGGTACATGGCCCCGTCCATCGTCCCTTTGATGCGGTGAAGTTGTCCTGTCCCCTTAGGAGAAAAACACCCCCAAAGCATAATGTTTCCACCTCCATGTTTGACGGTGGGGATGGTGTTCTTGGGGTCATAGGCAGCATTCCTCCTCCTCCAAACACGGCGAGTTGAGTTGATGCCAAAGAGCTCGATTTTGATCTCATCTGACCACAACAGTTTCACCCAGTTCTCCTCTGAATCATTCAGATGTTCATTGGCAAACTTCAGACGGGCCTGTATATGTGCTTTCTTTAGCAGGGGGACCTTGCGGGCGCTGCAGGATTTCAGTCCTTCACGACGTAGTGTGTTACCAATTGTTCTTGGTGACTATGGTCCCAGCTGCCTTGAGATCATTAACAAGATCCTCCCATGTAGTTCTGGGCTGATTCCTCACCGTTCTCATGATCATTGCAACTCCACGAGGTGAGATCTTGCATGGAGCCCCAGGCCGAGGGAGATTGACAGTTCTGTTGTGTTTCTTCTATTTGCGAATAATCGCACCAACTGTTGTCACCTTTTCCCTGACATCCTTGGAGAGCTCTTTGGTCTCTTTGCCGGGGGCGGCAGGTAGCTTAGTGGGTAAGAGCGTTGTGCCAGTAACCGAAAGGTCGCTGGTTCTAATCCCCAAGCTGACTAGGTGAAAAATCTGTCAATGTGCCCTTAAGCAAGGCACTTAACCCTAATTGCTCCTGTAAGTCGCTCTGGATAAGAGCGTCTGCTAAATGACAAAAATGTAAAATGTCTTGGCCATGGTGGAGAGTTTGGAATCTGATTGATTGATTGCTTCTGTGGACAGGTGTCTTTTATACAGGTAACAAGCTGAGATTTGGAGCACTCCCTTTAAGAGTATGCTCCTAATTTCAGCTCGTTACCTGTATAAAAGACACCTGGGAGCCAGAAATCTTTCTGATTGAGAGGGGGTCAAATACTTATTTCCCTCATTAAAATGCAACTCAATTTATAACATTTTTGACATGCGTTTTTCTGGATTTTTTTGTTGTTATTCTGTCTCTCACTGTTCAAATAAACCTACCATTACAATTATAGACTGATCATTTCTTTGTCAGTGGGCAAACGTACAAAATCAGCAGGGGATCAAATACTTTTTTCCCTCACTGTATATCACAATTCCAGTGGGTCAGAAGTTTACATACACTAAGTTGACTGTGCCTTTAAACAGCTTGGAAAATTCCAGAAAATGATGTCATGGCTTTAGAAGCTTCTGAAAGGCTAATTGACATCATTTGAGTCAATTGGAGGTGTACCTGTGGTTGTATTTCAAGGCCTACCTTCAAACGCAGTGCCTCTTTGCTTGACACCATGGGAAAATCAAAAGAAATCAGCCAAGACCTCAGAAAAGAAATTGTAGACCTCCACAAGTCTGGTTCATCATTGGGAGCAATTTCCAAACGCCTGAAGGTACCACATTCATCTGTACAAACAATAATACGCAAGTATAAACACCATGGGACCACGCAGCCATCATACCGCTCAGGAAGGAGATGCGTTCTGTCTCCTAGAGATGAACGTACTTTAGTGTGAAAAGTGCAAATCAATCCCATAACAACAGCAAAGGACCTTGTGAAGATGCTGGAGGAAACAGATACAAAAGTATCTATATCCACACTAAAACGAGTCCTATATTGACATAACCTGAAAGGCTGCTCAGCAAGGAAGAAGCCACTGCTCCAAAACCACCATAAAAAACCAGACTACGGTTTGCAACTACACATGGGGACAAAGATCGTACTTTTTGGAGAAAACAAAAATATAACTGTTTGGCTATAATGACCATCGTTATGTTTGGAGGAAAAAGGGGGTTGCTTGCAAGCCAATGAACACCATCCCAACCGTGAAGCATGGCGATGGCAGCATCATGCTCTGGGGGTGCTTTGCTGCAGGAGGGACTGGTGCACTTCACAAAATAGATGGCAACATGAGGAAGGAAAATGATGTGGATATATTGAAGCAACATTTCAAGACATCAGTCAGGAAGTTAAAGCTTGGTCACAAATGGATCTTCCAAATGGACAATGACCCCAAGCATACTTCCAAAGCTGTGGCAAAATGGCTTAAGGACAACAAAGTCAAGGTATTGGAGTGGCCATCACAAAGCCCTCACCTCAATCCTATAGAACATTTGTGGGCAGAACTGAAAAAGCGTGTGCGAGCAAGGAGGTCTACAAACCTGACTCAGTTATACCAGCGCTGTCAGGAGGAATGGGACAAAATACACCCAACTTATTGTGGGAAACTTGTGGAAGGCAACACAAAATGTTTGACCCAAGTTAAACAATTTAAAGGCAATGCTACCAAATACTAATTGAGTGTATGTAAACTTCTGACCGACTGGGTATGTGATGAAAGAAATATAAGCTGAAAGAAATAATTCTCTCTACTATTATTCTGACATTTCACATTCTTAAAATAAAGTTGTGATCCTAACTGACCTAAGACAGGGAATTTTTACTAGGATTAAATGTCAGGTATTGTGAAAAACTGAGTTTAAATGTATTTGGCTAAGGTGTATGTAAACCTCCGACTTCAACTGTACATAGTGCACTACTTTTGTTCAGAGCCCAATGGGCCCTGGTCAAAAGTAGTGTACTATATAGGGGATAGGGTGCCATTGGGGACGCACACTGAACCCTTACAGCCCCACTCCTCTTGTCACCGAAATTCAATTAATCATGACCATCATCACCAGCATCATAGCTATTTTCACGGCATTGTCAGGCATGTCAAATCAGATAATGCTCTTTCCCACTGACGTAGGCTGATTAAGATGAGCCGGAGAGCCAGGTCTCATTCTGCTGACTTTAGCTGTAACTACATGACAGTGGGAGCTAGGCTAGGGTAACATCCAGACAGTCACACACACACACACACAAACGATCAGCTGTATCTCATCCATAGCTCCATCATCTCGATCACCCAGCCCTTTGTCCTCCATTCACAAATGCAAACAAACAACAAAAAGCACCATTGTCTTATCACAAAGGCAACATGGCAGCTGTCTGTATGATTGGCCCCTGGGATAATCTGGCAGCGAGCTGCCTGCCTTTGTGGATGGATTTGTGCTCACAGGGATCGCCTGCCTTGCATTGTAGGCCAGTGTGAGGAGCAGGTTGCGTAAGAGGATCACCTCAGTAATGGTGTAATTCAGAGGATGCTCAGCCCATTGCATCCCCAGCTCCCCCAGCCATGCAGCCCCGAGCCAGCCCAGCCCCTCCATGTTTGTTTTACAAGTGAGTGGGCATGACTAGCTCCCCTGCAGAGGGCCATTACCGCAGGAAGACGCTGGCATAGGGGGATTACCCAGCCTCATGGAGTCGAGGGGGAATTAAAGATCTAGAGACAGAGGGAGAGAGAGGTGAGAGGGAGGGGATGGAGAGAGAAGGGAGGGGAGAGGGAGGGGAGGAGAGAGAAAGGGAGTGGATCCCTCCTCCTCCTACCCGCATGCAGGAAACCAGGGATGTTTCACACCCACATGAAACTGTTCATACCTTCTGGAGCCCAATGAAAGCTGGAATGGGATTTTGCTTTGTATGTCTGTGCCATATGTTATGCTTAGAACATTCTGTTTCCTAGAAAACCACTCCTCTTTCACATTATTCCATTGATGTCACTGGCAGCATTAAGTGGTCAGCCTAGTACAGAGAGAGAGAGAGAGAGAGAGAGAGAGAGAGAGAGAGAGAGAGAGAGAGAGAAGCTATGAATAGATATACATACAGTAGATGGGACTTTGCGTTTGTCCTAATATCCTCTCTTGTCCTTCCACCCCATGGTGCACATAAATCAGGAACACAACAACAGTGACTTGACTAATTTAACCTGATCTCAGGATAGATTATAAGGGCACTTGTTGAGTGAGTAGGGGAGAAAGGGCCTTCGTCCCATATGGCAGCCTATTTCCTACTTTTACAAGGGCCAATAAGGCTCTGGTGCACTATATAGGAAATACGGTGCCATTTTGGATGCAGTCAGGGCGCAGAACCCGCATGTCTCCTCCCTGGCTCCGGGGTCTTAGTGGACCGAGGTGGCAGAGCGACTCATGATGTCCCATGGACACGATAGGCAGGCTTAGCTGCTCGTTACATTAAAACAGGGGCTTCTGTGACAGAGTCAGCATTATGAAATCTAAGAGGATTACGCTGATGGACATTTCTGGCGTTCCCGCCGTCAATTATCAAAATGAAAAGCAGTGACTGGGCAGGCCTGGCATGCCCTGTGGCACAGAGGAGCCTCTATCTCTCTCGCTCTCTCTGTTCATCCGTCTCCTTTTCTCTGTTTACCTCTCTCTCCATCTCACTGTCACAGAAGGGGTTACTGACGTTCACAAGTTTTTTGTGTGTGTGTGTGCCTGTGCCATGGATTATAAAAAAGGGCATTTAAATTTTAATGTTTCTAAAGTGCAAAACTGTATGTTACATAACTGTCCTGTATAAAACTGTCCCAGCCGCATGTCAGTGGGCCAGCCGTCCATGCTGCATATGCCTATAACTCCCTCCATCCATGACCCCTCTATCTATCTCTCTCGGCCCACCCTGGCTAGTGTGTTTATCGCCCACCGTCCTCTGATTGGCTGCGGGGTCATACGTGGGGGCGGAGTTCGGTGGTCTACTAGCCGACAGGACGGAGGTTGGTGTGACGTCATTGAGCGTGAGAGAGTGTGTGTGTGAGGTAGGGCGGTGCTTTGTTGTGGTGGGTAGAGCCACGGCAGTGACCATGTGGAAGGGACGGCTGGTCTAGGGCCCACCCTGGGGATTAGCACAACGCTGCCTGCCTGCGAACGCAAATCAGCCGATACGATGTGCCCCCCACTGCTGCAGCAGCGGATATCAGCCAGTGACAAGCCACGCCCTAGCAGAAAAAAGCTCCCTCCCTAGAATCATCCCTGTCACAACACTAACACCCCCATACAGCCCCACACACACAGGCACCCTACTCCCTTTATAGTGCACTACTTTTCACCATAGGGCTAAAAGTAGTGCACTTTAAAGGAATTAGGGTGCCATCTAGGACACATAGGTCTACTGTACACACACACACACACACACACACACCAAGCCTCCTGATACAATGGTTCATTTAAACTTCACAGGGATAACAACATCGACCTTATATGTGGATTAGAAAACAACACAAACCAGCGAGCCATTTTAAAATCCATTTTAACTTTCCTCTGTCTCATAAGAAACCCGATTTCAGTTACCTGAAATACAAGCATGAGAGAATGGACTATTCTAGCGTGTTATTGACATGACAGTGAATTATACTAATTTATCAAGATATCACTGCAGGGACAATGTCATCTCTAACCTGGAATTGCCACTGTGTGAACACATTTTATTAAGGGAATGTGAGGTGGACAGAATGGCTGAAAAATGTCTCCATCTGGTGTTACCCCACCGTCACTGCAGCAGTACAGTATAACAAAGCCCCTGTAATGAGACTAGCCTACATACAGGCAATTCCATTTCCATTTAATCAATTCAGGAATTAAACTGAAAAAAAAAATATATATATATATATACGGACCTCATTGAAACACAGTTTACTTCCTGAATTGACTGAATTTAAATGGACCCCAACCCTGCGTGCAGAATATACATGTCTCGTTCCCCTCTCTCAACCCACGGCAAAACATATAGGAAACAAACCAATTTATTTGTTCAGAACAGGGAATTTAAAAAGGTGCAATATGCAGTAATCGCTCCACCCTTTGCTGGTTGCATAAATTCTAATCGTTTTCCTAATTTCAGTTTATGTGACCAAACAAGCAATGTATAGTGTAGAGAATCATTGTACCATTTAAACCACTGTGAAATATCTTTAAAGCTGGTGTACGAATCCGAAAGTAAAAGATGCAAAAACAAAACGTAAGAACGATGTTGGGACTCTCCAGTGGTGAGCTTTCGCCTCGCCAGCCAGTCTAGTCCAGAGCCGAGGGGGCTTGAGGAGAGGTAAAAATGACCCTAAGGGTTATCGTTCGTTCGCACATCATGTGTTCGCATCAAGAGGTCACTCCAGAAGAGCCCATCTGTCTCTCACTGCGGGGGGGGAAAGACGCACAACAAACATAACAGTAAACAGATTTTTAAAGGGGGGAAAAAAGGACAAATCAACATTGCGGTTGGAAGTCAAACAGCTGGAGAGACTCCGGAGGGGAGCTCAGGTAGCCTGTGTGTGGAGAACACCTAGAACCCTGTGGTCCTCTGGGTAATAGTCCTCTCTCCTCTCCATCCCTTCTCCTCCTAACGGAATGTCTGTGTGATACTGTCATGGCTGACACCATCTCTGCTCCTCCTCTCTCCTACAGCACAGCATACTGCTGATAGAGCAGCTCACGTATCTTATAGTAGTCATCACATAGGCATCCCTCCAGGCCGATGCGCCCAGCCTCCGTCTGTACAGGAGAGGAGAGGAGAGGAGACTAGGGTTAGAGGGGGTCACAAAAAAAGTTTACTTTCACAAGTAGATGCGAAATGGAGATTGAGTGGTGCTGACTTTTGTACACAAACAGAAATGGTTTGTTGGCACATAGGTTAAAGTCTTGGCTCTTCAGACTGCATACTGCTAATCGCCAACTCTGAATAAAATTGATGGTGTCGTTTCCGCGTCATCGTTCCTTCCCCAGAGCATTCTTGTAAATAAATAAGAATTGCTTTTCAATTAAATTCAAGTTAGATACAGTGGGGAGAACAAGTATTTGATACACTGCCGATTTTGCAGGTTTTCCTACTTACAAAGCATGTAGAGGTCTGTAATTTTTATCATAGGTACACTTCAACTGTGAGAGACGGAATTTAAAACAAAAATCCAGAAAATCACATTGTATGATTTTTAAGTAATTAATTTGCATTTTATTGCATGACATAAGTATTTGATACATCAGAAAAGCAGAACTTAATATTTGGTACAGAAACCTTTGTTTGCAATTACAGAGATCATACGTTTCCTGTAGGTCTTGACCAGGTTTGCACACACTGCAGCAGGGATTTTGGCCCACTCCTCCATACAGACCTTCTCCAGATCCTTCAGGTTTCGGGGCTGTCGCTGGGCAATACGGACTTTCAGCTCCCTCCAAAGATTTTCTATTGGGTTCAGGTCTGGAGACTGGCTAGGCCACTCCAGGACCTTGAGATGCTTCTTACGGAGCCACTCCTTAGTTGCCCTGGCTGTGTGTTTCGGGTCGTTGTCATGCTGGAAGACCCAGCCACGACCCATCTTCAATGCTCTTACTGAGGGAAGGAGGTTGTTGGCCAAGATCTCGCGATACATGGCCCCATCCATCCTCCCCTCAATACGGTGCAGTCGTCCTGTCCCCTTTGCAGAAAAGCATCCCCAAAGAATGTTTCCACCTCCATGCTTCACGGTTGGGATGGTGTTCTTGGGGTTGTACTCATCCTTCTTCTTCTTCCTCCAAACACGGCGAGTGGAGTTTAGACCAAAAAGCTATATTTTTGTCTCATCAGATCACATGACCTTCTCCCATTCATCCTCTGGATCATCCAGATGGTTATTGGCAAATTTCAGACAGCCTGGACATGCGCTGGCTTGAGCAGGGGGACCTTGCGTGCGCTGCAGGATTTTAATCCATGACGGCGTAGTGTGTTACTAATGGTTTTCTTTGAGACTGTGGTCCCAGCTCTCTTCAGGTCATTGACCAGGTCCTGCCGTGTAGTTCTGGGCTGATCCGTCACCTTCCTCATGATCATTGATGTCCCACGAGGTGAGATCTTGCATGGAGCCCCAGACCGAGGGTGATTGACCGTCATCTTGAACTTCTTCCATTTTCTAATAATTGCGCCAACAGTTGTTGCCTTCTCACCAAGCTGCTTGCCTATTGTCCTTTAGCCCATCCCAGCCTTGTGCAGGTCTACAATTTTATCCCTGATGTCCTTACACAGCTCTCTGGTCTTGGCCATTGTGGAGAGGTTGGAGTCTCTTTGATGGAGTGTGTGGACAGGTGTCTTTTATACAGGTAACGAGTTCAAACAGGTGCAGTTAATACAGGTAATGAGTGGAGAACAGGAGGGCTTCTTAAAGAAAAACTAACAGGTCTGTGAGAGCCGGAATTCTTACTGGTTGGTAGGTGATCAAATACTTATGTCATGCAATAAAATGCAAATTCATTATTTAAAAATCATACAATGTGATTTTCTGGATTTTTGTTTTAGATTCCGTCTCTCACAGTTGAAGTGTACCTATGATAAAAATTACAGACCTCTACATGCTTTGTAAGTAGGAAAACCTGCAAAATCGGCAGTGTGTCAAATACTTGTTCTCCCCACTGTACACATACAATAGGTCATTTTGTTGACAAACAGGCCACCCCATGCACCCTTTGGGTTTATTTACCCTTTCTCATGTAGCAGGTCAGGGAAGGGGTTGGCTTATGCTGTCAAGAGAGCTGAATGGAAGGAGCCTTGGCTAGTGAGCAGGAGCCGATCTCCTATTTGTGTAGCGTGGCAGCTTGATGTTCATGTACACCCCCTGGACAGGACGCTAGTCTATCACAGGGCCTTACCCCCAATCTATCTCCTTAATGCTGAGTGCCAAGCAGAGACTTTGGTATGACTCGGCCGAGGATCGAACTCCCAACCTCAGGGCAGACACTAACCACAAGGCCACTGAGTTGGTGCAGAATGAACACAGAGCTGAATGAATAACCATACTGTGTGTTGGGGGGGGGAGGTGACAGACGGATGGAAAACTCACCCTGCGGACAGCCACCATGTTGTTACACACCAGCACTCCTCCCACAAACTCAGCCTGAATGCCCTCCCTCAGCAGCACCTGCTTGAAGTCGGACAGGCGCGGCTCGTTGATGAACACTGACTGGTGGCCTGGGATCTGTGAGTTAGACAGGGTGTGCATGGTTTAGAACCACATCTTCTTTCTATACACCTGATCCCAGACCATTGGGACTCTGTGGAACTAAAACCATACAGTCGCTATACATCAGAGGTGAGTTTAACAAGGCTTCTGTTTGCGGCGAACATGTTACTTAGTAACAATTTCAGTTGAACGATTTGAATGGATATTCCAAAATGTTATGGTAAAACATTGAACAGCACATTTTTTGTAAGGATTACTGTGGCATTTTACAGGCAATAATCAAACTGTAAATCACTTTGCTATTACTTATACATGACTACATGATTATTTGTAACGGCAGTTTAGACCAGAAACAGACACGTTTGTCGCACACTACCGTCTCAAAAAATAAAACGCAACATGCAACAATTTCAAAGATTTTACTGAGTTACAGTTTATATGAGGAAATCAGTCAATTGAAATAAATTAATTAGGCCCTAATCTATGGATTTCACGACTGGGAATACAGATATGAATCTGTTGGTCACAGATATGTAAAAAAAAAAATGGGCCTCAGGATTTTGTCACGGTATTCCTGTGCATTCAAATTGCCATCGATACAATGCAATTGTGTTCGTTGTTCGTAGCTTATGCCTGCCCATACCATAACCCCACCGCCACCATGCGGCACTCTTCACAACGTTGACATCAGCAAACCGCTCGCCCTCACAACGCCATAAACGTGGTCTGTGGTTGTGAGGCCGGTTGGACATTGAAGGTAGCTTATGGTAAACATTGTTGGAGGCGGCTTATGGTAGAGAAATTTACATTCAATTCTCTGGCAACAGCTCTGGTGGACAATCATCCTGCAGTCAGCATGCCACTTGCACACTCCCTCAAAACTTGAGAAATCTGTGGCATTGTGTTGTAACAAAACTGCACATTTTAGAGTGGCCTTTTATTGTCCCCAGCACAGGGTCCACCTGTGTAATGATCATGCTGTTTAATCAGCGTCTTGATATGTCACACCTGTCAGGTGGATGTATTATCTTGGCAAAGGAGAAATGCTCACTAAGAGGGATGTAAACAAATTTGTGCACAACATTTGAGAGGAATAAGCTTTTTGTGCGTATGGAATATTTCTGGAATCTTTTATTTCAGCTCATGAAACATGGGCCCAACACTTTACATGTTGCGTTTATATTTTTGCTCAGTGTAAATGGAATATGTTAGCTAACGTTTGCAAACTATTTCCCTTGTTGAATGCACCTCTGATCTTAGATCAGTTGGACTGAATGCACTCTGTGGAACAACAAACATACAGTTAATATACTGGTAAATCTGATCTCACATCAGTTTGACTCTCTGTGGATAAGTGCAACCACAACTACACAGCTTCTGATCTCATTAGTTTTGACCATATTATAATTAATTCATTTTGAAATATGGAAATCTAAATTTGGTTGATCAATGTTTACCATAACATTTTCACCTTAGTTTTGGTAAAGATTAAGATGCTGAAGATGTATTGACATCTGTGCACTCCCTTCTCTCTCTTGCTGAATTAACCACAGGCTAGCTTCCTTCCTGTCCATTCTGCTGCTCTCTGTGTCTATTCTCCTATTGTTCTCTGTTTACCAACAAGGTGAACCCATCATTTCCCCCTCTGAATAAAAAAGTCCTGGGATCAACTCTGTTGTCTCTCTCTCCCCCTGGGGGCCAGCTCTCCCTCTGGGGCCAGCGCTCTCTCTCCCTCTCCCCCGGGGCCAGCGCTCTCTCTCCCTCTCCCCCGGGGCCAGCGCTCCCTCTCCCTCTCCCCCGGGGCCAGCGCTCTCGCTCCCTCTCCCTCGGGGCCAGTGCTCCCCCTCCCTCTCCCCCAGGGCCAGCGCTCTCTCTCCCTCTCCCCCGGGGCCAGCGCTCTCTCTCCCTCTCCCCATGGGGCCAGCGCTCTCTCTCCCTCTCCCCATGGGGCCAGCGCTCTCTCTCCCTCTCCCCATGGGGCCAGCGCTCTCTCTCCCTCTCCCCATGGGGCCAGCGCTCTCTCTCCCTCTCCCCATGGGGCCAGCGCTCTCTCTCCCTCTCCCCATGGGGCCAGCGCTCTCTCTCCCTCTCCCCATGGGGCCAGCGCTCTCTCTCCCTCTCCCCATGGGGCCAGCGCTCTCTCTCCCTCTCCCCATGGGGCCAGCGCTCTCTCTCCCTCTCCCCATGGGGCCAGCGCTCTCTCTCCCTCTCCCCATGGGGCCAGCGCTCTCTCTCCCTCTCCCCATGGGGCCAGCGCTCTCTCTCCCTCTCCCCATGGGGCCAGCGCTCTCTCTCGCTTGCTCTCTCTCACCTCGTGGGCGGGCAGGGGCTCCAGGGTGGGGATGACATCACTCTCCTCTGACGGCTCGCGCACGTCCTCGCCAAACAACGTCTTCATGGCGCGCTGCTGCGCAACCACGCTATGGTCCGTTGTGGCGTGGTCAGCAGGGGTCACGTCCATGGCCAGCTCGCTGTCTTCCACAACCTCCTCGCCTTTCACTACGCCCTCCTCGGGCAGCACGCCTGTGTCCACCTTGACCACACGCATGTCAAGTACACCGTCGATCCACGCCAGCTCTGTGTCCTTGGCGCGGCAGAACTGCAGCGAGCTCACCAGTGAGTCTTTCAATCGCACCTGGGGAAGAAGAATACAACATCTTATGTACATACGACAGAAAGTGGTTAAGCTCAACGTTTACATGTTTCTATACGTTTCTGCACACAAATAAACTGCTCCTGTAGCTCAGTTGGTAAACCATGGTGCTTGCAACGCCAAGATAGTGGGTTTGATTCCCGGGACCACCCATACGTAATATTTATGCACGCCTGACTGGAAGTCACTTTGGATAAAAGCGTCTGCTAAATGGCATATATTATAATATTATTATAAACCTTATACACAATTGATCCATTGTCTGGTCCAGAATTCTAAGATGGCTTGACCTGGGTTTGATTAGTTACAGTAACAGTTACTAAAGCACATCAACTTTCTGACTGGTGAATTGTGATAACATAAAAATATATATCAATGGTTCAATTATTCACAGGGCATTAGTAAAAAAAAAATCTGTCAAAAAATATCCTGCATGAGCATGGACTTATGTATGACATTCTACCTGGTAGATGTGTGTCTCACTGGTGGCGTCTACAGTCTCCTGCAGCTTCGGCGTGTAGACCTTGATGTCCTTGGTGAAGGCCTTGCAGGACTCGGCCAGGTCCAGGCTGGCCTCGGGGGGCCCGTGCACGATCACCAGCTGCCGCGGCTTCATCTGGTTAATGATCTTCTTGATGGAGTCGCCGTCCGAGCGGCCCTCGTAGTCGATGTACGTCACTCTAGCTCTGCACAGGAAGATCAGACCAGAATTGATCATTTCTCAATATTTCAAATATGCATTATTAAGATCAAACGTGTGTCAAAACAATTATTTATAGGATCATATTAGAAAAAGATAATAAGGCACTATTCATATTTTGCGCAAATAAAAAATTACTTTATAGTCTTGGCATGTCCACAAGTATAATTAAAATCACAAACGTACATTTTTCCTTCCTTGTAAGTCATTAGAATATATATCAGAATGATTTGTGCAGTGAGAGGCTCTGAATACGTCTGCTCTACATTTAGGTGGGTGGAGCCCACTTACTTGATCTCTAGGTTCTCTGTAGTGGAGGTACACTTGGTGGGTACTTTGGATGAGGAGTCTTGGTCCATGGGTTCGTCCCCGTTGGCCATGCCCGACTCCAGCTTGTTCTTCTCCTCCTCTGTGGCCTGGAGCTCTGGTACCAGGAAGTCCTCCGGTCTGGAGACAGACAGTCATTCATTAGTACCTTATTGTGTGACCTCATCTGGAGCTGCTACAACAACAAATCCAATGCATAGCTAGAGCTCATTATCCAAAAGGTTTCTACGTTACCTGATCTCTCCATAATACTAGTACACTGACTACAGTACCTGATCTCTCCATAATACTAGTTCACTGACTCCAGAACCTGATGATCGCTCCATAATACTAGTTCACTGACTCCAGAACCTGATGATCGCTCCATAATACTAGTTCACTGACTCCAGAACCTGATGATCGCTCCATAATACTAGTTCACTGACTCCAGAACCTGATGATCGCTCCATAATACTACTTCACTGACTCCAGTACCTGATGATCTCCCCGTACTCGTCCCATTTGACCCTCTCCTCGTGGGTGGGGAACATGGGGTAGGACTTCTTGGCCTGTTTGAAGAAGCTGCCCTTGCGGACGCCGTCTCCCTTCATCATGAGGTCGTGGTGTTTGGTCTTCACTACCGCTGGCAGCTCCAGGTCATCCTCCATGTCGCTCTCGTCACTCGAGTCCAAGTCCACCCTGAGATAGACACAAATATATTAGACACGCACAATCTCGCTGTGTTTTGTCACCACAAAGACAAACACATCTTCATTCATGGACACCAACTGTGCTGTTATGTGGTGGTCTCACCTAGTTACCTTAAAATGGATGCACTGTTAGTTGCTCTGTATAAGAGCGTCTACTAAATGACTGAAATTAAATTTGTGCGCACACATACAAACACACAGAAAACAGCTAAACAATACCACTAACCCACCTGGAAGAATATTATTCACAGTGCTGTAGTATTGTAAATATGAACAGGCCAGAAATAAAGAAAGTGTCAGTGACTCACTCTTTTTCTTCTTCAAGTTTTTTGGCAGCTTCCTTCTTCATTCTCTCTTTCTCCAGGTATTCTTCCAGCTCCCTGCCTTCCAGCTTCACCCGTTTCCTAATCTGTCAACATGACAAGAAAAATAAATGAAGGGGAAGGGGGGCGTTGAGAAAGCCAGTGTGACACATCAAGCTGTTTCCACGCTTGAGTTGAGACAGGAAGAGCCATATGGACACGCTGCACTAAAACAGATCAATCCAAAACTCTGAGCCAACATGGCCGCTCTTCTTCCCTAAAGCCTTCTCTTATAGTTTCACCTCCAGGTCCAGCATCTTCTCCCCGGGGTTGTCGATGAGGTAGCGGCCCAGGGTGCCAGGCGTGGTACGGTAGGTAAGGATCACAGAGTTCTTGGCGTCCTGACACCATTGGATGAAGAGCTCGCGGGAGAAGCCAGACTCCAGGTCGGGCTGGCTGCAGAGCACCACCTTGGGGCTGGGCACGCGGGCCAGGTCGGCCAGGCTGTGGCAGAGGGACAGGTGGCGGAACTGGAAGGGGTTGTTGCGCTTGTCTTCGAAGCAGCGCATCAGCTTGTCACTCATCCACTCCACCTGTAGGGGAGAATATAACAGAGTCACGAATACTGTTACCATGCCTATTACAATGACAGAGTGATGCGACACAGACTGTATGGGCTACCGTTTGTGACATGCTACATTTTGGGAAAAAGATTAATTCCATGCCACAAAATGCAAACATTTTACTATCTTTCAAAAGACACAGCATGTTACAAACGTGTTACAAATGAAACCCCACATGAATGAGTAGTGAGCACAATTGAAAAGTGAATATAAGCACACATATGTTCACTACCGCTCAAAAGTTTGGGGTCACTTAGAAATGTCCTTGTTTTCCATGAAAACATACATTAAATGAGTTTGAATAGGAAATATAGCAAAATGCATAGGAAAATGTAGTCATTGACAAGGTTAGAAATAATGATTTTTAAATATAAATAATAATTGTGTCCTTCAAGCTTTCGTCAAAGAATCCTCCATTTGCAGCAATTACAGCCTTGCAGACCTTTGGCATTCTAGTTGTCAATTTGTTGACGTAATCTGAAGAGATTTCACCCCATGCTTCCTGAAGCACCTCCCACAAGTTGGATTGGCTTGATGGGCACTTCTTACGTACCACACGGTCAAGCTGCTCCCACAACAGCTCAATAGGGTTGAGATCCGGTGACTGTGCTGGCCACTCCATTATGGACAGAATACAAGCTGACTAAATAGTTATTGAATAGTTTGGAGCTGTGCTTTGGGTCATTGTCCTGTTGTAGGAGGAAATTGGCTGGAGTGATAGCCTTCCTTCTTCAAGATCCCTTTTACCCTGTACAAATCTCCCACTTTACCACCACCAAAGCACCCCCAGACCATCACATTGCCTCCACCATGCTTGACAGATGGCATCAAGCACTCTCCAGCATCTTTTCATTTGGTCTGCGTCTCACAAATGTTCTTCTTTGTTATCCGAACACCTCAAACTTCGATTCGTCTGTCCATAACACTTTCTTCCAATCTTCCTCTGTCCAGTGTCTATGTTCTTTGGCCCATCTTAATCTTTTCTTTTTATTGGCCAGTCTGAGATATGGCTTTTTCTTTGCAACTCTGCCTAGAAGGTCAGCATCCCGGAGTCGCCTCTTCACTGTTGATGTTGAGACTGGTTTTTTGCGGGTACTATTTAATGAAGCTGCCAGTTGAGGACCTGTGAGGCGTCTGTTTCTCAAACTAGACACTATTGTATTTGTCCTCTTGCTCAGTTGTGCACAGGGGCTTCCCACTCCTCTTTCTATTCTGGTTAGAGCCAGTTTGCGCTGTTCTGTAAAGGGAGTAGTACACAGCGTTGTACGAGATCTTCAGTTTCTTGGCAATTTCTCGCATGGAATAGCCTTCATTTCTCAGAACAAGAATAGACTGACGAGTTTCAGAAGAAAGTTCTTTGTTTCTGGCCATTTTGAGCCTGTAATCGAACCCACAATTGCTGATGTTCCAGATACTCAACTAGTCTCAAGAAGGCCAGTTTTATTGCTTCTTTAATCAGCACAACAGTTTTCAGCTGTGCTAACAGAATTGCAAAAGGGTTTTCTAATGATCAATTAGCCTTTTAAAATGATAAACTTGGATTAGCAAACACAACGTGCCATTGGAACACAGGACTGATGGTTGCTGATAATGGGCCTCTGTACGCCTATGTAGATATTCCATTAAATCAGCGGTTTCCAGCTACAATAGCCATTTACAACATTAACAGTGTCTACACTGTATTTCGGATCAATTTGATGTTATTTTAATCTACAAAAAAATTGCTTTTCTTTCGAAAACAAGGACATTTCTAAGTGACCCAAAACTTTTGAACAGAAGTGTATATGGTACTGGACCTGGGTAAAAACATTTGAGATCTTTCAAATACTTTTTAGCTGTGCTCGCATGATGCAACTGAACCAATGCAAATCCCACCCATCTGGCACTCCAGGCAGCTGAAGCACACACTCAGATTTGTCTGGTACTGTATGGTCATGTTGACGACGGACTCGCTCAAGCTGTCGGGACTAACCCACAACGTTAGACACGGACACGAATGATCTGCTTGGCGTGTTGACACACTGGTGGTTTGTTGTGGCCGAGTATTGGTGCTAAACCGTGTTGTTGGAGTCCGGCATGCTAGCTGGCTGTGGCGTCTTATGACTAGGTGCCCTGGACGATTTTCACGGAAGAATACTGTACCAAGTTAGCTAGCTGAATAAACTAAGTTAGTCTATTCCTACAAAACATTGAACTGCTGTAGTTTACAAAAATTATAGTTTCTGAGGTGGAAGTTGGGAGAGTTATATTTGGATGTTGTGGTGAGGGAGGCCCCGCTGGTGAGGGAGGCCCCGCTCTCTCCTTTCCCAGATGTTTAGTTAATTTCATTCCGATCTCCTTTGCATTATTGTAGCCATTTTCTGTAGCCTGTCAACTATGCCTCTGTCTAACCCTGTTCTCTCCTCTCCGCACAGGCTATACAAACGCCTCACACCGCGTGGCTGCTGCCTCTCTAACCTGGTGGTCCCTGCACGCACCACCCACGTGGAGTTCCAGGTCTCAGGCAGCCTCCGTCCCCCCCTACTCACAAGGCAGGCAATACGCTTGACCTCATCTTTACTAGATGCTGTTCTTCTACTAATCTCACTGCAACTCCCCTCCATGTCTCCGACCACTACTTTGTATCCTTTTCTCTCTCGCTCTCCTCCAACACTACTCACTCTGCCTCTACTCAGATGGTAATGCGCCGTCGCAACCTTCGCTCTCTCTCTCCCGCTACTCTCTCCTCTTCCATCCTATCATCTCTTCCCTCTGCTCAATCCTTCTCCCTCCAATCTCCTGATTCTGCCTCCTCAACCCTCCTCTCCTCCCTTTCTGCATCCTTTGACTCTCTATGTCCCCCATCCTCCCGGCCGGCTCGGTCCTCCCCTCCAGCTCCGTGGCTTGATGACTCATTGCGAGCTCACAGAACAGGGCTCCGGGCAGCCGAGCGGAAATGGAGGAAAACTAGACTCCCTGCAGACCTGGCATCTTTTCACTCACTCCTCTCTACATTTTATTATTCTGTTTCTGCTGCTAAAGCCACTTTCTACCACTCTAAATTCCAAGCATCTGCCTTTAACCCTAGGAAGCTCTTTTCCACCTTCTCCTCCCTGCTGAATCCCCCCCCCTCCTCCCTCTCTGTGGATGACTTCGTCAACCATTTTGAAAAGAAGGTTGACGACATCCGATCCTCGTTTGTTAAGTCAAATGACACTGCTGGTCCTGCTCACACTGCCCTACCCTATGCTTTGACTTCTTTCTCCCCTCTCTCTCCAGATAAAATCTTGCGACTTGTGACGGCCGGCCGCCCAACAACCTGCCCGCTTGACCCTATCCCATCCTCTCTTCTCCAGACCATCTCCGGTGACCTTCTTCCTTACCTCACCTCGCTCATCAACTCATCCTTGACCGCTGGCTATGTCCCTTCCGTCTTCAAGAGAGCGAGAGTTGCACCCCTTCTCAAAAAACCAACACTCGATCCCTCTGATGTCAACAACTACAGACCAGTATCCCTTCTTTCTTTTCTCTCTAAAACTCTTGAGCGTGCCGTCTTTGCCAACTCTCTTGCTATCTCTCTCAGAATGACCTTCTTGATCCCAACCAGTCAGGTTTCAAGACTGGTCATTCAACTGAGACTGCTCTTCTCTGTGTCACGGAGGCTCTCCGCACTGCTAAAGCTAACTCTCTCTCCTCTGCTCTTGTCATTCTAGACCGGTCTGCTGCCTTTGATACTGTGAACCATCAGATCCTCCTCTCCACCCTCTCCGAGCTGGGCATCTCCGGCGCGGCTCACTCTTGGATTGCGTCCTACCTGACCGGTCGCTCCTACCAAGTGGCGTGGCGAGAAGCTGTCTCCGCACCACGTGCTCTCACCACTGGTGTCCCCCAGGGCTCAGTTCTAGGCCCTCTCCTATTCTCGCTATACACCAAGTCACTTGGCTGTCATATCCTCACATGGCCTCTCCTATCATTGCTACGCAGACGACACACAACTAATCTTCTCCTTTCCCCCTTCTGATAACCAGGTGGCGAATCGCATCTCTGCATGTCTGGCAGACATATCAGTGTGGATGACGGATCACCACCTCAAGCTGAACCTTGGCAAGACGGAGCTGCTCTTCCTCCCGGGGAAGGACTGCCCGTTCCATGATCTCGCCATCACAGTTGACAACTCTGTTGTGTCCTCCTCCCAGAGTGCGAAGAGCCTTGGCGTGACCCTGGACAACACCCTGTCGTTCTCCGCTAACATCAAGGCGGTGACCCGATCCTGTAGGTTCATGCTCTACAACATTCGGAGAGTACGACCCTGCCTTACACAGGAAGCGGCACAGGTCCTAATCCAGGCACTTGTCATCTCCCATCTGGATTACTGCAACTCGCTGTTGGCTGGGCTCCCTGCCTGTGCCATTAAACCCCTACAACTCATCCAGAATGACGCAGCCCGTCTGGTGTTCAACCTTCCCAAGTTCTCTCACGTCACCCCGCTCCTCCGCACACTCCACTGGCTTCCAGTTGAAGCTTGCATCTGCTACAAGACCATGGTGCTTGCCTACGGAGCTGTGAGGGGAACGGCACCTCAGTACCTTCAGGCTCTGATCAGTCCCTACACCCAAACGAGGGCATTGCTTTCATCCACCTCTGGCCTGCTGGCCCCCCTACCTCTGCGGAAGCACAGTTCCTGCTCAGCCCAGTCAAAACTGTTCGCTGCTCTGGCACCCCAATGGTGGAACAAGCTCCCTCACGACGCCAGGACAGCGGAGTCACTCACCACCTTCCGGAGACACTTGAAACCCCACCTCTTTAAGGAATACCTGGGATAGGATAAAGTAATCCTTCTACCCCCCTCTTACCCCAACCCCCCCCAAAAAAAAAAAAACATTGTAAAGTGGTTATCCCACTGGCTATAAGGTGAATGCACCAGTTTGTAAGTCGCTCTGGATAAGAGCGTCTGCTAAATGACGTAAATGTCATGAAAGGGTATGTGTGTTGCTCAGACCTGAGACTTGGAGAACTCCACCACGTTGTAGCTGACGTTGTTGAGCAGGGCCAGAGAGTAGACCCCCAGCCCAGCGTCCTTCGTCCTCCAGATCTGGTCCAGCAGCTGAGCCAGTTCCAGCACACGGCCTGCCGTATCCACCGCGATCAGCACGTTGCCGTCGCCGCGTAGGGTCTCCATCACATTGGCTGAAGGGGGGGGGGGGGCGGACGGACGATTGGCCAATCAGTATTTTTTTAAAGATTCAACCGATAGGTATTACTGTAGCCTGGTCCCAGATCTCTTTGTGTTGTCTGGCCAACTCCGCTGGTCATGACGTGCCAGTGACCACAAGAGTTGGTAAGACAGCACAAACATATCTGTGACCAGGCTAGGATTGCAGATGATTGAGTGTTGATTAACTTACTAAGGAGCTGCTCGTCCCTTTGCTTGCGACGCGGCTGCACGTATGTAGCATTGAAGGAGTCTGTG
Organism: Coregonus lavaretus; assembly: GCF_964263955.1. Lineage (NCBI taxonomy): Eukaryota > Metazoa > Chordata > Actinopteri > Salmoniformes > Salmonidae > Coregonus > Coregonus lavaretus. The sequence continues at coordinate 6,556,604 of NC_140018.1, forward strand.
ATGAGGAGGGAGGGACGACTCACCGACTCCAACGTACACCCATTCAGGTGGCTGGAGAAAAGAAACAGAAAACACTAACCATCTTTCCCCCTCTCCTCTAGCCAATAGAACATACAAAATACGGCCAACAAATTGGTGACGAGGTAACATTAAGAAAGTTTAAAAATACATTTCAGCAGCTACAATACATGCTCTTTCCCTCTCTCATCTCTCTCTCACACATCTCTCTCACTCTACTCATCTCTATCACTTTTCACAACTCTCTCCTTCTCTCTACTCACATCTCTCTCTTTCTATCCCCTCTACTCACATCTCTCCTCTCACATCTCGAGTGTTTGTTTAATAGCCTACTGATTCCTTGCGGACCAAGCCTCACGCAACCACAACATGTCTGATAAACAATTTCACGAATTTGGCTGTTATTAATCTTTGCTATGCTGTAATAAAGGCTTTACACTTTTCTTTTCGTTAGAACAGCCTCTCTGGTATTATTTATGATTTATTTTGTGTTGTTTACACTGTTCCAGATTGTTAGAAAAATAATATTATTAATAATAATCCTCCTTCTCCTTCTTATTGTTATTATTACTATTATTATTGTGATCATCATTACATCATTGTCATTATCATTAGTAGACTTAGTATACCAGCCTTGTATAACCACCATCGAGCTGTAGGTTTAAGAGCGCATCCTGTTTAGACTTAATACTGTAACTTAGGCCTATATTCCAATATGTATATAGGCTACTACTGTATCAATCAATAATTCATGTCATCACACAGCATGAGTCATTCATGACTTTAAATGCAATCAAGCATTTTAGTTTTAAAATAACAAAGCGACCCTTGAATAATTAGTAAATAAACCATTCCATGTTGGTAACTGCATTCACGAATGCATGCGACTGTTTTTAGTCTTTGCTGTAATAAAGGCTTTCCAAAAAAGTAATAAAACGTACAGACTCTACGGTACGCTTATTATTTATTTAGTGTTGTTCCAAAAGGTCAGAAAAATTATATTGTAATCTAACAGCACCTGTTTGGCACACATAATATGCACGCATCGCTTGATCCTTACCTTCTTTTTCTTGATCGCCAGTATTTTCCACAACTAGTCAAATTTATTCCACACATCTGACTTCCCCTTTACCTCCTGAGCAACCAGTAAACATTCCCCCGTTTCCAGTTTGTCACGTCATCTGCATCCATTTTGCTGTCACATACGTTCCGGTGTTCAGAGTTTGTTATAACCAATTTATTAATGTGATTATGATATGCTATTAGCTCAGGCCCTATTGGTCACGTGCATGCGATGCATACATGTGTCACGTAAAGAGAGCAAGGATTGAGGAAATAGGGAATGTTTTTCCTAAACAAATGAGGGATTTCGTTAACAGAACTGTTCAGTCAGAAATGGCTGTAATTATTTTGCAGGTTCAGCAACACGGACAGCATGATAAACATGTTGATATGCTGTGGTGGTCACTGCAGCAGGGAGGAGAGAGACAACGGGTGCTAGTCACACAGTCACTCGCTGTCTTTTTTTTTTAACACAGCACAGCAAGTCTGAGCCCAGCACAATCAAATAAATTGCAGTCGGACTCCCTCTAGTCATCTGTGCACTTAAAGCATCAGACAAGCTCAGTGCATATAGTTGATTTGATTAAAACACATAGGATGTGTCTATATATGGAAAAATATATATACACATGATTGTAAGTCGCTCTGGATAAGAGCGTCTGCTAAATGATGTATAAGTAAATGTAAAATCACATTTAGACCAATTGATTGGTCGAAAGAACAGACGACTCTCGGTCGACCAATATCTTGTTTTTTTAGGTCGGGGACGGCCCTACTCTCTTTCCCTTCTACTCACATCTACCTCTTCCCCTCTACTCACACCTCTCTTCCCCCTCTACTCACACCTCTCTTCCCCCTCTACTCACACCTCTCTTCCCCCTCTACTCACACCTCTCTTCCCCCTCTACTCACACCTCTCTTCCCCCTCTACTCACACCTCTCTTCCCCCTCTACTCACATCTCTCTTCCCCCTCTACTCACATCTCTCTTCCCCCTCTACTCACATCTCTCTTCCCCTCTACTCACATCTCTCTTCCCCTCTACTCACATCTCTCTCCCCCTCTACTCACATCTCTCTCCCTCTCTCTACTCACATCTCTCTCCCTCTCTCTACTCACATCTCTCTTTTGTGGTTGAAGTCCACAGCGTAAACAATCTCCTCCTCCCCATCCTTCACAATCTTCCAGATGGTCCCTCCAATCATGTGACCAGCAGGAAGTGGAGTGATGGACAGACCATGTCCTTTCCCTGTCAACAAAAAGTAGAAAGGTCAATTGAACCAGTGTTTTTTGCTAGAACAAAGAGATGAATAAAACAGGAGTCAATAGAAATTGGACAGACCATGTCCTTTCCCTGTCAAATAGGAAATATGGATTACTGTAGCCCAGTGTTATGGTTTGAACAGATACAGTACATTACTCAGCAGGAGTCAATAGAAATTATATATTATAATTGAGTCATTATGTAACACTGATACATGGATTACTGACCTTTCAGATTGACAATCTGGGAGTACTTCAACTGCTGGATTTTGTCGAAAGCGCAGTCCACATCATCCAGGGTGAACAGGTTGAAGTCCTCAGTGTTGTTGCGTGACTACCAAAACAACATATCACAATAGTGAGAATAGTTTTACAGTGCATTGTTACCTCTTGTACTTCCCCCCTTTTGGTTTTTGCCCTAGCACTACACAGCTGATTGAAATAATCATCAAGCTTAGATTATTTTAATCAGCTGTCTAGTGCTAGGACAAAAAACACAACGTGCACCCCTTGGGGTCCCCAGGACCGAGTTTGGGAGAGCTGGCATAGGACATTGCATACATCCCCTAGCCTGGTCCCAGTTCTGTTTGTGCTGTCTTGCAGCGTTGGCAAGACAGCACAAACTGATCTGGGACCAGGTTAACACACCTCTGTCTCACCTGATACAGGTCATACATGAACATCTGACCCATCTTGTAGACGGGGATGGTGGCGTATATGGGGCAGTTGAGGCCCAGCTTGCCCACAGCGTAGGGCAGGGCCCCCAGGTGCAGGGGGTCGGGATGGGAGAGGAGCACCGCGTCGACCTGGTGGACATACCTGGAGAGGAGAAGGAATGGCCCGTTAGAGATCTGATTGACTGGGGAAAGTTCTAGTTGTTGACTTTAGGAGTCCATTCAATTAAGACTGTGGTGGGGATTTCTAGATAGCTTACATCAGAGATTCTCAATTCGTAACTCCAATAACATTTTGCCCTGCCCGATGTGTACCCAATCATTAGGCCTATGTTCTGAGTCTTCCCAAGTACTCCCTTTTGATATGCCAAATACACCATTGAGAACTACTGGCTTAGATTATGATGGGACTTTCTACCTTTTCATGGCATCAATGATGTCCATGGAAAAGCTCTCATCCCAGCCACAGTCCAGGAGGAAGCGGAACTCATCCACCTGCAGCAGGTAGCAGAGGGCAGACTCCTCCTGCACCCCTGACACAGCAGTCAGTTTGATAATAGACGTCATTTTCCTCAGTTATCATACTGCAGAGACATAGAACCATTAGTTAACAAGCTATTAACAAGATTATATTTTGAACCACTTTCACATGCAGCAATATGACTGAGGCATGCATGTATTGTAAACAGAAAATTTTAAACAGCCATGGTCCCTAAATGGTACGGACATGATACAACTTCACAGCAGTTTCAAGATTTACTAGCCATATTAACACTATTTATCATACAGGACTAACGTTAACTAGTTAAGAGATCCCAAGCTAAAGTCATTGTTAGCAGTCCCAGCTAGCTAACGTTAGCTAGCATGCTAAGTTTGCTAGCAGGCAAATGTTACTATTACAATGGGCAATAGACTAACGAGTAACATACCATCAAGTGCCATATACGTTTTAACTTCAACTGAGCAAAAAATTCAATAACATGAAGAGTCTAACGTTATAATATTATGACATTTTTAGCAACGATTGTCCACACTTCTTTCATCGAAGCAGACATGTTTGCCGCTGAAATGTCAAAGGTCACTGGGAGATACCATATAATCAGATTTATGGCGGCGTAAATATAAATAATTTTACTGTCAAAGAAGAAATGCACTCGTTTTAGCATTCAAATGAAAAGGATCTTCCAGACTAATTCTTATATTCTGAAGTTCAAGCCATATTGAATGAAAAAGCATTCTTCATTACTTACCGTTACAAGTTAACACCACCATTTTAGAGCAGTTGGTAGGGTCCAATGTCCTCTGAAGCCCAATGAGCGAGAGAAGCTGAAGGCTAGGTAAAATGCCACTTTTGTATGCTTTTTTATAGGTTAATTCTTAGTTTGCTATATGTATTTATATAGCCGTGCGTGCAATACTTCAAATGTATATCTTGCAATCGCAACATACTGTAGAATTATTGTGGGAAGAACCGAGGCTTAATTGCTTGCTAGATAAACAGCTGGAGTCCAGAGTCATTAAATAGAGAAAGGCGTCTTCTGGAGGGGGTAGTTGTTAAGAGCCGCAATGTTCGGTCTGAACATGAACACTCATCGCTTGCGGTACGGTTTTGGAAGCATAAGGACCTTATCTTTCATAATGGCAAATAATTTTCAAAAAACGAAAGGTTACATTGATACACACCTTTCTATATGGTTAGGGTTCCCACATGGCCATGTTACAGTGCTTGTTTACGGAAGACAGAGGAGACTACCTGTTCTAATTAACAGCAGAAACAGACTGGCATACATACTAGTTTATTATGCTCTCACAGTTATAGCTGCACCAAATATTTATTATATACGAGTTGTGGCTGCATACAGTATACTGTAAACTCCTATTGTGTGTTTTGCACCCAACAGGAAACATGGTGAACTTTGCTGCCCTGATGCGTGACCATTGGGTGAACATATTTGTTCCCCTTGGCTTTGTGATCGGGATCTACATGGACAGAGCACAGGACCAGAAGCTGACCGCTTTCAGGAACAAAAGCGCATTGTACAGCAGGTGAGTTATAAATCTGCACCCACACACCAATACCAGATTCACAATATAGAGGCGAGCCATACCTGCATGGATATTCTCTTTTCACATTGTCCTTTTCAGAAACTATGGCAGATGCAAGACCAGGCCGGCCCAGTACAGCTTGGTCTTGTGGTGTGAATCAGGCATCAGCATCTAGCCTTCATATGAAAGGATACATTCTTAGCAATAATCTAAGTGGGTACTAACGGTCCTCTGAATATTCTTCCTTCTGTATAGGGAGCTGAAGCCAGGTGAGGAAGTCACCTGGGAGTAGACCCACCCATCACCTGGAATATTTATTGTGCCCAAGTCACATCTTCTGTTGTGTGAATGATGTTTTCTGGATGGTCTTCAAATCAAGTATGCCGATAAGAAGTTTCTGTATCTTTAAGGGTTGTATCGACCAATAAATATGTCCCTTTGTCATCCAGTCAATCATTTGTGTGATGAAGTATACACAATTGTAGCGATAATGTGAAGTTGGACATTTCTATTACAATGTACTTCCATTAGCAACACACACACACTAGGATTGATTTACACACCAATATGCAAGACGGTTTTAATTCAATACTTACTGAACAAGTAAAGGGTAACATTACAGACCTATTACTTTTGATTGATCATTGCGTTCCAGCATTGCACCATTGTTTCTGAAGAGTCTAGATGAGTTAGTTGTAGAGGGCAATGCTGATGCACTACTCAAGTTAATTCGACTGCTGTCCTAAAATCAGATAACAATTATTCCTACACGTAGTGCGAGGTGAATGATGCTGGTGCAGCAGATATTTCTTGTGAAACTTGTATTAGAGTCCCTTCATGATTCAGGATCGCTGCAGAGGTTCTGCAGTGTGAATAAGCCCTTTCTCAAACAGCAGCTCGGCCAAGGACACCTGGAAGAGAGCACAGAATTACATCTAAGAAAACTGCAGTGCAGACCCAAGCACTGAATAGCATAAAAACTCGACCATCCAAATATCTACACTACTGGCATACAGATGTGGCTGGACTTTATGCAGAAGACAGCGTACGTGTTTTAGCAATGTTGCATAACATGTTTATAAACATACCTTGTCCTCAGCCGACTCGCATGGCAAGCTGCCCACTGTCACAAACTTTGGATACGCATGGATCAGAAACTCCATGCCGTCTGTTTGCTGAAAGAGTTACATCATGTTGAACACAAAGGCCATCACTGCAGTGCAGCATCTCAGGCAGGCACACGTCACTGCTATAGTAGCAAGGCAATTACAGATCCCAATCATTCATACCTCTGTTTTTATTTCAATGCTCTTGGGCTCCTCTTTGTGGTAGACTCTGGAGTTGTCTGCAGTGTAGTAAAGCCAAACTGCTTCTCCATCACTGCATAACCTGCAGCAGCACAAAGAAAAGTCAAGGTCATTTCTGGAAACGTTTTTGTAAGAGCTATGCTTTTGTAAGTCATGGGCTATTGCATGTCTGAGATCTACCTGGCGATTCCAGAACGGATGAGTCTGACTCTGGTCTGGCCCCTGATGGTCACACCAACATCCACAGCCTCTCCGTCCTCCCACCTGGAATGAGCTCCCTGGACACTGCTGGCCCGCTCCTCTGTGGATGATCACTAGAATCAGTTACACTGACCACATGGCGGTCTAGAGCAGGGTTTCCCCTACTTGGCCCTGGGGCCACATTTTGGTTTTTGCCCTAGCACTACACAGCTGATTCAAAAAAATCAAAGCATTATGATGAGTTGGTTATTTGAATCATGACAGGAGAAACTGATGATGCACTACCCAATTTCAAAATTGCACCTTGTGCATTCTACTATTACAACTTTCAAGAGTAACTTCAAAGCCGGACTGAGTTCCTTTTTGTTTGGGGGGGGGGGCGGAGAAGATATGTGGTACCTGCGGTGAGCATTGGGGGTAGACAGTCGTGGAAGAAGTCCCTAGCTTTCTGATCAACAGCAGCATCCACAGGGGCAAAGGTTACTAGCTTCTTCATCAGCCCTTCTATTCTGGATAGGAACTGCGCCCTGCGTGGATCCTCCTATACACACACAGGTAGACCAAGGGCTTTCAAGATGGTGCAACGTTACAGAGAATGTTCATTCATATATATATATATATATATACACACACACACAGTGGGGAGAACAAGTATTTGATACACTGCCGATTTTGCAGGTTTTCCTACTTACAAAGCATGTAGAGGTCTGTAATTTTTATCATAGGTACACTTCAACTGTGAGAGACAGAATCTAAAACAAAAATCCAGAAAATCACATTGTATGATTTTTAAGTAATTAATTTGCATTTTTTTGCATGACATAAGTATTTGATACATCAGAAAAGCAGAATTTAATATTTGGTACAGAAACCTTTGTTTGCAATTACAGAGATCATACGTTTCCTGTAGGTCTTGACCAGGTTTGCACACACTGCAGCAGGGATTTTGGCCCACTCCTCCATACAGACCTTCTCCAGATCCTTCAGGTTTCGGGGCTGTCGCTGGGCAATACGGACTTTCAGCTCCCTCCAAAGATGTTCTATTGGGTTCAGGTCTGGAGACTGGCTAGGCCACTCCAGGACCTTGTGATACTTCTTACGGAGCCACTCCTTAGTTGCCCTGGCTGTGTGTTTTGGGTCGTTGTCATGCTGGAAGACCCAGCCACGACCCATCTTCAATGCTCTTACTGAGGGAAGGAGGTTGTTGGCCAAGATCTCGCGATACATGGCCCCATCCATCCTCCCCTCAATACGGTGCAGTCGTCCTGTCCCCTTTGCAGAAAAGCATCCCCAAAGAATGATGTTTCCACCTCCATGCTTCACGGTTGGGATGGTGTTCTTGGGGTTGTACTCATCCTTCTTCTTCCTCCAAACACGGCGAGTGGAGTTTAGACCAAAAAGCTATATTTTTGTCTCATCAGACCACATGACCTTCTCCCATTCCTCCTCTGGATCATCCAGATGGTCATTGGCAAACTTCAGACGGGCCTGGACATGCGCTGGCTTGAGCAGGGGGACCTTGCGTGCGCTGCAGGATTTTAATCCATGACGGCGTAGTGTGTTACTAATGGTTTTCTTTGAGACTGTGGTCCCAGCTCTCTTCAGGTCATTGACCAGGTCCTGCCGTGTAGTTCTGGGCTGATCCCTCACCTTCCTCATGATCATTGATGCCTCACGAGGTGAGATCTTGCATGGAGCCCCAGACCGAGGGTGATTGACGTCATCTTGAACTTCTTCCATTTTCTAATAATTGCGCCAACAGTTGTTGCCTTCTCACCAAGCTGCTTGCCTATTGTCCTGTAGCCCATCCCAGCCTTGTGCAGGTCTACAATTTTATCCCTGATGTCCTTACACAGCTCTCTGGTCTTGGCCATTGTGGAGAGGTTGGAGTCTGTTTGATTGAGTGTGTGGACAGGTGTCTTTTATACAGGTAACGAGTTCAAACAGGTGCAGTTAATACAGGTAATGAGTGGAGAACAGGAGGGCTTCTTAACGAAAAACTAACAGGTCTGTGAGAGCCGGATTTCTTAATGGTTGGTAGGTGATCAAATACTTATGTCTTGCAATAAAAAAAAAATGTAATTACTAAAAAATCATACAATGTGATTTTCTGGATTTTTATTTTAGATTCCGTCTCTCACAGTTGAAGTGTACCTATGATAACAATTACAGACCTCTACATGCTTTGTAAGTAGGAAAACCTGCAAAATCGGCAGTGTATCAAATACTTGTTCTCCCCACTGTATATAGTGTAGAACAGACATTCTTCCTTGCCATGGGGAATAGGCAATGGTGTCAGCTCTATCCGTTACATCTTCAACGTTCTGAATGTTTCACCCTTCTGACACACCCCTGTTGAGAGTGGGTGCTCAGAGGTCAATTGGACACCAGAGAAAGTAAACGGTAGTGTCTGAAGTACCTTGTCTGAGTTCTGCACCCCCATGTAGGTCAGGTAATCCACAGGCAGGCCTCGTCTGAAGTCCACATCCTCCTCCATGGCCATCTCTAGGGCTGCTGGGACCACCTGTCAAAGAGATCATGTTCTGCATCAAACACAACACAAGCCTATACTTCCAAGTACATGCATGTTGTATAGACATGACATTGTATATCATTCAATACTGTACCTTTTACTCAAGTGTAAATTGATCCATGCCCAATCTACACTACCGGTCAAAAGTTTTGGAACACCTACTCATTTAAGTGTTTTTCTTTATTTTTACTATTTTCTACATTGTAGAATAATAGTGAAGACGTCAAAACTATGAAATAACACATATGGAATCATGTAGTAACCAAAAATCAAATCAAAATATATTTTATATTTGAGATTACATTTTACATTTACATTTTCGTCATTTAGCAGACGCTCTTATCCAGAGCGACTTACAAATTGGTGCATTCACCTTATGATAGCCAGTGGGACAACCACTTTACAAATATATATTTAAAAAAATGTTTCTTCCTCTTTGGGGTGGGGTACGGGGGGGTAGAAGGATTACTTTATCCTATCCCAGGTATTCCTTAAAAGAGGTGGGGTTTCAAGTGTCTCCGGAAGGTGGTGAGTGACTCCGCTGTCCTGGCGTCGTGAGGGAGCTTGTTCCACCATTGGGGTGCTATTCTTCAAATAGCCACCTTTGCCTTGATGAAAGCTTTGCACACTCTTGGCATTCTCTCAACCAGCTTCACCTGGAATGCTTTTCCAACAGTCTTGAAGGAGTTCCCACATGTGCTGAGCACTTGTTGGCTGCTTTTCCTTCACTCTGCGTTCCGACTCTTCCCAAAGCATCTCAATTTGGTTGAGGTCAGGGGATTGTGGAGGCCAAATCATCTGATGCAGCACTCCATCACTCTCCTTCTTGGTAAAATAGCCCTTACACAGCCTGGCGGTGTGTTGGGTCATTGTCCTGTTGAAAAACAAATGATAGTCCCACTAAGCCCAAACCAGATGTGATGGCGTATCCCTGCACAATGCTGTGGTAGCCAGGCTGGTTAAGTGTGCCTTGAAATCTAAATAATTCACAGACAGTGTCACCAGCAAAGCACCCCCACACCATAACACCTCCTCCTCCATGCTTTACGGTGGGAAATACACATGAGATCATCCGTTCACCCATACCGCGTCTCACAAAGACACGGAGGTTGGAACCAAAAATCTCAAATTTGGACTCCAGACCAAAGGACACATTTCCACCGGTCTAATGTCCATTGCTCGTGTTTCTTGGCCCAAGCAGGTCTCTTCTTATTATTGGTGTCCTTTAGTAGTTGTTTCTTTGCAGCAATTCGACCATGAAGGCCTGATTCACACAGTCTCCTCTGAACAGTGAACAGTTGATGTTGAGATGTGTCTGTTACTTTAACTCTGTGAAGCATTTATTTGGGCTGCAATTTCTGAGGCTGGTAACTCTAATGAACTTATCCTCTGCAGCAGAGGTAACTCTGGGTCTTCCATTCCTGTGGCGGTCCTCATGAGAGCCAGTTTCATCATAGCGCTTTATGTTTTTTGCGACTGCACTTAACTTTCAAAGTTCTTGAAATGTTCCGTATTGACTGACCTTCATTTCTTAAAGTAATGATGGACTGTTGTTTCTCTTTGCTTATTTAAGCTGTTCTTGCCATAATATGGACATGGTCTTTTACCAAATAGGGCTATCTTCTGTATACCACCCCTACCTTGTCACAACACAACTGATTGGCTCAAACACATTAAGAAGGAAATAAATTCCACAAATTAACCTTTAAGAAGGCACACCTGTTAATTGAAATGCATTCCAGGTGACTACCTCATGAAGCTGGTTGAGAGAATGCCAAAAGTGTGCTATTTGAAGAATTTGTTTAACACTTTTTTGTTACTACATGATTCCATATGTGTTATTTCATAGTTTTGATGTCTTCACTATTATTCTACAATGTAGAAAATAGTTTTTTTTTTAAATAAGAAAAACCCTTGAATGAGTAGGTGTTCTAAAACTTTTGACCGGTAGTGTACATCACAAAGTTGATACAAAATGAGACAAAGAACTAGACAGTGTCACATACAAGGAAAGCAGAGGATTGATAACAAACCTTTGCCAGTAGGTTTCCCCAGCTGTTCCTCTGGTAAGATGAGACAGTGATGTGGAGGGAGTGAGCATCCGGCAGGCAGTCCCCCTGGTGGATAAACCCTCGGGGGAAGTAGAGGAGATCCCCAGCCTCCAGGACCACCTCCAGGATGGGCTTCCCAATCTCTGACTGGCTGAAGTTAGCTGGAGGAGGAGGAATACCAAACCATCTGTAAGGGATGAGGCTGAGGCACAGGGGACTGGGAAGTGATCTGTCGTGCTTATAGTCTATTTATAGGCAAAAGGGTGGACAAAGGAATACTTACGACTGGAAACGACAGGCAAGACCTCATCTTGTGACCTAAAAGGTGACAGGAAACAAACGTCCCACAAAATATACAGAATTAGTTTCTCAGCAGAGTTTAGTGATATGAATGTTGTTCAAAATGGTTTGATGCATGCACTAGGTGCTGATCACCTTTTGGGGAATTTTATAAACTAGATTTAGACTGTTAATAACTCAGTCACCTGGGGTTGTAAACTCTCCAGTGCTTCTTCCCTTCCAGCTGAACCACAAAGGCCTCGATGTCATCATAATGTGGAGCAAAGCCCTGTGTTCCTGGAGGTGTCAGATACCTGGGGATAAAAAACTACTTTTTACTGATATGTCATATGAGGAGGTGCATCAGCATTCAGCATGTGGTAAGAATACAACAGAATAGTGCATGCTGTTGTCTTAAGTTCTGGTTGTTATTGACGGTCTTTGCATTGTCATCAACTCCAATCCGGCTGAGGGCACTGAATATTCTCTTCCTAGTCCATTGTGGATTGATACAGTTTATTAAATAGCATAGGCTACAGTAACAAGTGATAGCAACAGTAAAATACATCCAGTGTTTGCTCAGTATGTTGAGTGTTGACAGCCAACATTGTTGTAATTGGCTTCAATGAGTATAGGCCTTTGCTAGGCTCCCGTAAATTGTATTTTATGTGTGAGGCACGTTCTCAATAAGCAAGATACAGCCTAGGCCTACCGTTGATATGGCGTTATAGGGCTGGAAAATGAGGAGAGTCTTTGGTAAGCGGACAAGAGGCACTCTGTGGAAATGGGGATGGATACAAGCCGAATGGAGTATGCACTGCCGGTAGGCCTATGTGAATAATGAAAAAGCTTGACGGCAAAAGCCTCACGAGTAGACCATTTAGAAACGTTTTATGGATAGGCTCCTTGGCTAATGCATGGCCAGGATAACAAAGACTCCAGACACATTGCTGTTGTACCAGCTTTCATTATAGCAGGGTAAGGGGTCATTATAGTAGGGTAAGGGTAGACTATATGGGATTGTTTTTTTAATCAAACGAAACAGAAAACAAGCAACTGTTACAGGAAAATAACTTACATTTTTCTAAATACGAGTGTCACCGGATCATCTCATCTCTCGTTCCAAAATAATAACAGGAGCTGGCTAAAATAATGTAATATAGCCTACATAGATAAAAAGTGGATGCTCCCAAACTTGATCTTTTAATAAAGCTTTGGTGATAAAGGTTCACTTCAAAGCGGTCTCATGAGCCAAACCCTTCATGATAGTCTTGACTACTTGGTGAATGCATTGGGCATTACCAAAAAAACAGCCTTCATTGGTTTTTATGGGCACTGTGCGTCACGGCTGGATAGGCTGCGCTTCCACTGTCAGAATCCACACCATAACCTAACGTTTTACCGCTAAGACCAGCTTTTGGTTGGTCTTAAATATCCCCAGCATTGCCTGAAATTGGCACCTTGGCGCACATTTTTTAAGGACACACCTCAGATATTGCCACCCCTCCCATAAGCGAGCTCATATAAGACAGATACATTACCAATCCTGGCGCTAGGGTTTGAATACAGAAGAACACAGCTTTAACAGGTCGAAATGTCAAACGAGTGCGAGTTTGACAATTGCACTGGCTTAACGCAAGCCGAAAATAGAGCCCTCAATGTTGTGTGAGAGCATCTCACTGGTCAGAGATTGTCAGAGAGGGTCGCTCACACGTTGGCTCCTGCCATGCTACCAAACTGCTCCTGGAGGATAGACAGCACAGTCCACACAGTGGAGGAGAAGGCCTGGGGGTTCAGCATACGCAGGGAGCAACCACTCTGTGGATAATATAGAATATATAATGATAATAATAATAATAAGCCTTTAAGCAGACGCTTTTACCAAAGCGACTTAGTCACGCATGCACACATTTTAGTCCCGGGAATCCAACCCACTATACTGGCGTCATGCTCTACCAACTGAGCTAGACACACTACACATGGATGACATGGAACATACCAGGTTAGGTTTCAATATTATGAGGTACTAAGAACTTCCAACTACAACATGTTACGCAGATATTAGTATGATCTAGATTTTAACCAACACTTGCTCACACTTAGTAAATAAAAACTGGGAATCAGGAGACTTTCATTTGGCTTTTACCTCATAGAAGGCCCATACAGTAAAAGGAAGAGCCCTCCCTGGAGGATTGTGTGTCTCTCTTTTGCCGTTTGTGTAGCTGGTGACATCCAGGTTCACTCCATACTGAACATCATCCTGGAAATGTCCATAGCAACATTAACCTTATCTGATCAACAAAAATGACACCAACACAAAAACAGAAGATGTCTAGCTAGACATGACACCTTACCTGTTTTAAAATGCAATCAAACTCTGCTGTGGAGAACAGTCCCTTGTAGTAGTCTGGATTCTGACGTTTGATCAAAACTGGCTTCTTTTCCCATGTATCCCTAAGACGGAGGAAGTCAATAAATGTAACAAAGGATATCTCCCTGTGCAATCTAGTACATGACTGTACTGTGAAAACAAAAACTACACAGGCATCAGTACCTGAAGAAGCTCTTGGCAGGAATGGGGTGGATGAGCCACTGGAACAGTTTGCTGGCCCTCTCTCGGCTGTTGCTGACTTTAGCCAGGTCACTCAGCAGAGCCTCTAGTGCCTCTCCACTTTTCTCTTCACACTGCACCTCCTGCATACAGAAAGACAATGACAGGTATGGCTAGAGAACCACAGTCAAACAGTTACAGTATGTGAACAAGTGGCTTCAATATAGAGGGAGTGACCTGATTGTACAAACTAACCTCTTCGAGTCTCTCCAACCTCTCCTCTCTCTGTGCCGATTTGATGACCTGCTTGACCATCGGTTTCCTTTTGACCTTTTTGATGGATTTGGGGGTCTGGATACCATTTTCCTTCTGCTTCTTCTTCTTCTTCTTTGCTGTAACCTAGAAAATCATCCAGTAGGCTGAGGCAGTCAGTTTGAAATAGTTTCAGGCAATCAGATGCACATTGCAAAAGTAGATTCAACAGATGGTCTTTAAATGCACATTATTCAACAAGCCCACTTAACAATACATCAGTTAGTTAGCTTTCTTCAGTTGATTTGTCAACCAGGTTGATTTGTGTGCCTGCCTAACAAAACAAGACACTGTAAAGTCACTTTTACAAAAACTATCTGAAATTGCAAGGGGCAAACACCAGTAATAACTTAATCCCAAGTACCTGCACAGATGATGGTTTAACTTCAGGAGTCGATTCTATTAGCGCATTTTGGTACAATTCAAAAGCTGACACATGTTTCTTCTCCATGTTGTCGAATATTTTTCATTCCTGACGTCATCAACATGCGACAACGGGGACTGCTTTTTTTTTTTTTTTTTTACTGTATGTAAATCAGAAAACACTTTATCGCCCTCTACTGTGCAGGCAGTGAGATGCCGCATATCTCTACCAAAGATACTGGGGCCTCACGCAAAAGTTGGCATTTATAAAAATGTAACTTGATGTGAGAATGTGCTGACCTCCTGGCAAACTTTAGCCATGGGTATCTGCTCGTGGCTGAAATATTGGGCGGTTCTAGCGGATCACTTTTGTCAAGACATTGACACATCAAACAATGAGCCAGATATTTAACCGGATGATAAATGTGAAGCCTCCGGTTAGCGTTTCCACTCACTGCCAAATATGGTGATGAGAGGAAGCCCAGTGGCAGGAAGTGGCAGGAAGTGGGAGAAGATGGAGCAAGATGGATTTTGGCTGACATTCTGCAAATTTTCTCATCGATGAAACATTTGATCCCCATACAGTTTTCTGTTTTGTAGACTTTACCCTTTGTCAAAGTTTTTTAAACATATTTAGAAGGAGTGCAAGGGCGGATAGAGTTATTGCACACCCGCACATCACAGAGCAGGCGTTCCCAAACGGAAATATGCTAAATAAAAGCATCAATATGATCTCACTAGCTCGTGCTTGGCTCTGCCCACCTCCTTGCTTGTTCTGCCCACTATGATTAATTTTCCCCCCATTGAAACGACAGGCTCTGGTCTATCTTGGGTTAGTTATCAAAATATTTGACGTTGACCAACAGTTGGTCACAGCCATTCAAAGTGTGTTGCAATATTGGTTTAAACATTTTACAACTCGCGACTGCAATGGGCTAGGGTTCTTGTCTAGAAGGACAGTTTCAAGTGCTCCTACAGTTTTGCTTCGGTACTGCAGTTTAACTGACACCCGGCCCAGAAAGATAATTTCCATAGATGGCCACATAGAAAAGTCTGATTTAAAAATTCCTAATAATACTCTTTAGTCATCACTGTGCACAAAACATCCATTTAATTATTCAAATAGTTGTAGCTGAGGCCAATTGTTTTTCCATCACTCACAGCTGAAGATATTAACATTTATATAATGTCTGCAATGTTTTTGGATAACATAATGAAGTTGTCGCTGCTCTCACTGGTCTCTGTGTGCACTGAGTGCTAGTGCGCATGTGATGTTGGTCCGTATAAACAAGATGCAACCAGGATATAAACGGTCCATGCGAACGTGTGTAGATTACCTTGAAAACAACGGTCAGACATCTTGGACGCAGTCTCCAGTGATTATTATATGTTGACTGCATGACCTTTACAACAACCATGTGATCAAAGGTCGTGCGCTGAATACAACAGGTGTAGACATTACCGTGAAATGCTTTCTTACGAGCCCTTTCCCTACAATGCAGAGTTTAAAAGTAGAAAGTAGAAACACAATAACGAGGCTATACACAAGGAGTACCGGTACCGAGTCAATGTGCAGGGGTACGAGGTGGTTGAGGTAGTATGTACATGTAGGTAGGGGTAAAAGTGACTATTCAATCAGGATAGATAATAAACAGAGTAACAGCAGTGTTTGTGAAGAGTGTAACAGTGTGTGTGGTGTCAATAAGCATGTGTGTGTGTTTTGTGTGTGTGTGAGCGTATGTAGTGTGTGTGTGTCTGTGTGTGTGTTTTTGTACCAGATGTCCTCACAGAGATAGTAAAACAAGGCCAATTTGGACAAGTGGGGATATTTCGCCGGTCCCCACGAGGAAAGATGCTATTTTAGGCTTAGGGGTTAGGTTTAGGGTTAGGGTTACAATTAGGGTTAGGGTTAGAATTAAGATTAGGGTTAGGGTTAGGAGCTTGGGTTAGGTATAGTTTTCAGGTTAGGGGTTAAGGTTTAGGGTTAAGGATAGGGTTATGTTTAGGTTAAGGGTTAGGGTTAGGGTTAGATTTAGGGTTAGGGAAAATGTTTGGTCCCCACAAGGATGGCAATACAAAACTGTTTGTGTGTGTGTGTGTGTGTGTTGGAGTGTCATTGTAAGTATGTCCTCCCGAGTGGCGCAGTGGTCTAAGGCACTGCATCGCAGTGCTAGCTGTGCCACTAGAGATCCTGGTTCGAATCCAGGCTCTGTCGTAGCCGGCCGCGACCGGGAGACCGATGGGGCGTCGCACAATTGGCCCAGCGTCGTCCAGGGTAGGGGAGGGAATGGCCGGCAGGGATGTAGTTCAGTTGGTAGAGCATGGCATTTGCAACGCCAGGGTTGTGGGTTCGATTCCAGTATATAAAAATGTATGCACTCACTAACTGTAAGTCGCTCTGGATAAGAGCGTCTGCTAAATGACGTGAGTGTGCATAGAGTCAGTGCAAAAAAGTGTCAATGCAAATAGTCCGCATAGCCATTTCATTAACTGTTCAGCAGTCTAATGGCTTTGGGGTAGAAGCTGTTCAGGATCCTTTTGGTCCCAGATTTGGCGCTCCTGTAATGCTTGCCATGCGGTAGCATAGTGAACAGTCTATGGCTTGGGTGGCTGGGGTCTTTGACAATTTTCCGGCCCTTCCTCTGACAACGCCTGGTATATCAATCAATCAAATGCATTTATAAAGTCCTTTTTACATCAGCAGATGTCACAAAGTGCTTATACAGAAACCCAGCCTAAAACCCCAAACAGCAAGCAATGCAGATGTAGAAGCACGGTGGCTAGGAAAAACTCCCTAGAAAGGCTGAAACCTAGGAAGAAACCTAGAGAGGAACCAGGCTCTGAGGGGTGGCCAATCCCCTTCTGGCTGTGCCAGGTGGAATTTATAACAGTACATGGCCATTAAGGCCAGATTTTACTCCAAGATGTCCAAACATTCATAGATGACCAGCAGGGTCAAATAATAATCACAGTGGTTGTAGAGTTTGCAACAGGTCAGTTGATCAGGAGTAAATGTCACTTGTCTTTTCATAGCTGGGCATTAAGAGGTTGAAATAGCAGGTGTGGTAGAGAGAGAGAGTTGAAAACAGCAGGTCTGGGACAAGGTATCACGTCCGGTGAACAGGTCAGGGTTCCATAGCCGCAGGCAGAAGAGTTGATACTGGAGCAGCAGCACGACCAGGTGGACTGGGGACAGCAAGGAGTCATCAGGCCAGGTAGTCCTGAGGCATGGTCCTAGGGCTCAGGTCCTGAGGGAGGGGAGGGAGAGAGGGAGAGGCCCAGTCATCCAAGTA
Organism: Coregonus lavaretus; assembly: GCF_964263955.1. Classification (NCBI taxonomy): domain Eukaryota; kingdom Metazoa; phylum Chordata; class Actinopteri; order Salmoniformes; family Salmonidae; genus Coregonus; species Coregonus lavaretus. Next base: position 6,574,556 of record NC_140018.1, read on the forward strand.
TAGAAGTCCTGGATGACTGTGCTGTCTGCACCACCCTCTGTAGCACCCTGCGGTCAGATGCCAAGAAGTTGCCATACCAAGCTGTGATGCAACCAGTCAAGATGCTCTCAATGGTGCAGCTGTAAAACTTTTTGAGTATCTGATGGCCCATACCAAATTTTTTCAGCCTCCTGAGGGGGTAGAGGTGTTGTTGTGCAATAGAGATAGCGTCATCTGTGGATCTGTTGGGGTGGTATGCGAATTCGAGTGTGTCCAGGGTGTCTGCGATGATGGTGTTGATGTGAGCCATGACCAGCCATTCAAAGCATTTCATGTCTACAGATGTGAGTGCTACGGGGCGATAGTCATTTAGACAGGTTACCTTGGCGTTCTTGGGCACAGGGACTATGGTGGTTTGCTTGAAACATTTATGTATTACAGACTGGGTCAGGGAGAGGTTGAAAATGTCAGTGAAGACACTTGCCATCTTGCCAGCACATGCTCTGAGTACGCGTCCTGGTAATCCGTCTGGCCCCGCGGCCTTGTGAATGTTAACCTGTTTAAGGTCTTAGTCACATCGGCTATGGAGAGCAAGATCACACAGTCGTCCGGAACAACTGGTGCTCTCATGCGTGGTTCAGTGTTGCTTGCCTCGAAGCGAGCAATCCATGATAGTTTGTAAGCCCTGCCACATCCGACAAGCGTTAGGTAGTAGGATTCGATCTTAGTTCTGTATTGAGACTTTGCCTGCTGGATGGCTCGTCAGAGGTCGTAGCGGGATTTCTTATAAACAGCTGGATTAGTATCCCGCTCCTTGAACGTGGCAGCTCTAGCCTGTAATCCATAGTTCAGTGCGGATGTTGCCTGTAATCCATGGCTTATGGTTGGGATATGTACAGTATGTACGGTCACTGTGGGGATGGTGCCGTCGATGCACTTATTAATGAAGCCTGTGACTATTGTAGTAAACTCCTCAATGTTATCGGATGAATCCTGGAACATATTCCAGTCGGTGCTAGCGAAACAGTCCTGTAGCTTAGCATCCGCTTCATCGGAGCCCTTCTGTAATGAGCGCATCACTGGTATTTCCTGTTTGAGTTTTTGCTTGTAAGCAGGAATCAGAAGGATAGAGTTATGGTCATATTTGCAGAAGGGAGGGTGGGGGAAACAGTGGCTGGCAAACAGTTGTGAAGTGGGTGTAATCTAATTTTGCCAGAAAGTTCCCAAATGGCCCGCCAAGCGAAGGAAAGGTGCCCTGTGTGAAAAATTCTATGAGAAACAGTGACATACACACTGAATGACGTAAAATGATAAATCCCATATTGGTCTTTCACAATCAGGCCAACCCAAGATGTTCTGTGCAGTAGGCTAATAGTAGGCCTACTATTGAAACAGATACAGGAGGCTGTCAACTGAGTCTGATTTTTTTTCTTCAGGTTTTCACTCTCAAAGTCACACTTTTTAAAATAGAAAAACAACATAATGACATGTTCTAAGTCCATAACAATGCTTAAACCACATCAGGAGACCACTTTTGACATCTGGTAAAAATCTATGAAATTTAGAGTTTTTAGTGTAGTTGCCCTTTAATTCAAGTGCACACTATTATTTGGGTAGTGGTGTTTCTGTAGCAACATGAGATGGAGTTTGGCCACAATATTGATGCATGGCCACAATATTGATGCAAATAATCATGATATCATTCTGCCAGGTAGGCATACTTTGTTAGGCCAATCATTAACATCACTATATTTTCCTCTTCCTTAATTGTTTGAAACCTGGACATTTTACTTCATATTATGAGGCATGTCTTACCTTGCTACAAAGTATAGCAAAAATCCCACCATAGAAACGTGGAGGCAATTAGTTTATAAAGACTTCCACATATGAATTCTCCTGTTCTATTTGTTTTCTTTCAAATGTCTTTCATTGTCTAGCAGCCAAAGGCAGTATCCTAGTCAACCCATGATAGTTGTTGTATCTTTAGATCTCCCCTCTTTCTAAATTTCTAACAGATATCCATGAAACTGCTCTCATGTGCTGTGCGCATTTTAGAACGGTGTTTTCCAGCAATTTGCATTTTTGAACATTCAAGTGTAGACCTACCACGATGTGCACATTGCTGCCCCTAAAATTTGAATAAATAATAGTTTATCACCATTTTAAGCTAAACATTCTGATCTGTTCCATCAGTCTTATTAATTGATATGGCGTATACCTCCACTACACTACTTTTATAGGCATCATAGGGATTGAGAAGTGAGTCTATGCAATGCACACTGAAAAATGGGTATATGGCATATACTGTCCCTGCATATACCCTCCACTACACCACTGCTGGCAAAGTACCATGATTTTGTCTCTGGTTTTGAATCTGTTTTTTGAGAACTGAATTTGAAAAATGAATCTGAATACATCTGAGAAGTTTAATATCTTAAACTCTGATTAACTTGAAATTATGGTTTGTAAATTTAACACACAGACGTTGAATATACCATATTGAAACTGAATATATAAATATTGAATTTTAATATTAGATTAAATTGAAATTGTATTTGAAAACGTAATGCAATATTCATTCAAATCAAATCAAATCCAATGGTATTGGTCACGTACACATATTTAGCAGATGTTATTGCGGATGTAGCAAAATGCTTGTGTTCCTAGCTCCAACAGTGCAGTAGTATATAACATTTAATTTAGTTTCAAATCATGAAATACAAATTCAATTTATGAATTCAATTATTCAATGTGTACATTAAACATTACAAAACATTTTTTACATTCAAATTCAACATCCTAATACAAATTGAAAATGATCAAATTCAAATACAATTTCTGTTGGCAGCTGTGGTGGAAACAGGAAGTTTCGTTACAATTGTATAATTGCCGACAGATGATTTGTTCGTTGAACACGGTAGGTTCTTTTCGTTTAGGTAAAATGTATTATGCAATAAATGGCAGGGAAACGCCTTTATGGGGCAAATATTGATATAATAGCCGTCATAGGAAAGTAAACTTGGGAGTTGCGCGATATCGTGTGGTCCTCCCTCTACGACTCGGGAAACCATGCAGTTTATTAGGTTATAGATGAAATAAGTTATGATGAACTTCACAGGGTGGTGAAAATGCAAGGTGATGAGCTTGATGCTCCTTTCCAATAAATATCGATGGTATACTGGTGAAATGATGATAGATGCTTGGATGACGTTTGACAAATAAAAATGATGACCATGCTACATTCCCCACATCATGTTGGCTTGCCCTACATAAGTACCAGAGACCGTATACAACAGGACAAGTACTCAGTACGCAGTCTACGTTTTATGGCCACCAGGTGTAGCACATCGCCTACAGTTTGTCCAAGGTTAATCAACTCCTACTCCCAGAATGCTTCAGTATACGTGTTTGCCTAGCCTTCAACAATGCAGCCTTGATCGTGCACACAGGGGTATCTAGCTACTCGTACAGCGCGCGATTGGCATGGACATGCTTACAAAAATAAAACATAACACCGAGCATGACATTTTGTTATCAACTTTCATAACGCGGAATATATTTTGAAGCTGATTTAAGTTTTTTTGTTGTTGACATTTTGGAGCCTCATACCGGGTGAGTAGCAAGCTAACTAAACTAACGTTCGTCTGCTAGCAAGCAAATGCCTATTGTGGCTAGCTGGCTAATTGGCCAGATGAGACACATAGCCCCCCTTTGCCTTTTCTCAACCACATTATATTGTATTTTTCTTGTTGTGCGGAGACGTCTATTCCTTTTAGTAGCTATTCCGTAATTAACTTATTTCGCCTCGAGTATTGTGCTCTGAAAAACCGTATCTCCAGCTCGTTAACACTGTGTGTGTGTCGTGTCGTGTCGTTATTGGTACCCTCGCAAGCGTGTCTGTTTTGATCTCTCCCTCTTACCGACACACACGTCAACCGAGCAGCCAGTCAGCGTTAGTTTGATGGCAAAACATGAATCAACTTGAAATTACAAAACATCACTTGATGTTTGCGTTACAAGCAACCAACATGTTTATTGTAGCAAGTTACTTAGATAGTTAGCTAGCTAGTCAATGCAACCCAAAAGTAGTTTGTCCTTTTCCCCATTTGATGTGCATGCTGCAATGTAGTCGGCTAGCCGGCACAGTAGATAGCCAATTGAAGATGAGTGTACCATTTGAAGAGTGTATTATGGTACAGTACAATGAAGGGTGAAACCAACAACAAGGATTTAGAACCAATGCATTGTAGCTTACCATTTTGTAATATTGTTCTGGGCTGGGTTTCCATAAAGCATCGTAGCACTAAGATCATCTTTCGTTCATTTAGTTTCAGTGGAATATGACGATCTTAGTGCTATGATGCTTTTGGGAAACCCAGCCCTGTTCTGTTACATTAAGCTTCAGAAGAGGTCCCAAATGAAGCTACCCCTTACTAATTGTGGTAACGTAACCAAGGTGACGTTACTAAGAAGACTAATCTCAGGTTGCCTTACCACTAGTGGTGTATTTGAATTTCATATTATGTTTTAAAATGTATCTTGTGACTGATAGAGTATGGATACCTTTTTGAAAACAAGTTAGGATTTGCATACTCCTCCATAGTTGCATTATCAACAGTAATAGGCCTAGCTAGCCCTTGATCATAACTGTTCCATTAGAGTAATTGGAAGAAGGCATCTTCCATACCAGGGAGTTTTGTTAAGAGCCCCGATGCTCAATTTGAACATTAACACGTGTCGCTTGCGGTACGGTTTTGGAAGCATAAGTACCTTATCTTTCATATCTTTCAACACACCCCCCCCCCCCCAAAAAAACAAAAAAAACATTGTAAATTGGTTATCCCACTGGCTATAAGGTGAATGCACCTATTTGTAAGTCGCTCTGGATAAGAGCGTCTGCTAAATGACGTAAATGTAAAATGTAAATGTTAAATTGATACAGGCCTTGATAGGGTCAAGGTTAGTGTTCTCACACAACCATATCTTCATGTTACAGCACTTGGTTATGGAAGACAAGAGGCGACCACCTGTGCTAATTACCTATCTAGCATGCTCCGAACAGCTGTGTGTAAGCGTAACTCGAGAAGTGTAGCGGAAGTGTAGTTTCGTCGGATGGAGGCACCCATAGCCGTATGGATCTGTAACTGCTACAGTAAGTCTATATTTTCTTTTGAAGGATTCTTTCTCACCGATGAAAGATAAGGGCCAATTGTTTCGAAAGCCGTATCGCAAGCGATGATTATTGACATTTCTAAACGTTAAAACACAGCGTCGGGATTGTAGTTCACATTAGGTAGTCGTGGGCGAAGCTAATGGCTGAAAACTATAGGGAGAAAGGTAGAATGCCGCCTAGAGTTTTCAAGCGCTAAGGCCTAGCTAGCTACATTTACATTTTAGTCATTTAGCAGACGCTCTTATCCAGAGCGACTTACATAAAAAAAGGTTTCATACATATCTTGATCACAGGAGGTTGGTGGCACCTTAATTGGGGCGGAGGGGCTCGTGGTAATGGCTGGAGCGGAATCAGTGGAATGGTATCAAATACATCAAACACATGGTTTCCATGTGTTTGAGGCCATTCCATTCGCTCTGTTCCAGCCATTATTATGAGCCGTCCTCCCCTCAGCAGCCTCCACTGGTCTTGGTATAGGCTAAACAGTGGTTCAATGGTAATGTCCAAATTATTTCTGCACCTAAATGAGTCATTCTGATTCGTTCCGTCTTTGTCCCAAGGTTTCCATCCAATTGGCGACAGATTTTCATGCGAATATTCTCAAATCTGCATGAAAACAGAGCTGTGTTTTCATAAAATTAACTTGTTGTGGATAAAAGGCTGTGTGTGATGACATAGTGCACATAAAAATACCTTTTGAGGTTAAATTCCCATGTACCAAAAAATAAATAAATACGTTAAATGGGTTTCCATCGCATTTTCAACTCTACTGATGGTTTTGTCACTAAAAATGTTGCGTTTTAGTGAATGTGTCCACTCTGGTCTTGGCACGTGTGGTCTAGCCAACAGCTCGCACTCGCAGATAGCCTACATGATGAGATTATTATGGACAAAATAATGAGATTAGTTTTATTTGTCAAACGGCAGCCAAGCATCAATCATGTCACCAGAATAAGACCCTTGATATTTATTGGGAATGAGAATTTACATTTACATTTACATTTTAGTCATTTAGCAGACGCTCTTATCCAGAGCGACTTACAGTTAGTGAATACATATATTTTTTATATATATATTTTTTATACTGGCCCCCCGTGGGAATCGAACCCACAACCATGGCGTTGCAAACGCCATGCTCTATCAACTGAGCTGCATCCCTACCGGCCATTCCCTCCCCTACCCTGGACGACGCTGGGCCAATTGTGCGCCGCCCATGAGTCTCCCGGTCGCGGCCGGCTGCGACAGAGCCTGGATTCGAACCAGGATCTCTAGTGGCACAGTTAGCACTGCGATGCAGTGCCTTAGACCACTGCGCCACTCAGGAGTACAAGAATCAAGTTCATCACTGTGTACTTTCACCACCCTGTGAAGTTCATAAAACTTATTTCATTTTTAGCCTATAAACTGCATGCTTTCCAGAGTCGTAGTGGGAGAACCACACAATATCATCGCCTGACTCCAATTTACTTCGATATGATGGTTGTTATATCAATATTTGGGCTTAAAAGCGTGTCACACACGACTTTGCAATGAGCTGGAGGCAGTATGCATTTTGAAAACATATACTTGTTGTTTGAAACCTGAACGTTTGAATACATATTATGAGGCATGTCTTACCTTGCATCAAAGTAGCCTATTAGATCTCTCTTTCAACATTTCTAACGGATATTTCCTTCTCTGTCACATGAAACCGCTCGCATGTGTAGTGCCCTTTTGACAATGGTGTTTTCCTGCTAATTGCATTATGGAACCAACATTTGCGCGTATCCTACTGCCTTGTGCACATTGTTGCGCTTAAAATGTGAAAAAACAAAAGTTTATCAACATTTTAAGCTATTAGTTCTGATCTGTTGCATCAGACTCATTGCTTAAAAAAATTAATATATATATATATATATATAGCCTAGGCCTACTGGTTGGATGGATTTAGGATCTATCGTCCCACAACTGTCCCAGAGTCTGTTTGGAATAGGCTATTTCTTTCTCGACAAGCTGACCAATAGAATGGGTAGCCTAAACTTCTCTACTTTAGTAGATTGACATAGGATAGTGATTTTGCTGTTCGTTACTCTTCTTGTTGGCTGAGGAAAAGTAAATGTGGGCAGTTATTCTAACATGTTCCAAGTGCACATCGGAATTCGGTAAGAAGGACCGCACATCGTTGCATCCTCCACTTGCATGTTCTGTTGATATGAATTACCATATTCTAAATGTGATTTCTGTCATTCTGAGCATCGTTGGTGGACGCCCTAATCCGGTTATGCACCCAATGCAGATGGATCCGGCAAATCTTTCAAATTAAAATGTTGCCGGTCAAATGTCCGGTGCCACATTGTTACAGATGATACAGCACGTAGAAGATATGAGGGCAATTCCGTGGGAAAGACAACCTGAGCATATATAGGCTAGTGACGTAACATCAGCCATATAGGCTAGTATGTCTGGGGGGGGGGGGGGGGCATGATGGTCACTCACAACAAGCTGAGGTCTGTAGATAGTTTGATTGGTTCAATAATGTTCCACCTGGTCAGCAGCATCATCAGATTTAGTTAATGGAAGTTTGCTGTGGGTGCTCCTTTTTCACACTGCCATTATCAACAGCGACCATGAAGCAATTAGGGCAAGTGCCTTGCTCAAGGGCACGTCGACATATTTTGCATCTTATCGGCGCAGGGATTCGAACTAGCGACCTTTCTGTTATTGGCCCTAACGCTCTAACCACTAGGCTACCTGCTGCCCAGTAGTGACAGACCAGTGATGTAATTGTTTCCATGGACCCCAGCAAGAGTTGAAATCAATATGTACCACATGGGATAACAGCTTTTAACAGTGGACAAGGTTATTGATCCCTCTCATAGGGGCTTGATTGCTGTGTCGCCGAACGATCTTCTCTTGTGGTCACCAACTAATCAACAATCGCTGCGAGTTGTGATATTGACACAATCAGCATTCCATTACTGTACTGTGACATGGGCTCTTGTTTAAGCATTTTAACCCTTTACACTTGTACACAGGTTGAAAATGGCTAATTTGGACACTGATAAGCACCTAAATTGGAACGCTGTGGCTACAGTAACATGCTATAAATGAGGTCAGAGCTCAGGCGCTGTGCTTCACAGCTCTTTATGGGTTTTGACTGACAGACGTTATGGGTTTTGACTGACAGACGTTATGGGTTTTGACTGACAGACGTTATGGGTTTTGACTGACAGACGTTATGGGTTTTGACTGACAGACGTTATGGGTTTTGACTGACAGACGTTATGGGTTTTGACTGACAGACGTTATGGGTTTTGACTGACAGACGTTATGGGTTTTGACTGACAGACGTTATGGGTTTTGACTGACAGACGTTATGAACTTGAGCACCGCACGCGACAAGAAGTTGCCCCCCCATCCCTCTCGCTAATTCTCTAACGTTTTTGTTGTCTGAGAGAGGAAAATGCTGTAAATTAAGAGGACTCAATGTATTTAGAAAGATGAGACGTTGACGATTATAATAGATACCGCTTTGATGTCATACAAGTCAGCCAAACACCCGTGAGTCCAAATGTGCACTTCACATTTCCATATCATCAAACTCATGTCATATTCAGTGTCATCGTTTATGGTCACTATATTTGATTTACAGTTACAAGATGAAATGGCGTTATACCCTGGGTTGTTCTGAACAGAATAGCCTATGTTTGTCTATTGTGAAGAAAATCCGCTGCGGAACGCGTACCTGACACTCATGACTCTTTTTATGTACACCAAAATGACGATCTGTTTCTTTGAATTGCAGGGTTCTGTTCCAAACTAAACTACATTATTGTGTGATTGCAGGGTTCTGTTCCAAACTAAACTACAACTGTGCTTGCTCTAGTTCCTCAACAGCACAGCTAGGAGAGCTCAAAAAAGCACCTTATAGTTGAAGACTTCTTTGAATCATAAAAGTGCATTGAAATTACATAGGAACAGTGCACACTTAAGAGAGGTGTGTGGCCACATGGAGACACCAGTTAGTCCTCTCACTCAAACCGTTGTCATTTCTTTTGTCTTATTTTGCACCTACACCACATTTTCCAGGAAATATTATTATCATGTTACTGAATGTATCCAGAGTATTTTCAGATTTCGTTATTAACAAATGCAGCGAAAAGTACAGTAAATGTAAAATGCACATAAAATCAACATTGTAATGTTTGGATTCAGTCGTGTCAGGTGAACTGTTGTGTCCTCAACTTTGGTCTAATCATTTTCCCATGATCTCCAAACGGTTCCCTTTCAATTGATACCATGGTTATGCATTTCATATTTCTTCTGTAAAAAACATTTTAATTCAGCCCTACCCATATTGGCCGATTCCCACGAGTGCAAAGGGTTAACACTTTCCTTATGCAGCAAAATTGTGTGGGGAATTACTTCATTGTTAATGTGTAAGTTGTGTGTACTGGAGCCAGTTTAATGACAATAAATGAGCAAATAATCCAGAGGTGTTGCCTTTTGCAGTGTCTGCTCGACCTTCTCGCTGGCGACGCTGAGAGAGTGCAGAATTTTGGCTGTGTTTGGCCATGAATGTTCGTGTTGCCGGGCGGGCTCTAAAGCCGTACTCATCAACATCTGTTTTATTTTCTCTCGCTCTCTGAGACAGGGGGAAATGTATTTATACAGGGCCAAGCCACTCACTTTATTGTAAGAGAATGTTGGTATGCGAGAGAGACCGCAGAATTCATGTGTCTCTTGACGGTGGATAGCAGAGGCACACGCATTGTTAAATCGTGGCCTGCTTCACTACCGGGACTACTTAGCTAATCCATTATCTCCCGAACAACATTTTTCCAGAGCTCTGTTTGCCCTCTTTTTCTTTTTTTTTTAGAGGACCCTGATGGCAATCTCACCCCCACACATGGTAAACATACAGTATGTGTTGTTAAGATGAAAGCAGTTCAAGAGAAATAGCTAGCCAGCCTAGCATGGGCCAAGAGTAAATATTTTAATGGCAGTCCTGTCAGTGTGTTGTGTTAGTGGGGTGGCAGAACATAATGTCCTGTGAAAAGGCACGTAATGAGCAGGACATGGTCTTCCCGGGTCACAATAAATCTATAGTGCCAGTTTTCTGGGCTCTGGCTCCTGAAAGCATTTGGCTAGATACTACTGGAATGGTTTGTGGATCAATGTCCACAACATCAAATATTACCAAGGTTGATTGCGTGTTACTGGAATGGATCAATGACAGTCTCCAACACCAAGTATTGCCATTGTTTTTCAACATGCTTTTTTTTTTGTTTGCTGTCGCATGCTTACGGTAATAGATCTGCCTTATTATAAAATATCATACGAAAGAAATAGTATGTCGTGAATGTTTGCGTTAAGGGGAATTCCACGGTATCGGAATTTCGCTGGGACTAAGACTTTTCACTAAAAATGTATGTCAATCAAAAAACATTGATTTCAAAGTTTAACAAACCATACACCTCTATGCATTACTTGTAACAATTTACACAACATTTTGCAAAAACACATTTACTGGAATAACTGTGCAGATGAAAAGTTTTATAACAGAATTTTGATAAAATCTCCCTCAGTTTATGTCCACGTTTTCCAAAAACTCTGATAAAAATCTGCTCTGAATTAAGATTCAATGATGTCTGCAGAAAATAATGGGATGTCAGCTATGACATGATACATTGATTTTGAAAAAATCTATTTTGGTTATTGAACTACAGTAAGTGAAGTGGATTTACACCCGGTAACTGAATTTCATCATGGGTCCCTGATATGTACTACACAGAAATATATAATTATGGCTATAAATTGGTAAACAAAGGTATAAATATGCTATATCCTCCTTCGCATATTTGGGTATTATTCTTCAACAGTCCGAACCGGACCAAATCTGAACCGATCATTGACGTCTTATGTTTCACAAGTTTGGACACCAAAGTACAGCTCAGTAGAGTATAGTACAGTAGATTTCAGCACATTATAGTGTACTCCACTCTAGTGTGCTCTACTTTGTAATGTATTGTACTGAACTACAGTGGGGGAAAAAAGTATTTAGTCAGCCACCAATTGTGCAAGTTCTCCCACTTAAAAAGATGAGAGAGGCCTGTAATTTTCATCATAGGTACACGTCAACTATGACAGACAAAATGAGAATTTTTTTTCCAGAAAATCACATTGTAGGATTTTTAATGAATTTATTTGCAAATTATGGTGGAAAATAAGTATTTGGTCAATAACAAAAGTTTCTCAATACTTTGTTGTATACCCTTTGTTGGCAATGACACAGGTCAAACGTTTTCTGTAAGTCTTCACAAGGTTTTCACACACTGTTGCTGGTATTTTGGCCCATTCCTCCATGCAGATCTCCTCTAGAGCAGTGATGTTTTGGGGCTGTCGCTGGGCAACACGGTCTTTCAACTCCCTCCAAAGATTTTCTATGGGGTTGAGATCTGGAGACTGGCTAGGCCACTCCAGGACCTTGAAATGCTTCTTACGAAGCCACTCCTTCGTTGCCCGGGCGGTGTGTTTGGGATCATTGTCATGCTGAAAGACCCAGCCACGTTTCATCTTCAATGCCCTTGCTGATGGAAGGAGGTTTTCACTCAAAATCTCACGATACATGGCCCCATTCATTCTTTCCTTTACACGGATCAGTCGTCCTGGTCCCTTTGCAGAAAAACAGCCCCAAAGCATGATGTTTCCACCCCCATGCTTCACAGTAGGTATGGTGTTCTTTGGATGCAACTCAGCATTGTTTGTCCTCCAACCACGACGAGTTGAGTTTTTACCAAAAAGTTCTATTTTGGTTTCATCTGACCATATGACATTCTCCCAATCCTCTTCTGGATCATCCAAATGCACTCTAGCAAACTTCAGACGGGCCTGGACATGTACTGGCTTAAGCAGGGGGACACGTCTGGCACTGCAGGATTTGAGTCCCTGGCGGCGTAGTGTGTTACTGATGGTAGGCTTTGTTACTTTGGTCCCAGCTCTCTGCAGGTCATTTACTAGGTCCCCCCGTGTGGTTCTGGGATTTTTGCTCACCGTTCTTGTGATCATTTTGACCCCACGGGGTGAGATCTTGCGTGGAGCCCCAGATCGAGGGAGATTATCAGTGGTCTTGTATGTCTTCCATTTCCTAATAATTGCTCCCACAGTTGATTTCTTCAAACCAAGCTGCTTACCTATTGCAGATTCAGTCTTCCCAGCCTGGTGCAGGTCTACAATTTTGTTTCTGGTGTCCCTTTGACAGCTCTTTGGTCTTGGCCATAGTGGAGTTTGGAGTGTGACTGTTTGAGGTTGTGGACAGGTGTCTTTTATACTGATAACAAGTTCAAACAGGTGCCATTAATACAGGTAACGAGTGGAGGACAGAGGAGCCTCTTAAAGAAGAAGTTACAGGTCTGTGAGAGCCAGAAATCTTGCTTGTTTGTAGGTGACCAAATACTTATTTTCCACCATCATTTGCAAATAAATTCATTAAAAATCCTAGAATGTGATTTTCTGAATTTTTTTTTCTCATTTTGTCTGTCATAGTTGACGTGTACCTATGATGAAAATTACAGGCCTCTCTCATCTTTTTAAGTGGGAGAACTTGCACAATTGGTGGCTGACTAAATCCTTTTTTTCCTCACTGTATACTATGGTTTGGCAGTATCCAGATTTTCATATTGTCAAACCGTCCTTCTCTTATCCCGGGATTTATGGTATTACCGGCTTAGTGTACAAGGGGGCGGCAAAAAAGCCCATCGGACGTCTATTACCAGAATGCTAACAAAATTAGCACAACTGATAATGCATTTCCATGGAGGCTGCTAACTAAATATTGTAACAAGCACAAACGAAAATAAACGAATTGCAATGACAGGCAATCCAGCTCATAAAGTTATACATATATTGGTAGAAGCTATCGAAATGTAATTTTTGGTGAGTTTGGAAATGTGCCAATCAACAAAATGTTGACGCATGCTTGTCTGAAGGAGCAGCATGTGGACAGCATGTGTCTGTGTGGAGTCTGGAGTCGCTAGGGAAACAGGCCTGCCTGCTCTGCTCTGAGAAGATGGGGTAAGAGCAGACAGGCCGAGAATGGAGAGGAGAAAAAAGATGGCATTGGCAGCTGTACAGATTTCCCAAACGTGGCAGAAAGCTAACACAATATGATGCCCCATCTGCTTATTAATTCAGCCACTTAAGTTAAACTTAGCGGTTGCGTTGATGCAGCATTCTACGTTTTTCACAACAACAAAAAATGTACATTGGCATAAGAAATATCTTGCTGCATTTTGTAAACGCAAATCTAAAATGATTCGTATTGTAATTTCTGCTCTGCACAGACTAATGTTGTGCTTCAGTTACACTTCTCCACATGGATGAGAATTCACGAAGGGGCATCTATCAGCAGACAGCTCTCTGACTGATGTGGAGCTACTTTTCTCCAATACCTTTCGGTGTAGCATAACTTTAAGTAAAGCATTAGGAAATGTAGCTTGCTCTACATTCTTTCTATGATAAACATTAGAAATATGATGGCCATGCATCGTTTTTGCAAAAAAGACCTTGCTTTTTCATTGTGCGCTCATTTACTTGTGTGTCTGCCAGCCAAATAGCGTTTCAACTGATAAAAAGGAAGCTAATTTCTGCCGAATGTGTTGCACTAATATATTTTCTGTGAAGGAAAACTATAGTTGCACGCCCCTGATCACTCTATTGAAGCTGAAAAACACTGTTGACTTTCAATATAAAACGCAACCCTTGTCAGTACACAGCTGGACTCGATTTCTCCCATTTGTGCTATTTACAAACAAACATATGACTGGCTCAACTGTTCTGGGGAACTAGGGTAAGCGTCATAATGTGACCCGTGAAATGAAGGACGTGATCTGCTTTATCTCCAACGCATGTTGACTGTAGGTATTTACTTAAAGTAGCTACAAATATGTTTTTTATTTGTAAATACTTCAAAGAAATAGTTAACGGTATTAAAAAACCATCCCGTGGCAATTTCCAAATAGCCCGGTATATACGGTATACCGCCCAAGCCCAAACTATACTCTACTTGTGTTTACTGTACTGTGCTGAACCATACTCTACTTTTCTTTACTGTACTGTGCTGTCCAAACTTGTGAACCGAACTGTGGTTTGTGACTACTATGATTTCCCATTGTAGCCAATTCAATTGCAGATATTCCCTTACCTACTTAAAACATTTTTTTATTTACAATTAAAATTGTATTCAGTTAACGGAATTTAGAGTTTTAATCACGTAATAATTCATAAACAAAATTGATATAAGTAAAAAACACGAACTAATTGATAGGTCTACCTTTACTTGTTACTTCTGTGAACTTTCATTATCCTCCCTAGTGAGGGAGAGAATTTAGAAAATATCTTAAAGATATGTAGGTTTTTGGTAACAGAATTTCAAGGCACAAGGCAATGTTTCTTAAACTTACAGAAGGCAGAAAAATGTATCCAAAACGAAATATATATGTTGATATTAGTTGACAGGGGTCTTTACTTCAACATTATTGTGTTTTGATGTAGGGCTATTTCATAATACCTTTTTAAGACTTTTTCTGATGTTTTCTAAGACACATTTTCCTTCTTTTTGAAGTCGGAAGTTTACATACACTTAGGTTGGAGTCATTAAAACTCGTTTTTCAACCACTCCACAAATTTCTTGTTAACAAACTATAGTTTTGGCAAGTCGGTTAGGACATCTACTTTGTGCATGACACAAGTAATTTTTCTAACAATTGTTTACAGACAGATTTTTTCACTTATAATTCACTGGATCACAATTCCAGTGGGTCAGAAGTTTACATACACTAAGTTGACTGTGCCTTTAAACAGCTTGGAAAATTCCAGAAAATGATGTCATGGCTTTAGAAGCTTCTGATAGGCTAATTGACATCATATGAGTCAATTGGAGGTGTACCCGTGGATGTATTTCAAGGCCTACCTTCAAACTCAGTGGCTCTTTGCTTGACATCATGGGAAAATCAAAAGAAATCAGCCAAGACCTCAGGAAAAAAATTGTAGACCTCCACAAGTCTGGTTCATCCTTGGGAGCAATTTCCAAACGCCTGAAAGTACCATGTTCATCTGTACAAACAATAGTACGCAAGTATAAACACCATGGGACCACGCAGCCATCATACCGCTCAGGAAGGAGACACGTTCTGTCTCCTAGAGATGAACGTACTTTGGTGCGAAAAGTGCAAGTAAATCTCAGAACAACAGCAAAGGACCTTGTGAAGATGCTGGAGGAAACCGGTACAAAAGTATCTATATCCACAGTAAAACGAGTCCTATATCGACATAACCTGAAAGGCCGCTCAGCAAGGAAGAAGCCACTGCTCCAAAACCGCCATAAAAAAGCCAGACTACGGTTTGCAACTGCACATGGGGACAAAGATTGTACTTTTTGGAGAAATGTCCTCTGGTCTGATGAAACAAAAATAGAACTGTTTGGCCATAATGACCATTGTTATGTTTGGAGGAAAAAGGGGGTAGCTTGCAAGCCGAAGAACACCATCCCAACCGTGAAGCACGGGGGTGGCAGCATCATGCTGTGGGGGTGCTTTGCTGCAGGAGGGACTGGTGCACTTCACAAAATAGATGGCATCATGAGGAAGGAAAATTATGTGGATATATTGAAGCAACATCTCAAGACATCAGTCAGGAAGTTAAAGCTTGGTCACAAATGGGTCTTTCAAATGGGACAATGACCCCAAGCATACTTCCAAAGTTTTGGCAAAATGGCTTAAGGACAACAAAGTCAAGGTATTGGAGTGGCCATCACAAAGCCCTGACCTCAATCCTATAGAACATTTGTAGGCAAAACTGAAAAAGCGTGTGCGAGCAAGGAGGCCTACAAACCTGACTCAGTTACACCAGCTCTTATTGTGGGAAGCTTGTGGAAGGCTACCCGAAACGTTTGACCCAAGTTAAACAATTTTAAAGGCAATGCTACCAAATACTAATTGAGTGTATGTGAACTTCTGACCCACTGGGAATGTGATGAAAGAAATAAAAGCTGAAATAAATCATTCTCTCCTCACATTTCACATTCTTAAAATAAAGTGGTGATCCTAACTGACCTAAGACAGGGATTCTTTACTAGGATTAAATGTCAGGAATTGTGAAAAACTGAGTTTTTAAATGTATTTGGCTAAAGTGTACGTAAACTTCCGACTTCAACTGTATCTGTTAAAGGAAAGGTTCACCCATTTTGAATGTTATATTGTTTTTGTGCATCTCCGAGTAATGTTCTATTGATTCCCTGGGTGATTTGCTTGTTTTCATGTGTATCTTTGAGTAATTGGCGTTCAAGCAGGCAGAAATCCATCCGGTATTACGTAGCACCGTGATAAAGGGATGTAGCAGGGATGTAGCTCAGTTGGTAGAGCATGGCGTTTGCAACGCCGGGGTTGTGTGTTCGATTCCCACACGGGGACTGTATGAACAAAATTAATGTATGCACTCACTTAACTGTAAGTCGCTCTGGATAAGAGCGTCTGCTAAATGACTAAAATGTAAATGTAAATAAAGTCGCTCTCACTACACTGGAAGTTATTAGGAATATGACTTTTAGATCGCCAAAACATTTATCACAAATGTCAGATTTCAATACTGGCCGATGTCATAACTCGGGAGGATGTCTTCTCTCGAATGAGCCATTGATCATAGTTTTGTGATATTCCTACCTCGAAAAATGTGTAGTTTAACGGAGGGTCTAGCACATTTTTCCTATTTGTCTGCCTCTAGTCCAGGGTGCATTGCATTGTGCAGTTGCCAGAGATATTATAGAAAGGAGATAGGAATCCAATTAATTAAGGAACGTATAACGCCCACCCAGCATACTGTCGAACCAATCGCGTTCATGTTGTCATGCTGTGTCACGCGGTTGCTAAGCTATTCGTCACGCAATCCCTTCTCAAAGTCAGTGTTTATGTTGAGAAACGTGCCTATTTTCCTCGGAAGTACGTAATGTCATGATTCCAAAGTTATACGATACTACAGATAGCAAGTTCATTATCTCACATCTCTGAAAATATTTGTATTAATGTACGTCTTGTTGACGAAATTCATGCTAATGTTAATTTTTTTTTTTTGCTAGCGCCTAATAGACTCCCATTCACTCCTTGTCCCAGAATTGCCCAGAATGCACCGTGTGCCCATTGACGTAGCATTGGCAACGTTTCTCATCATAAGTGGTGGTTTGCAACGCCAGGGTTGTGGGTTCGATAAAATAATGTATGTGCTAACTGTAAGTCGCTCTGGATAAGAGCGTCTGCTAAATGACTAAAATGTAAATGTAAGTGTATCTGCCATTGCGAATGTTATCCTCCACTCAATGAGGCACATCAATATGCCTGTTGAACATGGTGAGATTGTAGACTCCTAAATTGATAGTGCAGTTTGTTAATGCGATTTTACAGCTAACTAGCTACGTTACATGCTGATATTGTTTTTGGTATTATTGTGTGTAGCTACATTTGCTAGCTAGCCAGCCAGCCAGCCCATAGAGAGAGCATTGCATTGTGGATTTTGTAGTCAACTTGAGCTGCAACAGATTTCCACAACGATGTTCAATGTTGCTACCAGTCTTATTATAACGGCAAAATGAAACATTTGGTCACAAAAAAAATATTGTTCTCACATATAGTAGTGTTATTTAACACTGTAAATTTAAAGAAATTAGTGGTTTTGGGTGGATTTTAACTTTAAGACTTGGGTGGCATCTCCATCAGGTATACCACAGTAATTCCCCCATGGTAGGGCATTATCACCCTGGCTCCTCTCCCACAATCTATCAGTGTCTGGAGAATGGGGTGGCTGCAGGATTGCTGGGGCTGGCAGCTGTTGTCAGGACCTGCCTCCGTCTGTGATGGGCTAGCAGCCTGGGCTGGGATAGAGAGGCCCTGGAAACCAGGGCTGCTGTGGCCAGATAACAAGAGGGAGGATATTTTTTTTTTAGAGCTCGTTGTGGTGTGTGTGTGTGTGTGTGTGTTAATTCAGCTGATTGATTTACATAACAGTTTCCAATCTTGCTCGGATGTGGGCAGACTTGCCAGGGATTCACAGGGCATGTGGGTCTCCGTTCAGCTCAGGTATACCAGAGTGGAGTAGATGGCCACTGTACATTTATGTTGACTAAGCTCAAGGTCATTACACTGACATTGTTTGGCAGGTAGGCTTAATATGTTGTGGCCTTCACATTCAGAGCACCTGTTTTTTTCTGTGTTGGTTGCTTTTTCGTTATTGCTCTCCTTGACCGATCCTGTCTGTGGGTTAAACTGGCCTCTGTGCTGTCTGTGTGCGTAGATAAAGCTGGCCTGTGCTGCTCTCAGTGCTGTGTTTCAACATTAGCACAGACAGCCAGGGTCTCCTGTTGGGCCCTCTGCCCTGGGGCACTTCACTGCAGAGCCTCGCCTCGGATGGCTGCAACTCGCACCGCTGCGGATGTCAATCCTGACGAGAGATGTGTGTGTGTTCCACTTTACAGTGCATTCGGAAAGTATTCAGACCCCTTCACTTTTTCCACATTTTGTTACATTACAGCCTTATTCTAAAATGGATTAAATAATGTTTTCCCCTCATCAATCTACACACAATACCCCATAATGACAAAGTAAGAACCGTTTTTTAGACATTTTTGCAAATTTATTACAAATAAAAACATTATTTACATAAATATTCAGACCCTTTTGCTATGAGATTCTAGATTGAGCTCAGGTGCATCCTGTTTCCATTAATCATCCTTGAGATGTTTCTACAACATGTTTTTCAGCGCCAGGGACTAGTAGACTAGTCAGGATCAAGGGAAAGATGAACGGCGCAAAGTACAGAGAGATCCTTGATGAAAACCTGCTCCAGAGCACTCAGGATCTCAGACTGCGGCGAAGGTTCACTTTCCAACAGGACAACGACCCTAAGCACACAGCCAAGACAATGCAGGAGTGGCTTCAGGACAAGTCTTTGAATGTCCTTAAGTGGCCCAGCCATGGCCCGGACTTGAACCCGATCGACCATCTCTGGAGAGACCTGAAAATAGCTGTGCAGCGACGCTCCCCATCCAACCTGACAAAACTTGAGAGGATCTGCAGAGAAGAATGGGAGAAACTCCCCAAATACAGGTGTGCCAAGCTTGTAGCGTCAAACTCAAGAAGACTCGAGGCTGTAATCGCTGCCAAAGGTGCTTCAACAAAGTACTGAGTAAAGGGTCTGAATACTTATGTAAATGTGATTTTTCAATTTTCTGCTTTGTCATTATGGGGTATTGTGTGTAGATTGAGGGAAAAAAACAATTTAATCAATTTTAGAATAAGGCTGTAACGTAACAATGTGGAAAAAGTCAATGGGTCTGAATACTTTCTGAATGCGCTCTAACGTTAGCCAATGGCGAACTGCAAAAGTGTTGCTACTGCTCTCAACAACATTGCTGCCCTGAATTTAGCAGGCGCTATCAACAAAGTTGTGATGGACTTCTTTCACGGTCAGTGTGAACCGGAGTGACTTGACACAACGTTGGCCAAACAAGCTGTACAAACAAAACGAAAACGACGAAGGATGTCTTACTTAGTTAAAGGGGTTCCATTCTGCCGTAAAGCGTTCATCCATGTATACAGGTAAGAGTCTAGCTATATTTTCAGATATTATACTTTTTCAATTTTATCAGAAAGTTGTTTTCATTGCAAGTTAAAGCGTACTGTTAGCTAGCTAGAGAAAGTTACCTTGCTGGGTCGCTAGCTAACGCTACACGTATGATCTATGTAGTAATATTATTAGTATCTCAGAATTCCATTTGCATTGCTATGTATAGCTAACATTGGACCTAGTTGGTTAGCTTTAGCTACCTGCAGATTCATACTACAGCGTTTCATGCATGGTGGCTAGCTATGGCAATCAGTTTGTATTGCTAGTAGTACTGTATGGGTTGGGATTATGGTTCATTGTTTATCTGATATACCATTTTGTAGCTCTGAGTCTCTCTATTTTATCCAATGTAAAAAATATACAGTGAGGGGAAAAACGTATTTGATCCCCTGCTGATTTTGTACGTTTGCCCACTGACAAAGAAATGATCAGTCTATAATTTTAATGGTAGGTTTATTTGAACAGTGAGAGACAGAATAACAACAAAAAAATCCAGAGAAACTCATGTCAAAAATGTTATAAATTGATTTGCATTTTAATGAGGGAAATAAGTATTTGACCCCTCTGCAAAACATGACTTAGTACTTGGTGGCAAAACCCTTGTTGGCAATCACAGAGGTCAGACGTTTCTTGTAGTTGGCCACCAGGTTTGCACACATCTCAGGAGGGATTTTGTCCCACTCCTCTTTGCAGATCTTCTCCAAGTCATTAAGGGTTTGAGGCTGACGTTTGGCAACTCGAACCTTCAGCTCCCTCCACAGATTTTCTATGGGATTAAGGTCTGGAGACTGGCTAGGCCACTCCAGGACTTTAATGTGCTTCTTCTTGAGCCACTCCTTTGTTGCCTTGGCCGTGTGTTTTGGGTCATTGTCATGCTGGAATACCCATCCACGACCCATTTTCAATGCCCTGGCTGAGGGTAGGAGGTTCTCACCCAAGATTTGACGATACATGGCCCCGTCCATCGTCCCTTTGATGCGGTGAAGTTGTCCTGTCCCCTTAGCAGAAAAACACCCCCAAAGCATAATGTTTCCACCTCCATGTTTGACGGTGGGGATGGTGTTCTTGGGGTCATAGGCAGCATTCCTCCTCCTCCAAACATGGCGAGTTGAGTTGATGCCAAAGAGCTCCATTTTGGTCTCATCTGACCACAACACTTTCACCCAGTTCTCCTATGAATCATTCAGATGTTCATTGGCAAACTTCAGACGGGCCTGTATATGTGCTTTCTTGAGCAGAGGGACCTTGCGGGCGCTGCAGGATTTCAGTCCTTCACGGCGTAGTGTGTTACCAATTGTTTTCTTGGTGACTGGTCCCAGCTGCCTTGAGATCATTGACAAGATCCTACCGTGTAGTTCTGGGCTGATTCCTCACCGTTCTCATGATCATTGCAACGCCACAAGGTGAGCTCTTGCATGGAGCCCCAGGCCGAGGGAGATTGACAGTCTTTTGTGTTTCTTCCATTTGCGAATAATCACACCAACTGTTGTCACCTTCTCACCAATCTGCTTGCCGATGGTCTTGTAGCCCATTCCAGCCTTGTGTAGGTCTACAATCTTGTCCCTGACATCCTTGGAGAGCTTCTTGGTCTTGGCCATGGTGGAGAGTTTGGAATCTGATTGATTGATTGCTTCTGTGGACAGGTGTCTCTTATACAGGTAACAAACTGAGATTAGGAGCACTCCCTTTAAGAGTGTGCTCCTAATCTCAGCTCGTTACCTGTATAAAAGACACCTGGGAGCCAGAAATCTTTCTGATTGAGAGGGGGTCAAATACTTATTTCCCTCATTAAAATGCAAATCAATTTATAACATTTTTGGCGTGCGTTTTTCTGGATTTTTTTTTGTTGTTCTTCTGTCTCTCACTGTTCAAATAAACCTACCATTAAAATTATAGACTGATCATTTCTTTGTCAGTGGGCAAACGTACAAAATTAACAGGGGATACTTTTTCCCCCTCACTGTATATATATTTTTAAAATTTTGCAGCATAAGACCGGTGGTCTGTCACATTTATTAAACAGAATGGACAGGTAGCACAAATGTCTGTGGCAAAAATGCTGCTAGCCGTATGTTGAACTGCAAGTCCACACTCAACAGAAACGGAGCATTCATTTTCCACAATCATGTTCATTTGATACTCCCGTTTTAGTATGGTTTGTTTTAAATGTTGGTAATTGAGACAAAAAGGGTATCGTTAGAAAGGCTAAGGTATCCTCTATTACAGTAAAATAATGTCTATGTGTTTCGGTGTCCATATGGCTGATTCTGTTGGACCAAACCCAAAATGCAAAGAGTTGAAACTGCTTGTTTTCAGAGAGGAAGAAGGGATCTTTAGTGTTTGTTGTTGTGAGTGACAGGGGAAGGTGCACACAGCACAGAAGGAGCGAAGGAGTCGAGACCAAAAAGACAAACGCTCAAAAAAATAAATGTTTTTGCCTAATTAGGCGGTGACATCATTTAACGAGGACCATGAGGCCTTTGTCTGTAATTTGATTGTGGTTATGAAAGGGTCAAATGCCAATCAGTCACAGCCCTTTAGTTTGTGAGTCCCCTTGTTAAGATGGATGCTCAGCCTGGCAATGCATCAATGCATCACACAGATCATGCATTTATTGCCTATAGTGTTCGAACTTGTCTGTTCGAGCTTATTAGACAAGTGTGTAAGAGCTGTTCTGCTCTGGAAAACGGGAGAACCCCGTCTGTCTCCCTCTCACTGTCTCCCCCCCAAAAAACACGTGTCAGAGACGCGTGTCTCTATCGATGCGCCACTCCTGACTGAGAGGGTGTTTGTGCTAACAGCAGTTTTACAGCAGAAAACCTTCATTGATTCTTTGCTATCCATTCAACAGCCTTTCACGCTAGTTTTCATGCCATGTTGATGGACTCTACTTCCCAAACACGTTGTTAAGTCCTATTTATTTTGTTCCCCACTAGGCATTGAGCTCAGTCTTTCAAACGGTTGTCAGACTAACTCCGCGTTTCCCAAACACGGCCATCGGGACCTCAAGGGGTGCACATTTTGGTGTTTGCCCTAACACTACACAGCTGATTCAAATTATTATTATTAAAGCTGGATGATTAGTTGATTATTAACTACTTTTGTTTATAATTTTCTTCAGGCTTGGGTTTCTAGAACGTGCCTCTCCACCACCACTGCAGCCATTGTGGAATTAAACTACACTGAACAAAAATATCAAAGTCATGTAAAGTGTTGGTCCCGTGTTTTATGAGCTGAAATAAAATATCCCAGACATTTTCCATACGCACAAAAAGCTTATTTCTCTCAAAAGCTTCTTGATATGACATCCCTGTTAGTGAACATTTCTCCTTTGCCAAGATAATCCATCCACCTGACAGGTATGGCATATCAAGAAGCTGATTAAATAGCATGTTCATTACACAGGTGCACCTGGTGTTGGGGACAATCAAAGGCCACTCTAAAATGTGCAGTTTTGTCAATCAACACAATGCCACAGATGTCTCAAGTTTTGAAGGAACATGCAATTGGCATGCTGACTGCAGGAATGTCCACCAGAGCTGTTGCCAGATAATTTCAAATTCATTTCTCTACCATAAGCCACATCCAATGTGATTTTAGAGAATTCTGCAGTACGTCCAACCGGCCACACAACCGCAGACCACTTGTAACCATTCCAGCCCAGGACCTCCACATCCGGCTTCTTCACCTGCGGGATCGTCTGAGACCAGCCGCCCGGAGAGCTGATGAAACTGAGGAGTATTTATGTCTGTAATAAAGCACTTTTGTGGGGAAAAACGAATTCTGATTGGCTGGGCCTGGCTCCCAAGTAGGTGGGCCTATGCCCTCCCAGGCTCACCCATGGCTGCACCCCTGCCCAGTCATGTGAAAGCCATAGATTAGGGCCTAATGAATTTATTTCAATTGACTGATTTCTGTGAACTGTAAAATCGTTTAAATTGTTGCATGTTGTGTTCTATATTTTTGTTAAGTATAGTTGTACCACCCTAGTTTTTGCATACATTTGATAAGACCACTGCAGGTTGCACCATATTCAATATTTCCTATAGTCTTTCTCAACATGCTAACTGAAGCGCTTCTGCTTCTATTCTTGTCCGCCTTTCCCTGTAGGACACTGAAACTAATCTCAGTCATATTTAGAGAGCCCCAGGCCCATCTGTCAGTGGTACACACTGTACGCACCACACGTAGAACACACACACTGTGGGCAGTAGGAGGTGGTACACAAGGAGAGCACTCTAATTACTAATGTATGCAAGACTCCAACGCACCACCACAGAGACTGTCTGATCACAAACCAGCTAATTGTTATTTATTGGTGCTGAATTATCTGACCGCTATTAGAAGAGGAAGGTTATCTGTGTTTCTCCGCCTCCCTCTGTGGCTCTTGACTAGATGGTATACAGCTACCATCAGAATATACTTTTCGCAGCAGTTTAGGTGTATTTAAAGTAGCAGGTAAGGAGAATGAGGTTAAGGTAATGAAAACTTTGAGTTAGATAAAATGCAAAAATTCTCTCTGACATTCAACCTTTTGACATAAGATGTATCTCATCTAGCCATGTCCCTCGTTGTCGTTCCACTGTAACTCAGCAAGAGAGAGGCCCTCAAGGTGGCTCCCAGTCAGCTGGCTGCAGATGAGGCATGAGCCATGGCTGAAACAGCTGCTGCTCTCCTATTCTCACCTTCCACAGCCCTGTACAGCCCTGTGCCCTGCTCCACAGCTGCCTTCCTCCTCCACACCCCTCCCTGTACAGCCCTGTGCCCTGCTCCACAGCTGCCTTCCTCCTCTTCCTCGTTCTTCTTGTCCTCAGAGAATACTCTCCAAGGTTGCTGCAACATCCCAGTGAATTCAGTTGGTAGTTTACTGAAACACACAGGGAGGGACGCTATTAGGAAATTAGACGTGCGCAGGCCCATGTAGAGCAGTTCTCCAAAAATACAGTTCTAACTCAGTACTCACACAAAGGCACCTTTATTACCTATATAGTGCAGTCATTTTGACCAGGGCCCATTGGGGATCTGATTTAAAAGTAGTGCACGATCTAGGGGATAGGGTGCCATTTGGGACGCAAACAGTAGGGGATAGGGTGCCATTTGGGACGCATACAGTGTCATCTGCTGGGATCATCTGTTCATCCGCAGACCACCTCCAGAGGCCTGTGCCAGTTGCTGCCTCAGCAAACTCAGAAATTCTGGATCGCTAAGTCCCTCGTGCTGTTCACTGTTTATGACGGCCGTATATATGGGCTCAACGATGCCCCCTGTCCCAAGCGGTCAGCACGCTTTGCCCTGTACTATTAAGTCAGCCTGTTACAAATGTAGCCTTATATAACAAGTTGTTGCGTGTTGCAGAGCTGCTATTTTACAACACAGATGCAAGAACTGAAGAATGACCGAGAAATCAAAGAGCCACCCTCTGAATAGTTTAGAGTGCGTTCCTTGGTACCCTTCTGGAGGAGTGCACACTCAGTACACTGGGCCTTAGGGGAGAAATCACACAGAGTGTATTTTTACTATCTGCCCCCGGATCTCTCTCACGGTCTGTCTGTCTCACTCTGTCAAATTAACATTCTAAATAACTTTGTAGGCAGGCCTCAAACTCTGTTCAGCCTTTCTGCAATAGTGTTGCATAAACGTTTTATTGTCGCATACACCGGATAGGTGCAGTGTAATGTGTTGTTTTACAGGGTCAGCCATATTAGTATGGCGCCCCTAGAGCAAATTAGGGTTAAGTGCCTTGCTCAAGGACACATCGACCGATTTCTCACCATGTTGACTCGTATTCAAACCAGCGACCTTTCGGTTACCGGCCCAACGCTCTAACCGCTAGGCTACCTGCTGCCCTGTACCTGTATACCGCTATGCTGCCCTGTACCTGTATACCGCTATGCTACCTGCTGCCCTGTACCTGTATACCGCTATGCTACCTGCTGCCCTGTACCTGTATACCGCTATGCTACCTGCTGCCCTGTACCTGTATACCGCTATGCTACCTGCCGCCCTGTACCTGTATACCGCTATGCTACCTGCCGCCCTGTACCTGTATACCGCTATGCTACCTGCCGCCCTGTACCTGTATACCGCTATGCTACCTGCCGCCCTGTACCTGTATACCGCTATGCTACCTGCCGCCCTGTACCTGTATACCGCTATGCTACCTGCCGCCCTGTACCTGTATACCGCTATGCTACCTGCTGCCCTGTACCTGTATACCGCTATGCTACCTGCCGCCCTGTACCTGTATACCGCTATGCTACCTGCCGCCCTGTACCTGTATACCGCTATGCTACCTGCCGCCCTGTACCTGTATACCGCTATGCTACCTGCCGCCCTGTACCTGTATACCGCTATGCTACCTGCCGCCCTGTACCTGTATACCGCTATGCTACCTGCCGCCCTGTACCTGTATACCGCTATGCTACCTGCTGCCCTGTACCTGTATACCGCTATGCTACCTGCCGCCCTGTACCTGTATACCGCTAGGCTACCTGCTGCCCTGTACCTGTATACCGCTATGCTACCTGCTGCCCTGTACCTGTATACCGCTATGCTACCTGCCGCCCTGTACCTGTATACCGCTATGCTACCTGCTGCCCTGTACCTGTATACCGCTATGCTACCTGCTGCCCTGTACCTGTATACCGCTATGCTACCTGCCGCCCTGTACCTGTATACCGCTATGCTACCTGCTGCCCTGTACCTGTATACCGCTATGCTACCTGCCGCCCTGTACCTGTATACCGCTATGCTACCTGCCGCCCTGTACCTGTATACCGCTATGCTACCTGCTGCCCTGTACCTGTATACCGCTATGCTACCTGCTGCCCTGTACCTGTATACCGCTATGCTACCTGCCGCCCTGTACCTGTATACCGCTATGCTACCTGCCGCCCTGTACCCGTATTACGTACTGTACACTGGCAACTGCAGACAAGCTACAAAACCTCTCCTCCTGCCATCCCCATATCTAGTTGAGACAATGTCCCAATGTCTGTTTGAGTCCACTCAAATCTTATGTGCCCCTCTCTCTGGATGTAACAGTTCTGTCTCAGCCTTCCTTCCTTCTCTCCACAAGACGTGCCTGAAGACTCC
Source organism: Coregonus lavaretus (assembly GCF_964263955.1). Lineage (NCBI taxonomy): Eukaryota > Metazoa > Chordata > Actinopteri > Salmoniformes > Salmonidae > Coregonus > Coregonus lavaretus. The sequence goes on from NC_140018.1 coordinate 6,601,452, forward strand.
CTCCCTCTCTCTCACTCACCCAGCCACAGTGTGCAGAGAGACTGTTGAAACATTTAGAGAGGCACTAAAGGTGCTGACAGATAGTGCACGGCGGATGGGGCCCATTCATTTTCAATGAAGCCTAGGCGGGGGGGGGGACGTAAATCTATCCAAGTGGAGTGCTCTGCGGTGCCCATTGAAGCTGCTCAGACTAGGTGGAGAAAATAGGATTCTGCTCTATTTTTCAAGCGGTACCGTCGTTGTTGACCAATCACAGTAGAAAACGTAGCCTGCATGGTGATACGTCAGCACGTACTGTACGTCCAACAGCAGAACCAGCTAACTTGCCCACTCTAGCTAGCTAGCTAGGAGCTAGCTGGCTAACACTATCAATTTACAGAGTCCTGTTTAACAATACAAATCTTTGTTTTCTAATACATTTTTGGATTCATAATTTCTGTTGCATGTAAATACGTTTTTATGCAATGTTTGTTTATTTTGATGCTATTGTCACCGCCAGCTGTCGCATAGACTGTGGGCTGTCGTCCTCGTGTGTAAAGCACTAGCCGCGTTGACTAGAGGGAGAAGTGGTGTACTCTGCGATATTCCGCTGGCTATCTGAAAAGTGCTTAAATGTTATGTAGCATAAATGTAATATATGGAATACGCATAAAATGTCCCAATGCAAAGTTACACCTCACTTTTATATTTTTCGCGCATGGCTTGTGGCTAACGTTAGCCAGCTTGAGCTAGCATACGAACTCGGTAGCACAGAGTAGATCCTCCATATGACGTTAAGGAATAGTATATTGTGAGTAGTTTAGAAGATATCTGAAATAAGTTAATACAAAAACTGTTTGTACTTATGGGTAACCAGATCGTGATTACTACTAAGTCTTTGACCACACTGTTGTTACATTGGTGAGTAAAAACTAATGCTTCCTAGTTCCTTCCCTTTAAGACTTCCTCTCTCTCACTCACCCAGCCACAGTGTACAATTCGAGGCGCCAAGTCCCTCTCTCTCACTCAACCACCTGTCCCTCTGACTCTGTGTGCTTCTTAAAGGGATACTGCAAAATAATTGTTCTACTTCCCCAGAGTCAGATGAACTGGGGCCGTATCCACAAAGCTTCCCCAGAGTCAGATGAACTGGGGCCGTATCCACAAAGCTTCCCCAGAGTCAGATGAACTGGGGCCTTATCCACAAAGCTTCCCCAGAGTCAGATGAACTGGGGCCGTATCCACAAAGCTTCCCCAGAGTCAGATGAACTGGGGCCGTATCCACAAAGCTTCCCCAGAGTCAGATGAACTGGGGCCGTATCCACAAAGCTTCCCCAGAGTCAGATGAACTGGGGCCGTATCCACAAAGCTTCCCCAGAGTCAGATGAACTGGGGCCGTATCCACAAAGCTTCCCCGGAGTCAGATGAACTGGGGCCGTATCCACAAAGCTTCCCCGGAGTCAGATGAACTGGGGCCGTATCCACAAAGCTTCCCCGGAGTCAGATGAACTGGGGCCGTATCCACAAAGCTTCCCCAGAGTCAGATGAACTGGGGCCGTATCCACAAAGCTTCCCCAGAGTCAGATGAACTGGGGCCGTATCCACAAAGCTTCCCCAGAGTCAGATGAACTGGGGCCGTATCCACAAAGCTTCCCCAGAGTCAGATGAACTGGGGCCGTATCCACAAAGCTTCCCCAGAGTCAGATGAACTGGGGCCGTATCCACAAAGCGTCTCGGAGTAGAAAATTGGTCATCATTTTACTCCTACTCTTATGGGTAAAAATACTAAAGCCTCTTTAGTTCCACCTAGTCGACAGATATTTAGGAGACCTCATGAGCTGTCCTAACCATGTAAGTGTTTTTTTTTACCAGCAGGTTTCTTGATATAAGAAAAGTGTGGTTTCTGTGCCATAGACAGGCAATTGTTTTGGAGTTGTCGAAAGAATGCTTTGATGTTTTATATATGATCAACCATAAATAATCTAGACCTACATGCATCAGTATCTCAATGATTTCACATGAGGTCTAATTTACATAATGTACCTAAATACTTAGAACCACTAGGCTAAAAAGTACACATTTTTATTGTCATTATTTCATTAACCTACATCATATCATGTCTCTATAAGCTTGGCACATCTAGCCACTGGGATTTTTGCCCATTCTTCAAGGCAAAACTGCTCCAGCTCCTTCAAGTTGGATGGATTCCGCTGGTGTACAGCAATCTTTAAGTCATACCACAGATTCTCAATTGGATTGAGGTCTGGGCTTTGACAAGGCCATTCCAAGACATTTAAATGTTTCCCCTTAAACCACTCGAGTGTTGCTTTAGCAGTATGCTTAGGGTCATTGTCCTGCTGGAAGGTAAACCTCCGTCCCAGTCTCAAATCTCTGGAAGACTGAAACAGGTTTCCCTCAAGAATTTCCCTGTATTTAGCGCCATCCATCATTCCTTCAATTCTGACCAGTTTCCCAGTCCCCCAGTCCCTGCCGATGTAAAAACATCCCCACAGCATGATGCTGCCACCACCATGCTTCACTGTGGGGATGGTGTGAAGGTAGCTTAGTGGTTAAGAGCGTTGTGCCAGTAACCGAAAGGTCGCTGGTTCTAATCCCCGAGCCGACTAGGTGAAAAATCTGTCTGTGCCCTTGAGCAAGGCACTTAACCCTAATTGCTCTGTAAGTCGCTCTGGATAAGAGCGTCTGCTAAATGACTAAAATGTAAATGTACATAAAAAAAAAACATTTTTAGTCATTTAGCAGACTCCTTCAGGGTTATCTTTGGTCTCTGTTTCCTCTCTGATTACTATTCCAGGTATTCCTTAAAGAGGTAGGGTTTCAAGTGTCTCCGGAAGGTGGTCAGTGACTCCGCTGTCCTGGCGGCGTGGGGGAGCTTGTTCCACCATTGGGGTGCCAGAGCAGCGAATAGCTTTGACTGTGCTGAGCGGGAACTGTGCTTCCGTAGAGGTAGGGGGGCCAGCAGGCCAGAGGTGGATGAACGTAGTGCCCTCGTTTGGGTGTAGGGTCTGATCTGCTTTCCACCAGACACTGGGAGATGTATTCACCTTTCAGCAGAACAATAACCTAAAACACAAGGCCAAATCTACTCTGGAGTTGAATGTTGTCTAGCATGGTTGTCTAGCAAAGATCAACAACCAATTTGACCGAGCTTGAAGAATTTTGAACTAGAATAATCGGCAAATGTTGCACAATCCAGGTGTGGAAAGTTCATGGGTCTCACGGTCACGGCTGGCTTTGACACAGCCCGGGATCGAACCCGGGTCTGTAGTGACGCCTTAAGCACTGTGATGCTGTGCTTTAGTCCGCTGCGCCACAGACCGCTGCGCCACTCAGGAGGCCCTAAGAAATACATTTTAATCCCACTTTGTAACACAACAAAATCTGGGAAAGGTCTAGGGGTATATTTCCATTGCGGTACCTCAAACTGTCGTGGTTACCAGCTGAGAAACTTTTATGAGTTGATTTTACTCTTGCCTCAGAGTTTGTCTGAGCATTGTCTTAACAGGTATATCTCACTGGTCATCCCCAAAGCCAACACCTCCTTTGGCCGCCATTCCTTCCAGTTCTCTGCTGCCAATGACTGGAACGAACTGCAAAAATCTCTGAAGCTGGAGACTCTTATCTCCCTCACTAACTTTAAGCGTCAGTTGTCAGAGCAACTTACCGATCACTGCATCTGTACACAGCCCATCTGAAATTAGCCCACCCAACTACCTCATCCCCATATTGTTATTTATTTTGCTCATTTTCACCCTAGTATCTCTATTTGCACATCATCTTTTGCACATCTATCATTCCAGTGTTAATACGAAATTGTAACTATTTTGCACTATGGCCTATTTATTGCCTTACCTCCATAACTTACTACATTTGCACACACTGTATATATATTTTCTGTTGTATTTTTGACTTTATGTTTTGTTTACCCCATATGTAACTCTGTGGTGTTGTTTTTATCGCACTGCTTTGCTTTATCTTGGCCAGTTCGCAGTTGTAAATGAGAACTTGTTCTCAACTGGCTTACCTGGTTAAATAAAGGTGAAGTGAAATAAAATAAAAATAAATAAAATAATAGAAAAACCTACTAAGAGCTGGGATTTTTTGTCTTAAAACAGGTTTTAACAGGCTTCCTAGGATGCTTTTTGGATACGGTCCCTGGTGGATACCATTTTTCTGCATTCAGTATGAAGGAAGTTTGTTGTAGTTTCGCGAGCCAATGCTAACTAGCGTTTGCGCAATGACTGGAAGTCAACAGGTACGGTAGCGTATGCTCTGGTTAAGTAGAAAAACGTCTTAATTGCAAGAATCTCGCAGTTTCCCTTTTAAACTTTGTCTGGAGGGTTAGCCAGTGGTGGCTCAACTCTCGACCTCTGAAACTAGAGCCACTGACGCTTGTCCTACTAGTCTAGACCTGCCTGGTTTTCACCATAAATATATAAGCCTAAAGCCTTCCATGCTCACTAGGCCTACATTCACCCTTTTTATCATTCTAGGCTCAATGATCCCTTTTCACTCCCTTTTTATCATACTAACGTCGTCATGTTGCCTCGTCACTGTCCCCTGACACACATTCTATCACTTAACAAAGCTAGCCAACATTAAAGCCTTTCTCTACGGCCGAAATGAAATTAAATTTTGAAATCGCCTATACATAGACTGCTCTGTTCCCCAGCTCTGAGCACCGATGTGCTGACTACTAACCCATCGACTGGCTGCTCAGCGGTGGAGTGAAAATATCCTTTATCTGGGTCTTCAAACAGACTGTGCTTCTGCCTCTCCCCCCCTTCCGCCCTGGCCTCCTGAATTGATAATGTTGCAGAATTCTGGCCCCCTGAAATAGAGCTGGCCCAAGTTCTCACACGTTATCGGCCGACAGCATTACATATTCCTGTTGATGTAGCCGCTTGAAGGTGAAGGCAAGGACACCACATCTTTAATGCATGCTGCTGTAATGCAATGTGTTCCGGGCAGCCTCTGTCTATTCCTCCTTGTACTGGTCTTTCTCCCAGAGTGCAAGTGCAAGCAGACACCACCGCGGCACTGCCATCTATTAGGAGCTTAACGTAAAACTGCCTCGCAACACGAGCCTATCCCGATGATTAGATTATCATTGATTCTCTCATAAACTGTCTGGCTTGATCGATACTGTGGATGTGTGTTCCACATCCATACCCTACAGATGAAATTGAACTCGGTAGTAGAGAGTAAAGACTATGCACTCTGAGGATTAGCCAAGTCCTGCCGTTGTAGATGAGACTACGTGTGTGTTTCATCCCAGGGCTAACATGAACACTGGCTCTAAATCTGTGTGTTCATGGCCCCAGATTAGAGGTGGCATTGGTTTGGCCCTGAGAGGCTGCAGCATCTGTCCCCCATTTCCTCTGGAGATCTGCATCACAGCCCTGCAGAGATTAATCTGAGGCTCCTGATAGGCCCTCTCTTAAGGCGGCTATGAGCTCCACTCCGTTGATCTACGTGCATGCGTGCAGATGGGTGGAGTCGTTTTTGGGGGGTCAGCGGACTCTTTTCATTGCGTTCCACCCAGAGAGGAGGTACTCCATGTGTAGTGTAAATCCACTAGGGGGCTTGGGGAGCCAGAGTAGTTTACCAAGCAAGAGAGGCCAAGGCACTCTTTTTACACTAGCTAGTCACAACGTTTGAACTTCAGAATCCGGTGTTATATGCCCGTTTACAAATGCTAGCTACATGTCAGGCTAGTCTAGTGTTCTATGCTTTACGACACTACTTTTTAGCCACAGAAGCAAACATGTCTCTTTTAGAACATGTGGTCCTCTGTAGCTCAGCTGGTAGAGCACGGCGCTTGTAACGCCAGGGTAGTGGGTTCGATCCCTGGGACCACCCATACACAAAAATTTATGCACACATGACTGTAAGTCGCTTTGGATAAAAGCGTCTGCTAAATGGCATATTATTATTATTATTATTTTTGAACTGCTATTAATGGTGAGAAGAAGAAGACAAAAAGACAGCTTGTCCTCTGAACGCTACAAGAGGGGACGATGGAGAATGCATGTCTCTTGTGTAACCTATGCGAAACATTGACGAGGAAAGACATTTTCAATACTTTCAGATGTCGGTTGCCAGACTTGAGGGTTGCTAGATGGGACCAGCCCTTGAGGTTGCCCCCTACAGTAAATGTTTGAGTGTGGTTTGGAAAAGGTGCACACACACGTTCTCTTCTTCAGGTTGATGACTGTTTGTTTATATTTAATGTTGTGAGCTACACACTTGGTTTTTCTGTTTGTATTTACGTCATTTAGCAGACGCTCTTATCCAGAGCGACTTCCAGTTAGTGACTAACCACAGTAAAGAGTACTATAATGACAGTCACTTCATCCTTGTGTTTTAGATTTTCATATATGTTTTGGAGTCTAGACCTTAAATACATTTACCTTTTCTTGTGTAGTGGCCTTTCAATGAGGACTTTCCTGCTATGGTAAATTGATGAAAATGTCTGTCCAGCTGTAGAGAATAAGGCTAGACCCTTGAGACATTAACCTCATCTACATAACACAAGGTTGTACATGGTCATGTGTAGTGACCTTTCAATGGAGACCTTCCAGCTTTGGTACATGGGTGAGTGTCCAGCTGTAGATAAGGACAGACCCCCAAGACATTAATCTCATCTACATAGCGCATGTACAAAGCAGTAGAATTTACTAAGTGACTGATTCAAAACAGGACAAATAACCAGACAAAGACATTTGCAGACCTTTTTAGATATTCATTTACGATCACAAGAGGTAAATAGTGCAATGTAAAACAATGTAATCCACAGGTGAAAAGTGTGATGAAAGGGGAAATAAGACAAAAAAAAAGTTAACACTAGTAACGTGAATGAGGAAATAAGTATACAAAAACCTGCAGTAAATTACCCACCACCCTAATGTATGAATAAGAAAAAAAAGCACACCGTTTTTGGGGCGAGACAAGTGGAAGACGTTGATCAGCAGGAATAGACATCTTCCATGGTACCATGACGTCGTAGACGGAGCCTCAGCTGTCTTCCTCTTCCGGCCATTGGAGCTCAGTCGGGGAGATGGGGTGGAGGTTGATGGAGTTGCAGGGCAGAGAGCAAGGGTGCGCCTGGACGGTGGGTTGGGTGTTGGTGAGAAGGGCCTGGGAATTTGGGAGAGGTGCCAGGGAGGCGATGAACCAGGCCAGGGAGATGATGAATCAAGGGGCAATGAACCACCTGTAGATGGGCTCTTAGGGCTCAGCTCTGTCTCTGGACTGTCCAAAACACCACCCCCCTCCAACACCTACAAGCAGATGGTGAATACATTAGAATACACTGTAAGCAATCTTAAAACATCTCCATGGGCTCCTTTTTGAGTTAAAAATGTTTACCCAAAATAACTGATTTCATGAACATCTCAATCTAATTAAGACAGACACAAAACACTGTCTGTTTTCAGATGTTTGTACTAGCCCTGCTCATCATTATACTAACAACACAGGCACTGAATATTTCCCACTCACAATTTCTCCCATTCAGAATAGAGCTGATTTCACATGTTCTAACTAGGTCTACCAAACCTAAGATCACAAGCACACACACTGTACAAAAGGACTCGGCTGCATGACAAATACATACCGTATCTGGCATATTGGTGTCTGTCTGACGATGTTTCACGTGAACACGAAGCCAATCCAGTTGTCTGACAATCGGTGGGACACACACCAGCTCCCCTCCTCGTCTCCTTCACCCTATCAGATTGCGAACATACCAGTCCCAAATCTTTTCCCATGTTTCTTTATCAGTATCGGTGTTCAAATTTCGTGATATCTCCCTCCAGCTGTTGTCTTTTGTTTGCTTGTCTGAATACAACCGCATTGAAGGGTTGTTAAGGTTCTTGTATTATCTCACCAGCTCGCACAGATGCTCCTCAAAACTGGACATAGAGATAATTGAGCTTAGCAAATCTCAAAATAAAAAGCACAAGAAAGGAAGCTTGAAAGTAGTAGATACGAAGTAGCAGAACATCCATCTCGTCTGTGTTTATACCTGAAGGGATACCGGAAAAGATGTGATGTAGACACGGGCAGGACTTCCGTTGCAAAACTCACTCAATACTGCCCCTTAGTCTTCGGAGGGAATGATACGTCAGGTCTCAATTTCCAGGTAGAACAAAACTGTTGAATGACTGAGGGTATTACAAGAGGCCGCCCCTTTTATGATGAAACAAGACATTGCAACACTGCACTACGCTCCGTCAGCCATGTTTGCGTATTGTCTGTAGACCGCTTTAGTCTCCCAGTGGTACCTCAGGCCCAACGCCAGGCATCTGGGGGGGGTCAAGGGTCCGGAGGCAGAGATTAAATCATGTGACACGGGCTCCTTGGAGCGTGTCAGTCAGCTGACCTGCTGGGAGCTGTGCTGCTGACTTGCTGTAATGACACGTACTGTGTTGACAAGGCTAGCCCCTGATGGCTACTACAGTGTGGAAAATAGGAGCAGACCTGTGTGGTCTGATGCAGTGAGTATTACCGGTGTGTGTGTGTGTGTGTGTGTGTGTGTGTGTGTGTAATGGGCTATGTTACACAAAGTGCACAGTACGCTTTGTCTCCATCGCCCAACCTCCCAGCAGGAGAGCAGGTGCACAAGGCCATATTGTAAGATGCTCCATTAGGGGAGAAAAATGCATATGCCCACTCATCCTCCAAATCGCCACAAGGCTTTCAGTTATCTGTACGTACTGTGTGTGTTTGTGTCAGAAACCCAGTCAGATGGAGTCAGCGGGGAGGAGTTCCTGTTTTTCCTGGCACCGAACCCAGGGAAAGATGGCTTTTATTTGGCATCAAGATCTGTTTGTGTCCTGCTAGGACTTGGTAGTGAAAGTGACACTTCTGCAGACTAGCCCAATGACTGGTGCAGCCTATTTGTCAGGACTGGGAGTTTCTGGCTCATCAACAACTGAACCTTTTCTGTTGCCAAGGTGAACACGTACTCGATCACACTTCGTCTTTTGTGATATTATATGTCAGTGTGAACTCTCAATCTGATTTCCATTCTGTAATGTTAACCCTATCAGGGCACACAGTGTTGTGGGTTTAGTGTTTAGGCCTATTTGAAAATGCTTGTTTGGCTGAAGGCCTAGCCACCAACATCTGCAGGTGTAGCAGTGAAGATACTACACTATGACATTCAGAAAAATAGTCTAGTTCTGTCCAGTAGATTGTGTGCTGTGGCCTTCTCAGAGACTGGAACCAGCATTGATTAGTTTGTGTTCCATGCATTTTTTTTTCTTTTGGTCTGCCAGAGAGTAGGCTATCGTCATTCCTCAATGATGCATTAGGGCTGTTGTCTGAGGACTAATACCCAAAATGTTATTTTAGGTCTCCTCCCATCCACGACTGCCCTTTACGCTGAATCAGTCTGTCTCTCTTATCAGCACTATGATCTATCTGCTGATAGCAAAGCCAAACCTTTGTTGCTGTTTCCCCAACACAGAGAAACATAGTCCGTTATTGTGATTCTGCAGCCTCTCTTTAGAGCTGTTCAGGAGGAAGACCTGTCTGGTAAGTGATGTAGCCTGTGATGTGAAAGCCAGTGAGGAGGAGAAAGCCCTTGTTCCTAATAACGATGTAGAACCTTACCTTGCTAGAACCTTACCTTGTGTCAGCAGTTTTGATACAGTACACCCAGTGCTGCTTTTCAGATAAGTTACTGATCTCTGTATCAGGCCTGTGGAGAGAAATGAAAAACGAGGCTATGTGTTGTCATGATGAGTCATGTTTGTATTCGTGTTAAAATTATGCAGTAAGCAGGGCACTTTTTAAATTAACACACACACAAAAGCACACGCTTGCATTGTTCAGAATGTTATTTATCCTAGTGATATCATCAGTGAGTGTAATATTCTGGTTTGATGCCTATTTGGACTATGACATGAAGTCTAGACTTTCCGTGAGTTTATTCATCTGATATTCTAAGAATGCCAGCTAAAGGCCTTCCCACACTGTACGTCGGATTCAGTTTTTTACGATTATTACGTCACACTGTGCGATGTTACCAAATTAAAATCTTGTTATCAACCTGGCCAGATTGTATGATTTGCTTCCGTTCTGTCGTCACATTCTGCGATTGGTAGGCTACGTCAACTGCAGAGGTGTGTTTGATCTGCGCATGTACCAGCAGCGCAAGCCTCCCTCTATGCTTATGCAAGAATGAAGTGAGTTTGGAAAAACTGAAAGTATGCATCTTAGAAATTGTTTTCACATACAAACTTTATATGTCTGAACTCATAATCAAATAGGCTTACCAGAATTAATGTGGTCACTGTGGTAGAATGTTTATTTGGATTGACGATTTATCCATGTAATCAAGATTTATTAAGGAAATCGTTCTTCTTGTAAAGCGTTTAAATCAAACTATTATATTAATCGCACCATTCACAATAATCATATTGTGTGCATACTCACTCAGTGCCGGTCGTGTTCCTATTGGTCAGTCACCGGGATCGGCTCATAACACTAGCCACATTACAGATAAAGGTTCAACATTACTGACACTGTTGGAGCCTACAACCTCACATTACATTTTACATTTTACATTTTAGTCATTTAGCAGACGCTCTTATCCAGAGCGACTTACAGGAGAAATTAGGGTTAAGCACATAGTGGTACTTAATCAGCAGAGCTAGACCCCGTCACACTGAACGAGTGAATACGTCCGACAATAGTTTACATCCGAAGAATTTGCCAACAACTTAGAAATTGTCTGAGAAATCGTACAGTATGTGCGGGCCTTTAGGGACCTTACATATTCTCATTTTGACATAGTTTCTCTGTATCTGTTTTAGGTTTTGACATTTGGAGGCCTTTCGCTCTTCGGCAGACCCACTCGGACCCAGATAATGGGCACAACCAGGGCAGGAGCGGCCGACCGAAGATGCCACTCTGGAGCACTTTGACCAGCCGACCCATGATGCCACTCTGCAGCACTTTGACCAGCCGACCCATGATGCCACTCTGCAGCACTTTGACCAGCCGACCCATGATGCCACTCTGCAGCACTTTGACCAGCCGACCCATGATGCCACTCTGCAGCACTTTGACCAGCCATGCTCTCGTCCACAGCGTTTCCCAGAAGGGGCTCCCCTCCCCCGACACTGTGCTTACATAGGTCAGGAATACAACTACATCATACAAAAGGAATAATGGCATGGACTTGTCTGAACTATGGCACACCTGCAGGATAAAGGTGAGGTCCCCCTACATCTGATACCAAAAGGAAAACCAAGATCAAGTAGATCCACATTTTATAAGGTCAAAACAAGTCAATGAACAACTGATGGTTTAGCGGCCACACTTTCACCATGTTGACGAGGTTGCACCTGTAGACTAGTAGACTATCCAGTGCGGCTCTGAGCCCAGTGACCCTAACCCATGATGCAGCGTAACGGTGGCGGGGTGGGGGCTGGTGGCCAGCCGTGGGTGCTGCGGCGCGTACGCCTCACCTGGCTCAGCTTCATGCTCTTCTTCATCCTGGTCTTCTTCCCGCTCATCGCCCACTACTACCTCACCACCATCGACGAGGCGGGCGGCCCCGACAAGCGCATCTTCGGGCCGCGGCCCGGCGGTGAGCTGTGCGAAGCCAAGCACGTGCAAGACCTGTGCCGCATCCGCGAGTCGGTCAGCGAGGAGCTGCTACAGCTGGAGGCCAAGCGGCAGGAGCTGAACGGGGAGATCGTCCGGCTCAACCTGCGCATCGAGGCGTGCAAGCGGAGCATCGACAGCGCCAAGCAGGACCTGCTGCAGTTGAAGAACGTCATCAGCCAGACGGAGCACTCATACAAGGAGCTGATGGCCCAGAACCAGCCCAAGCTCTCGCTTCCCGTGAGGTTATTACCCGACAAGGACGACCCGGGGCTACCCCCACCCAAGTCTGCCCACGTCTGCCGCCTGCGCTCCTGCTTCGACTACGCCCGCTGCCCGTTGACCTCGGGCTTCCCCGTGTACGTCTATGACACGGCCTCATACCCCTGGGGTGAGTCCCTGGACCCGCTGGTCAGGCAGGCCTTCGCCACCTCAGTGAAGAGCAGCATCTACGTGACGGATAACCCCAGGATCGCCTGTCTGTATGTGGTGCTGGTGGGGGAGCTGCTGGAGTCTCCCTCCTCCCCCCTCCCGGCCCCCTCAGCGCTGGAGAAGCAGCTGAAGGCTCTGCCCTACTGGAGGTCTGACGGACACAACCACCTCCTGGTCCACCTTTCCAGGAAGTCCATGACGCAGAACTTCCTGTACAATGTGAGCACGGGCCGGGCGGCGGTGGCCCAGTCCACCTTTCTTGAGCAGCAGTACCGCGAGGGCTTCGACCTGGTGGTGTCCCCGCTGGTACACGCCCTCTCTGAGCCCAATTTCCTAGAGGTGCCACCCCAGGTGCCTGTCAAGAGGAAGTATCTGTTCACCTTCCAGGGCGAGAGGGTGGAGTCTCTGAGGAGCAGCCTGCAGAAGGAGCCACCCCAGTCCTTTGAGGAGGAGATGGAGGGAGACCCGCCAGCCGACTACGATGATCGCATCATCGGCACGCTTAAGGCAGTGCAGGACAGCAACCTGGACCAGGTGCTGGTGGAGTTCACCTGTAAGAGCCCGCGGCCCAGCCTGCCCACAGAGTGGGCCATGTGTGGGGAGAGGGAGGAGCGGCTGGAGGTCCTCAAGGCCTCCACCTTTGCCCTGGTCATCTCTCCCGGGGACGGTCAAATAATGGCCTCAGCGGGCAACGGCATGAGGCTGTTTGAGGCCCTGGAGGTGGGGGCCATCCCTGTGGTACTGGGGGACCACGCCAGGCTGCCCTACCATCAGCTGATCCAATGGAGCGAGGCGGCCATTATGGTGCCTAAGCCCCGTATCACCGAGCTGCACTTCCTGCTACGCAGCCTATCAGACAATGACCTGCTGGCCATGCGGCGGCAGGGCCGCTTCCTGTGGGAAACCTACTTCTCTACCTCAGAGAACGTCCTGGGAACTATCCTGGCTAGCGTCCGGACCCGCATCCAGGTACCCCCCACGCCCATCCGCGAGGAGCCCGCCCAGGAGATCCCCCACAAGGTGGGCAAGATGGCGGGCACGGACGCCAACCTGGCCGACAACGGCGACCTGGACCTGGGTCCAGTGGAGACGGAGCCACCCTACGCCTCGCCACGCTTCCTTCGCAACTTCACCTACACAGCGTCCGACACCTACCAGACCTGGAACCGAGCCCCGGGGCCTTTCCACCTTTTCCCTCACACGCCGCTGGACCCCGTGCTGCCCTCTGAGGCCAAGTTCCTGGGCTCGGGTACGGGCTTCCGCCCCATCAGCGGTGGCACGGGGGGCTCGGGGAAGGAGTTTCAAGCAGCGCTGGGAGGGAACGTGCCCCGGGAGCAGTTCACCGTGGTCATGCTGACCTACGAGAGGGAGGAGGTGCTGATGAACTCCCTGGAGAGGCTCAACGGGCTGCCCTACCTCAACAAGGTGGTGGTGGTGTGGAACTCCCCCAAGCCTCCTTCAGACGACCTGCTGTGGCCAGACATCGGCCTGCCCATCGTGGTGAGTACCTTCCCCCGTCGCTGAATACCAAACTGCCCATTGTGGTGAGTACCTTTCACAGCCCCTGAATACCAAACATGCCCCTCCTGCATAGTACTCAGAATGAACAATATTATTGAATGAGAGAGAATATCTGAAAGGCCCCGCCCACTCTGAAATGCAAACAGTGTAACCTCAACCTGTGATGTGGTGCAGCAGTCTGAGGCTGTGTTGTCTTAGAGCGCACTTTAGTACATCAGGCTAGCTCCTGGAGCTCATTTCATCTGCTCTCCCTGCTTCGCTTTGAAGCTTTCCTTACAACTCTGCAGGCCAGCCAGTCAAATTACACCTGCTGAAATGAACGGAAATAGAAAATGTGAAGTCCACAGAAAAGGTCTGGCTTTTATATTTTATAGTAGATGAGAAGTGAAACAGAATATTCAAGAACCCCAAATTACAGATTCCCTCTCTGCAGGGGGATATGACGGGAGGGTAGTTTAATGATCTTCTTGAATGAATAGCCTAATTGGTTGACACATTTTAAAATCCTCTTAACTATTGATTGCTAATAGATCATTCCATACTTTCATGTTTTTAAAGAGGGGTTAGTCTAAGAATGTTGTTGAGAAAGAGGGGCTGTGTCGTTTGGCCCATGGTCTACCCTGTGCTGTAGGCCTACTTTAATGAAATTCCACATAGTTCACTCAAATGATGCACAACACACCGTTTTTGCTCTGTACTGAAAGTTCTCTATTTTGAAAACTTGATTGCTGACATGCACACATTTATTGGGATTGTATTACCAGTGAACTAATGAACAAAATACTAAAAGTTTTTCAGTGAAGATTCCTGTGGACTTCCAGTCTTTGCACTAACACTAGTTAGCAATGGCTCCAGAAAATACCTTAAACTTCCTTCAAACTGCACGCAGAGACATAGAAATGGTATCAATGACTTCATCTGACTCTGGGGAAGTAGACAGAAGGGCATTGCCAAGATGTTGCACTATCCCTTTAACATTTATCCTGTCCTGCAGGTGGTGCGCACGGAGAAGAACAGCCTCAACAACCGGTTCCTGCCCTGGGATGTCGTGGAGACGGAGGCCATCTTGTCCATCGACGATGACGCCCACCTCCGCCACGACGAGATCATGTTTGGGTTCAGGTCAGTGAGTGGGGAGTCTGGGTCGGGACCAGCCATTGGATCCAAAGCCTTTTGTTTTGTGTTTAATTGATTTTCAGAGATCCGTTTTTCTTTGGAACTCGGCAGACAGATTATCTGTCTACACATAATGACAAACGTGTGATTCGACACTTATTCCAAAATATTTTAAAAATATCTAACGTTCAGAGGGCTAATATCAATTCAGAGGGCTAATATCAATACTATGCGTGCCAGTCTCTCTTGGCTAAATGTAGAGGAGAGACTGACTGCATCACTTCTTGTTTTTATAAGAAACATTGTGTTAAATTCAAAATTGTTTGCATACTTACATACAGCACTGACACACACACTTACCCCACCAGACATGCCACCAGGGGTCTTTTCACAGTCCCAAAATTCAAGAAAACATGCAGTATTATGTTGAGCCAGGATTGCGTGGAACTCCCTTCCATCAAAGATTGCTCAAGTGAACAGCAAACCTGGTTTCATAAAACAGATAAAGCAACACCGACCTCACTGCAGAACGCCTCTCCCCTATTTGACCTACAGTAGATATTGTGTGTATGTACTGATATGTAGGTTGTGTGTGACGTTTTAAATTGATGTAGTTCTGTCCTTGAGCTGTTCTTATCTATTAATGTTCTGTATTATTTAATGTTTCATGTTTTGTGTGGACCCCAGGAAGAGTAGCTGCTGTTATCGCAACAGCTAATGGGGATCCTAATAAAATACCAAATACCAATAATAATAATAATAATAATAATATGCCATTTAGCAGACGCTTTTATCCAAAGCGACTTACAGTCAACCCACACTGACATTGAAAAGCATTTGCAGCACAGTAGCACAGAATATACCACACAAAACAAACACAGATCTAACTGACCCTGACAGATCAACAAGAGAAAAATTGACCATGTTGACTTTTCAATCACCACCCAAGCTAGACTTGCCTCACCTTGAATATATACAGTGCATTCGGAAAGTATTCAGACCCCTTGACCTTTTCCACATTTTGTTACGTTACAGCCTTATTCTAAAATGGATTAAATAGTTTTTTTCTCTCATCAATCTACACATAATACCCCATAATGACAGATTTTTTTTATTTTTTTTAAGAAAATGTATACAAAATAAAAACTGAAATATTACATTTACCTACGTATTCAGACTCTTTACTCAGTACTTTGTTGAAGCACCTTTGGCAGCGATTACAGCCTTGAGTCTTCTTGGGTATGACGCTACAAGCTTGGCACACCTGTATTTGCACAAGTGGCCCAGCGTCGTCCAGGGTAGGGGAGGGAATGGCCGGCAGGGATGTAGCTCGTTTGCAACGCCAGGGTTGTGGGTTCGATTCCCACAGGGGGCCAGTATGAAAAAATAAATAAAAATAATAATAATGTATGCACTCACTTAACTGTAAGTCGCTCTGGATAAGAGCGTCTGCTAAATGACTAAAATGTAAATGTATTTGGGGAATTTCTCCCATTCTTCTCTGCAGATCCTCTCAAGCTCTGTCAGGATGGATGGGGAGCGTCACAGCACAGCTATTTTCAGGTCTCTCCAGAAATGTTTGATAGGGTTCAAGTCCTGGCTCTGGCTGGGCCACTCAAGGACATTCAGTATGAAAATGTATGCACTAACTGTAAGTCGCTCTGGATAAGAGCGTCTGCTAAATGATAAAATGTAAAAATGTCCCGAAGCCACTCCTGCGTTGTATCGGCTGTGTGCTTTGGGTCGTTGTCTGAGGTCCTGAGCGCTCTGGAGCGGGTTTTCATCAAGGATCTCTCTATACTTTGTTCCGTTCATCTTTCCCTCGACCCTGACTAGTCTCCCTGCCGCTGAAAAACATCCCCACAGCATGATGCTGCCACCACCATGCTTCACCGTAGGGATGGTGCCAGGTTTCCTCCAGACGTTTCCTTCATCAGACCAGAGAATCTTGTTTCTCTTGGTCTGAGAGTCCTTTAGGTGCCTTTTGGCAAACTCCAAGCGGGCTGTCATGTGCCTTTTACTGAGGAGTGGCTGCCGTCTGGCCACTCTACCATAAAGGCCTGATTGGTGGATTGCTACAGAGATGGTTGTCCTTCTGGAAGTTTCTCTCATCTCCACAGAGGAACTCTGGAGCTCTGTCAGAGTGACCATTGGGTTCTTCGCTCCGTGACCAAGGCCCTTCTCCCCCGATTGCGAAGTTTGGCCGGGCGGCCAGCTCTAGGAAGAGTCTTGGTGGTTCCAAACTTCTTCTATTTAAGAATGATGGAGGCCACTGTGTTCTTGTGGACCTTCAATGCTGCAGAATTTTTTTGGTACGCTTCCCCAGATCTGTGCCTCGACACAATCCTGTCTCTGAGCTCTACAGACAGTTCCTTCAACCTCATGGCTTGTTTTTTGCTCTGACATGCACTGTCAACTATGGGACCTTTATATAGACGTGTGTGC
Source organism: Coregonus lavaretus (assembly GCF_964263955.1). Classification (NCBI taxonomy): domain Eukaryota; kingdom Metazoa; phylum Chordata; class Actinopteri; order Salmoniformes; family Salmonidae; genus Coregonus; species Coregonus lavaretus. Next base: position 6,618,588 of record NC_140018.1, read on the forward strand.
CTTTCCAAATCATGTCCAATCAATTGAATTTACCACAGGTGGATTCCAATCAAGTTGTAGAAACATCTCAAGGATGATCAATGGAAACAGGATGCACCTGAGCTCAATTTTGAGTCTCATAGCAAAGAGTCTGAATGCTTATGTAAATAAGGTATTTCTGTTTATTTTTAATACATTTGTAAAATGTTCTAAAAACCTGTTTTCGCTTTGTCATTATGGGGTATTGTGTGTAGATGAGTAAAACCAATTAATTTAAACAATTTTAGAATAAGGCTGTAACGTAACAAAATGTGGAAAAGGTCAAGTTGTCTAAATACTTTCTGAATGCACTGTAAGTGCCATATGTAAAGCTATATTCTGGGATAAAAATAAATAACAAAATGGCCGAGCTAGGGAAATGTAGCCCCTCTCAAATCCATAGACGGCTCTCTAGATGCAATGACTGAACATATTTTTACAAAATCTTAACCATATTTTGAAGCTATACATTGTTTACATTCTTGCTGTTTGTAAACAATGGAGAAATAAAACCTTAGCCTATATTTTGGGTTATGGTAAAGACAGACTGTTATGCTAAGTCCATGAGGCATTTATAAGTTACATTCTTCAAGAATAAATGGGTAAATATCAATAATTTAATTGACCATCGAAGAGCTTTAAATCCCAGACTGTAGCTTTAATTACAGTTTAAAGCCTAAGTGGTGGTTTGTGATTCTGTGTACAGCACTCTGTGTATCATCTAAAGGTTAGCCACTGCAGCATGTACGGGCAGGCAGAATGCTGCACTGTATGAATGGTGTCATTTGTCATGAATTATCCTGAACTATCCTGGAGTGTTTCTCCTCTCCTGGAATGTTTCTCCTCACCTAGAACTCTCCTGGAACTATCCTGGAATGTTTCTCCTCACCTAGAACTCTCCTGGAATGTTTCTCCTCACCTAGAACTCTCCTGGAACTATCCTGGAATGTTTCTCCTCTCCTAGAACTCTCCTGGAACTATCCTGGAATGTTTCACCTAACCTAGAACTCCCCTGGAACAATCCTGTCATGTTTATTCTCACCTAGAACTCCCTTGCACCTATCCTGGAATATTTCTCCTCACCTAGAACTCCCTTGCACCTATCCTGGAATGTTTCTCCTCACCTAGAACTCTCCTGGAATGTTTCTCCTCACCTATAACTCTCCTGGAACTATCCTGTAATGTTTCTCCTCACCTAGAACAACAGCTCCACTGATATAGCATGCATGTATATATCAGTGGATTGATATAGCATGCATGTAATGGGAATGTGCTAGATCGCCAAGGAAAAGGTCTGATGTTTGATAGAAGTTTATACTTGATGTGTGTGCGCTTTTGGAGAATTCCTGTGTTCACACTACCAGAAGTAGAAATGTAGATAACTCCAGAAGAGGTGTGTGCATGCAGAGAGGACACCCCCTCAGAGATGAGGGCGGGTGGAGTGTGTGGGAGAGAAATGAATGCACAACACATACCTCTATACAGCTCTTCTCCTTGTTGTCAGCTAAATTATTTTCATTATAGGCCTTCATGTACAATACAATATGTGTATATATATTGTGGTCACATTGTGGTGGAATTCTCCTCCACTCATTCTGCCCTGTATAATGCTGACTTTTCCTTTCCATCATTGAATCAAACTGTATAACTGTCTATCAGAGTATGGTTAGTAACTCTTGCCTCTCAGTCTGGTTGTGGGTTTTATAGTATGGTTAGTAACTCTTGTTTCTCTCTGTCTCGTGTTTATCAGAGTATGGAGGGAGGCCAGGGACCGCATTGTGGGCTTCCCTGGGAGGTTCCATGCCTGGGACGTCAACCACCAGTCGTGGCTCTATAACTCTAACTACTCCTGTGAACTGTCGATGGTACTGACGGGCGCCGCCTTCTTTCACAAGGTACAGCCCCTCCCCCTCTCCTTCCCTCACTGTCATGACACCATTCAACCCTGTGACCCCTGACCTCTATGCTACACATAACTCTGTTTGCTGCCAACTCGCCTGTCTTCTAGAAGATACATCACCTTCCTCTTCACTTCGTTTTCTCTGACCCCCTCTTCTCAATGCACCTGGACCGTGTTCGGTAGGCACCAAACATAGGAAAACGGACTGAAACAGGGAGGGATTACTCATCCAATGTTTCAAAACGTTGTGTGCCCTAATGAACATGACCCTGGTTGATCCTCTGCTTCATGTTGTGTCTCTGCTGCAGTACTATGCGTACCTGTACTCGTACGTGATGCCCCAGGCCATCCGCGACATGGTGGATGAGTACATCAACTGTGAGGACATCGCCATGAACTTCCTGGTGTCGCACATCACGCGCAAGCCCCCTATCAAGGTCAGTGGGCCACGCACACACACACACACCGAACGTACACATTTTGAACAAACACATACGGAACACACACAGGTACTCTCAAAAACACACACACCCCGGGCACTGCCTATTTATATTTCTGCTCACTTAGCCCGACCATTACTCAACCTGACATGTTCAATATACTGTCGTGAATTATAATCAGAATACAGCGAGATTGAATTGTTGCCCTAAGCTTGCGTTTCCCTCTAAATCTATTTGCAAGACATGTATGACTAGTATTTACAGATTTATGGCTAGCGGAGTAATTATACCAACCAAGCCAGGGGAAGTTGTTGGGACCCTCGGTTTTAGCCCGTTTGATATACAGAGGCTTGATTCGGAGGTGTTTCTTAGAATTCGTTTGGGAATTAAGGACCTGCTTTGATGGAGTGTGTGTCTTGACAGGAATTCCCTGGTAGGAATAAGGCTGGTGAATAGTGCATGTAGTGGAAGTAAACTCCTGTAACTAAGTGACTTTAATTTTTCTGGAAAATCGGCCTTAAGAGATGCAGTAAGCCTCATGCCCTCTTTTATGTGTCGCGGACAATTACATTTGACATTTGTCATTTTGCAGACACTCTTATCCAGAGCGACTTTCAATTAGATTTGAAGTGCCTCTCTCAAGGGCACATTGACAGATTTTTCACCTAGTCGACTCTGGGATTCTAACCAACGCTCTTAACTGCTAGGCTACCCACACAATTCTGGATAAGCTTTATGTGCAACACAATATTAGGAGGGTGTTCCTAATATTTGGTATACTCTGTGTACGACCATATGTTACGACCGCATGTTCACAGTATCGACAAAGCAATTAAAATGGTTGTAGCATTGTAATTAGATATGTATACAGACTCACACCTTGTCTCACACACACAGACACACATTCCCTCTCTCTCCCCATCTCAGGTGACGTCTCGTTGGACCTTCCGCTGCCCCGGCTGCCCGCAGGCCCTGTCGCACGACGACTCGCACTTCCACGAGCGCCACAAGTGCATCAACTTCTTTGTCAAGGTGTACGGCTACATGCCCTTACTCTACACGCAGTTCCGCGTGGACTCTGTGCTCTTCAAGACGCGCCTACCCCATGACAAGACTAAGTGCTTCAAGTTCATCTAGCCCAGGGCTAGGCCCAGCTAAGAGCGTTGGGCAGAACGGAGCGAGAGAGGGAGGAACTCGGGCAGGACGGAAGAAATGAGGAAGATAGGACTGGTTTTGAGATGGAGGGAGGTTTGGGGAATGGATCTAGGATGTACAATAAGAAGCCTCTCCAGTGAATAGGCTGAACTCCCTTTTTTCTTCCTCATGTCGTTCATGTGTGTTCCATCAGCAGCTACTACAGATTTCATTTTGCACCATTTTTTATGGGCCTGCAGGTAACACTGCCTACCCAAGGACAGCGACTTAACTTGACTTAGCTTGCGAGCCAAACTCAAACTGGCATTGTAAACAGACTGGTTTTAAGCTGACACAGGGAGAGAAGGAGAGACAGTGGACGGTCATGTGGGCCAGCCCTGAGCTCCTGAAGTTCACCTTTTGGGAGAGAAACAAAGGGGCAAAGGTATACCGTTTGTCATCGCACAAATACTTTTGTTTTGTTGTTTTACACATTTTTTTAAAAACTCATTTTACATGTATTTACTCTACTCTTGTTATTGAAACCGTGAGAGAAGCACTGATGGTTGCAGAAGTAAAAACATTTTTTTTTATGTACGTGGTGTTTAATAGTGTAAATCTTGAAGTGGGATGATCAGTCGTCACCAGAACCTCCTCATTGGCATACCCATAGAAATATAATCACTAGAACGGGCAAAGCCCCTCAGACCATGTCAATTTCACAGTAGATTATATTTCTATGGGCAGACCTAAACCCTAGAGCTAACCCTGTCATTCTGCCTTTCAATGACTACAGATGGAGACTACAGGACCATTATGCCACAAGCTCTACAAGTTTACCAGAAAAATATTTAAAATATTCATAGGAAAATGTATTAATTGGAATGCCATTTACCTAACACATTCGTTAAGCCTACAGCAGACTACAATGGCGTAAAGTCAGACCTTGGCTTTTTTGTGACTTTTTGGATGTTAGTGGTATTGGGCTACCAATGGTTATTGTTAAATGACTGAGTAGTCCTAATTAAGTGTTCAGTTATGGAGTAGGGTGACGTTGCCCCTAGATGCTGATCTTGGGTCCGTTTTGAACTTCTCCCGCTAATGGTTAATGTTAGGATTGGGGAGGGGAAGCTGATGCCAGATCTGTACCTAGTGGAAACTTCCCGCCGGAGCGTTCGATAAATGATGTGAATTGGGCAATTGTACAAGGAAGTGAAAAAATAAGCTTATTTTGACACTGAAGACGTTTTGGTGTTTCTGTCCCTCATCATGGTCCAATCATGTCAAAGGTCACAGTTCCATTCAGTACAAACCTTCAAAAGGAGCTTCTTCTCTGTACAGCGTGTCCATGTCGTTCCCTCATTTCGTAACGATTTGATGCTCGATGAATGTTTTCTTTGCCAAATAGGTACGATGTTATATGCTGAAAAACAGCACAATGTTTTGTAAAGTGCACAATGTGAATGCTTATTAAAGGGATGCAGTCTGCCCCCCCCCCTTTTAGACGGTACTCTTCCACCCCCATCCCCCCAAAAGTTGTCCCTCACCTATTAAAATGGCAGCACCAGCCCTTATTAATTAACATACTTTGACCTTTTCTGGCTTCATTCCATTGATTTGACTGGATGATCTAAACTGTAACAATATATCCTTTATTTGAGATGATTCAGGAGACAACACTGTTGATCAGAAAATATCATCGGTCTTACTCTGGGAGGCTGCTTTTATAGAACTCAACATTATCGGCCCCATAGTTTCTGTATATTTATTTAATTGAATATATTAAATGGATCTACTAAGGCTTGCTTCTAAAAGGGTTTGTGAATAGAAATGACTGCAATAAAATGGAATGTGATCTTGGTCATTAGCTCTCAGACAATGGAACCTGCTCCCCTGACTGACTATGCATCAGTGGGCCTCATCAAATGTTATTTGTCACATGCTTGGTAAACAACTGGTGTAGACTGACAGTGAAATGCTTACTTACCCTTCCCAACAATGCAGAGAGAAAAATAGAACAATGATAAGTCGGAAGTTTACATACACCTTAGCCAAATACATTTCAACTCAGTTTTTCACAATTCCTGACATTTAATCCTAGTAAAAATTCCCTGTCTTAGGTCAGTTAGGATCACCACTTTATTTTAAGAATGTGAAATGTCAAAATAAACGTAGAGAGAATGATTTCTTTCAGCTTTTATTTATTTCATCACATTCCCAATGGGTTAGAAGTTTACATACACTCAATTAGTATTTGGTAGCATTGCCTTTAAATTGTTTAACTTGGGTCAAACGTTTCGGGTAGCCTTCCACAAGCTTCATATAATATGTTGGGTGAATTTTGGCCCATTCCTCCTGACAGAGCTGGTGTAACTGAGTCAGGTTTGTAGGCCTCCTTGCTCGCACACACTTTTTCAATAGGATTGAGGTCAGGGCTTTGTGATGGCCACTCCAATACCTTGACTTTGTTGTCCTTAAGCCATTTTGCCACAACTTTGGAAGCATGCTTGGGGTCATTGTCCATTTGGATGATGCTGCCACCCCCGTGCTTCACGGTTGGGATGGTGTTCTTCGGCTTGCAAGCAACCCCCTTTTTCCTCCAAACATAACGATGGTCATTATGGCCAAACAGTTATATTTTTGTTTCATCAGACCAGAGGACATTTCTCCAAAAAGTACGATCTTTGTCCCCATGTGCAGTTGCAAACCGTAGTCTGGATTTTTTATGGCGGTTTTGGAGCAGTGTCTTCTTCCTTGCTGAGCGGCCTTTCAGGTTATGTCGATATAGGACTCGTTTTACTGTGGATATACAGTGGGGAAAAAAAGTATTTAGTCAGCCACCAATTGTGCAAGTTCTCCCACTTAAAAAATTGAGAGAGGCCTGTAATTTTCATCATAGGTACACGTCAACTATGCCAGACAAAATGAGAAAAAAAATTCCAGAAAATCACATTGTAGGATTTTTAATGTATTTATTTGCAAATCATGGTGGAAAATAAGTATTTGGTCAATAACAAAAGTTTCTCAATACTTTGTTATATACCCTTTGTTGGCAATGACACAGGTCAAACGTTTTCTGTAAGTCTTCACAAGGTTTTCACACACTGTTGCTGGTATTTTGGCCCATTCCTCCATGCAGATCTCCTCTAGACTAGTGATGTTTTGGGGCTGTCGCTGGGCAACACGGACTTTCAACTCCCTCCAAAGATTTTCTATGGGGTTGAGATCTGGAGACTGGCTAGGCCACTCCAGGACCTTGAAATGCTTCTTACGAAGCCACTCCTTCGTTGCCCGGGCGGTGTGTTTGGGATCATTGTCATGCTGAAAGACCTTTCATCTTCAATGCCCTTGCTGATGGAAGGAGGTTTTCACTCAAAATCTCACGATACATGGCCCCATTCATTCTTTCCTTTACACGGATCAGTCGTCCTGGTCCCTTTGCAGGAAAACAGCCCCAAAGCATGATGTTTCCACCCCCATGCTTCACAGTAGGTATGGTGTTCTTTGGATGCAACTCAGCATTCTTTGTCCTCCAAACACGACGAGTTGAGTTTTTACCAAAAAGTTCTATTTTGGTTTCATCTGACCATATGACATTCTCCCAATCCTCTTCTGGATCATCCAAATGCACTCTAGCAAACTTCAGACGGGCCTGGACATGTACTGGCTTAAGCAGGGGGACACGTCTCGCACTGCAGGATTTGAGTCCCTGGCGGCGTAGTGTGTTACTGATGGTAGGCTTTGTTACTTTGGTCCCAGCTCTCTGCAGGTCATTCACTAAGTCCCCCCGTGTGGTTCTGGGATTTTTGCTCACCGTTCTTGTGATCATTTTGACCCCACGGGGTGAGATCTTGCGTGGAGCCCCAGATCGAGGGAGATTATCAGTGGTCTTGTATGTCTTCCATTTCCTAATAATTGCTCCCACAGTTGATTTCTTCAAACCAAGCTGCTTACCTATTGCAGATTCAGTCTTCCCAGCCTGGTGCAGGTCTACAATTTTGTTTCTGGTGTCCTTTGACAGCTCTTTGGTCTTGGCCATAGTGGAGTTTGGAGTGTGACTGTTTGAGGTTGTGGACAGGTGTCTTTTATACTGATAACAAGTTCAAACAGGTGCCATTAATACAGGTAACGAGTGGAGGACATAGGAGCCTCTTAAAGAAGAAGTTACAGGTCAGTGAGAGCCAGAAATCTTGCTTGTTTGTAGGTGACCAAATACTTATTTTCCACCATAATTTGCAAATAAATTCATTACAAATCCTACAATGTGATTTTCTGGAATTTTTTTTCTCAATTAGTCTGTCATAGTTGACGTGTACCTATGATGAAAATTACAGGCCTCTCTCATCTTTTTAAGTGGGAGAACTTGCACAATTGGTGGCTGACTAAATACTTTTTTACCCCACTGTAGATACTTTTGTACCTGTTTCCTTCAGCATCTTCACAAGGTCCTTTGCTGTTGTTCTGGGATTGATTTGCACTTTTCGCACCAATGTACGTTAATCTCTGGGAGACAGAACACGTCTCCTTCCTGAGCGGTATGACTGCTGTGTGGTCCCATGGTGTTTATACTTGCGTACTATTGTTTGTACAGATGAACATGGTACTTTCAGGCATTTGGAAATTGCTCCCAAGGATGAACCGGACTTGTGGAGGTCTACAATTGTTTTTCTGAGGTCTTGGCTGATTTCTTTTGATTTTCCCATGATATCAAGCAAAGAGGCACTGAGTTTGAAGGTAGGCCTTGAAATACATCCACAGGTACACCTCCAATTGACTCAAATGATGTAAATTAGCCAATCAGAAGCTGACATCATTTTATAGGAATTTTCCAAGCTGTTTAAAGGCACAGTCAACTTAGTGTATGTAAACTTCTGACCCACTGGAATTGTGATACAGTGAATTATAAGTGAAATAATCTGTCTGTAAACAATTGTTGGAAAAATTACTTGTGTCATGCACAAAGTAGATGTCCTAACTGACTTGCCAAAACTATAGTTTGTTAACAAGAAATTTGTGGAGTGGTTGAAAAATGAGGTTTAATGACTCCAACCTAAGTGTATGTAAATTCCGACTTCAACTGTATATACACAGGGTACCAGTACCGAGTCGATGTGCAGGGGTATGAGGTAATTGAGGTAGATACAGTGGGGGAAAAAAGTATTTAGTCAGCCACAAATTGTGCAAGTTCTCCCACTTAAAAAGATGAGAGAGGCCTGTAATTTTAATCATAGGTACACGTTAACTATGACAGACAAATTGAGGAAAAATAAATCCAGAAAATCACATTGTAGGATTTTTAACGAATTTATTTGCAAATTATGGTGGAAAATAAGTATTTGGTCACCTACAAACAAGCAAGATTTCTGGCTCTCACAGACCTGTAACTTCTTCTTTAAGAGGCTCCTCTGTCCTCCACTCGTTACCTGTATTAATGGCACCTGTTTGAACTTGTTATCAGTATAAAAGACACCTGTCCACAACCTCAAACAGTCACACTCCAAACTCCACTATGGCCAAGACCAAAGAGCTGTCAAAGGACACCAGAAACAAAATTGTAGACCTGCACCAGGCTGGGAAGACTGAATCTGCAATAGGTAAGCAGCTTGGTTTGAATAAATCAACTGTGGGAGCAATTATTAGGAAATGGAAGACATACAAGACCACTGATAATCTCCCTCGATCTGGGGCTCCACGCAAGATCTCACCCCGTGGGGTCAAAATGATCACAAGAATGGTGAGCAAAAATCCCAGAATCACATGGGGGTACCTAGTGAATGACCTGCAGAGAGCTGGGACCAAAGTAACAAAGCCTACCATCAGTAACACACTACGCCGCCAGGGACTCAAATCCTGCAGTGCAGACGTGTCCCCCTACTTAAGCCAGTACATGTCCAGGCCCGTCTGAAGTTTGCTAGAGTGCATTTGGATGATCCAGAAGAGGATTGGGAGAATGTCATATGGTCAGATGAAACCAAAATAGAACTTTTTGGTAAAAACTCAACTCGTCGTGTTTGGAGGACAAAGAATGCTGAGTTGCATCCAAAGAACACCATACCTACTGTGAAGCATGGGGGTGGAAACATCATGCTTTGGGGCTGTTTTTCTGCAAAGGGACCAGGACGACTGATCCGTGTAAAGGAAAGAATGAATGGGGCCATGTATCGTGAGATTTTGAGTGAAAACCTCCTTCCATCAGCAAGGGCATTGAAGATGAAATGTGGCTGGGTCTTTCAGCATGACAATGATCCCAAACACACCGCCCGGGCAACGAAGGAGTGGCTTCGTAAGAAGCATTTCAAGGTCCTGGAGTGGCCTAGCCAGTCTCCAGATCTCAACCCCATAGAAAATCTTTGGAGGGAGTTGAAACTCTGTGTTGCCCAGCGACAGCCCCAAAACATCACTGCTCTAGAGGAGATCTGCATGGAGGACTGGGCCAAAATACCAGCAACAGTGTGTGAAAACCTTGTGAAGACTTACAGAAAACGTTTGACCTGTGTCGTTGCCAACAAAGGGTATATAACAAAGTATTGAGAAACTTTTGTTATTGACCAAATACTTATTTTCCACCATAATTTGCAAATAAATTCATTAAAAATCCTACAATGTGATTTTCTGGAGAAAAAAATTCTCATTTTGTCTGTCATAGTTGACGTGTACCTATGATGAAAATTACAGGCCTCTCTCATCTTTTTAAGTGGGAGAACTTGCACAATTGGTGGCTGACTAATTACTTTTTTTCCCCACTGTATGTACATATATGTAGGGGTGAAGTGACTTGGCAACAGGACAGATAATAAGCAGTAGCAGCAGCGTATGTGATGAGTAAAAAGAGTTTATGCAAATGGTCAGTGCAGATAGTCCAGGTAGCTATTTGGTTAACTATTTAGCAGTCTTAAGGTTAGGGGGTAGAAGCTGTTCAGGGTCCTGTTGATTCCAGACTTGGTGCATCAGTACCGCTTGTCGTGCAGTACCAGAGTGAACAGTCTATGACTTGGGTGGCTGGAGTCTTTGACAATATTTAGGGCAGGGTTCTTCAATTCCGGTCCTGGAGGGCCGAAACACTTCTGTTTTTTATTTCTACCTGGTAGTTAATTGCACTCACCTGGTGTCCCAGGTCTGAATTAGCCCCTGATTAGAAGGAGAGGATGAAAAACAGAGGTGTTTCGGACCTCCAGGACCGGAATTGAAGAACCCTGATTTAGGGCCTTCCTCTGACACCGCCTGGTATTGAGGTCCTGGATGTCAGGGAGTTCGGCCCCAGTGATGTACTGGGACGTACGCACTTCCCGCTGTAGCGCCTTGCGTTGTGCCATCACGACTGTGTTGGTGTGTGTGGACCATGTTAATTCCTTAGTGATGTGGATGCCGAGGAACTTGAAGCTCTCAACCCGCTCCACTACAGCCGAGTGCTACGGAGCTATAGTGATTTCGACGAGATTCCTTGGCATTCTTGGGCACAGGGACTATGGTGGTCTGCTTGAAACATGCAGGTATTATATACTGGATCATGGAGAGGTTGAAAATGTCAGTGAAGACACTTGCCAGCTGATCAGCGCATGCTCTGTGTACTTGTCCTGGAAATCCATCTGCCCCCGCAGCCTTGTGAATGTTAATCTGTTTAAAGGTCTTACATCGGCTATGCAAGCGAGATCAAACAGTCGTCCGGAACAGCTGGTGCTCTCATGCATGGTTCAGTGTTGCTTTCCTCGAAGCGAGCATAGAAGGCATTTTGCTCGTCTGGTAGGCTCGCATCACTGGGCAGCTCGCGGCTTTGTTTCCCTTTGTAATCCATGATCGTTTGCAAGCTCTGCCACATCCGAGCATCAGAGCCGGTGTAGTAGGATTCGATTTTAGTCCTGTATTGAGGCTTTGCCTTGTTGATGGCTCGTTGGAGGTCGTAGTGGGATTTCTTGTAAGTGTCCGGATTAGTGTCCCGCTCCTTGAAAGCGGTAGCTCTATGTGGCATTGACTGCTCTACGTAAAACTCTCCCTAAAACGCAGATCTGGGATCAGCTCTAGCCTGCGCCAATCTTAACCCGGAACCTTTCACAGGTGAAAAGCAAAACTGATCTGAGATCAGGACTTTGAGACGACAACAGTCTGGGTATGTGCTCAAACTCAACTAAACCTGTTTTATGACTGACTCTGGGTCAATCGATTTGCAATAAGGTGCACTCCTACATGCCAGTAGCTTCAGTTTGAGCTCCAGATGTTGCCTGCATAATTACCTGGCAGACAGACTCCTAACATTTCCTGGGGCAGGGAGGGAGGGGTCGGGTCGGATGACGTCTCACACGGGGCTTTGGAAGTCCCACCTCCATCCCTCCCCTTTCAGTTTTCTTCAGGGCCAGTTGCACAAGGTTTTCCCGTGGCAACAAGCAAGGAAAGAGGACCAGGAAAAAGTTGCCACTCATTCCTTTAGCTAGGTGTTTAAGTGTTCTGAAACTGTGCTCCTGGGACTGTCCCCCACCCACCCAACCTGGATTTAGTCCAATAAGAAAGGCTTGTTTCCATTTTGTTGAAAAACAACAACACTAAAGCTGTTTGCTAGTGTGCCCTAATGAATAGGGCCCTGGACTAGCACTTGCAACTACTGCTGCCAGCCCTGTTCTGTACCAGACTGACCACTGATGACAGGGTAAAACAAACCATTGAAGGCCAGACATGGAATTAAAATCAAAGTTGGCTTGTGTCGTTCTTTTGTCGTCCAACTCCGTCTCCTTCTTTACCGCAGAAATAGAACAGTAGGCCTACATTTCCTGACATGCATTGCTTCATTCTCTCAACTCACACGTTATTAGCCACTTCATGAGCTTGTTCAGCTTAGTCGATGATACTGCAAGATAGAGTATGGGATTTAGTTTAGTCAGCGAACTGAATCTCAAACTAGACTAGAGCAATGTGTCACCGATCTCACTGTTAGAAATTGCGTAATTCAAATCTCGTATTGGAATAAGAGAAAATCAAGAGATATTTAATCCAAGCTAAATTTATTATATGCAAAATGTATGTATGATAAGTATGATGGTTCGTATACGGGCTCACTGAAATACCACGCAGGGCAGACAGAGAACTAAGCCATTGTTATGAGTTCTTCTTAAAATACTCTGACAGAGATAGTTCCCGCTCCCTGCTGGCCAATCAGAGTAGAGACTGAGCGTGGTTTAGACTTACTCAGCCAATCCGTTGGCGCACAGGCTGGTCCCAGCCCCTTGGCGCTCCACTGTTGCCAGGTGTCTAGTTGTTTTGCAACTTATCCAGAAACTCAGCACTTTTGCAGAACACGTCCTTGGACGGTTCACAGATCACAATAGAGGCAGTGTAGTCTAGTATTTTGAGACACAAGTTCTTATCTCATCCTACCCCCTAACGTTCCTCACATGAATCACAGCTTGTTATGTGAAACAATTTATATCAGTACAGTACAAACCTTCTATGTTTAATCACCAATGCATTCCTTCTAAGCTATTCATCCCTCCAGTTATGAGAAAATAGATCCCCACATCACCATGGGAGAATCTCAATTGCATACTCCTCGCCTCCTCAAAACCCATTGGAGGAGAAGGTCACAGGGGAGGGAGCTCTGGCTTTCTCATCCAATGGGTTTTGAGGAGGCGAGGAGAGCCGATGCGAGGAGTATGCGATTTGAGATTCTCCCACGTGACTCCATTCCACAGGACTTTGTGTTGTGAGGTGTGGCTGCATGCTGCAGGACCCCTGACCCAATGGGAGTGGAGTGTGGGGCGTTGGGCAACATGCCTGAACTAAACACTGAGCCAGGGAGAGTAGGAGAGAGGAGAGAATACACCCCCACACCCCTCTGCTCCAGCCAGGAGAGAATACACCCCCACACCCCTCTGCTCCAGCCAGGAGAGAATACACCCCCACACCCCTCTGCTCCAGCCTGGAGAGATTACACCCCCACACCCCTCTGCTCCAGCCAGGAGAGAATACACCCCCACACCCCTCTGCTCCAGCCAGGAGAGAATACACCCCCACCCCCCTCTGCTCCAGCCAGGAGAGAATACACCCCCACACCCCTCTGCTCCAGCCAGGAGAGAATACACCCCCACACCCCTCTGCTCCAGCCAAGAGAGAATACACCCCCACACCCCTCTGCTCCAGCCAGGAGAGAATACACCCCCACACCCCTCTGCTCCAGCCAGGAGAGAATACACCCCCACACCCCTCTGCTCCAGCCAGGAGAGAATACACCCCCACACCCCTCTGCTCCAGCCAGGAGAGAATATACCCCCACCCCCCTCTGCTCCAGCCAGGAGAGAATAAACCCCCACACCCCTCTGCTCCAGCCAGGAGAGAATACACCCCCACACCCCTCTGCTCCAGCCAGGAGAGAATACACCCCCACACCCCTCTGCTCCAGCCAGGAGAGAATACACCCCCACACCCCTCTGCTCCAGCCAGGAGAGAATACACCCCCACACCCCTCTGCTCCAGCCAGGAGAGAATACACCCCCACACCCCTCTGCTCCAGCCAGGAGAGAATACACCCCCACACCCCTCTGCTCCAGCCAGGAGAGAATACACCCCCACACCCCTCTGCTCCAGCCAGGAGAGAATACACCCCCACACCCCTCTGCTCCAGCCAGGAGAGAATACACCCCCACACCCCTCTGCTCCAGCCAGGAGAGAGAGGAAAGCGAGAGAGCGGAGTGAGGAGGTTCTTGTTACAGTAAAGCAGGGGTGCTACTCCTAGTGTTCACCTCTGCCATCCAACATGTTTCACAGTGAAATGTGTGTCCAGTCCTGCTTCAGAGTCAGCAGGACACGTGTCATGATACTACTGTGTGGAATGCTGCTTGTCATACAGTAGGCCTATTCCTCACCAGTGATCCTCTACATAGAAATAGAATTACTAGATTATATTTCCATGGAAGAACATGGTGTGGAGATGTCATGACAAACACGCTTGGTGACACAGTAGCTCTAATTTGTAATACAACTGGTCGATCTCTAAGGCATTCCTAGTCGATCACCAAACATCTCTGTAAAAAAACAACAACGATAAAGCCTTGCGTTCCTATTTTATGTGTTTCACGCTGTTGGCGGTAGGTGCACTTGATTCAGAAGCCCTAGCGCCGGGAAGGCACAGTGTTCCCATTTTGAAAAATGTAATGCGTCTGATGATAGAACTCCGCCTACCCGGTAGACCCAGAGAGCAAATAAAATACGCCTTACAGTGAAATGCTTACTGACAAGCCCTTAACCCACAATGCATTTTTAAGAAAGAATACCCTAAAAATAGATAATAATAATAATAATTAAAGAGCAGCAGTAAAATAACAATAGTAAAATAACAATAGCGAGGCTATATATAGGGGCCACCGGCACAGAGTCAATGTGCACCTATAGGCATACCGCTGGCCAAACAGATAGCTCAGACCACCGTGTGCAGTTTTTTCGAGCCGTAGACTGTAAAAAGAAGACTCGAACGCACATCAAAGTTGATACTGTGACATTTCAACACTTTTAAAACCATAACTAGTGACCCATTGAATACAGCAAAGAGCTGCTGTTTTTATGTGTAAGTTCATGTTGAAGTTGTTATTCAACACTGTCAACACTTCAACACCTTTATAAGCCATATAAGCTTTATAAGCCACCAGCACTGCAGCTGCAATGAATCAGTATAGCAAAGTGTTCCGATAAGCTTGCGTTGATATTATTAGCAGCTTGTCTTTTTTAATATCGAGGAATATTTCACTTTCTCTGGTCACAGGAGTAACAACATTAATTTGTGCATGAGGCAGAAATAATGCAGTGCAATTTGAGTTTCGCCATCAGCTGGAAGACTGGCCCATTTTCTCAACGGAGGGAAGGAGGGCGAAGGGACCGTGAGTCGGGGGGAAGGAGGGCGAAGGGACCGTGAGTCGGAGGGAAAGAGGGCGAAGGGAACGTGAGTCGGGGGGAAGGAGGGCGAAGGGACCGTGAGTCTAGGGGAAGGAGGGCGAAGGGACCGTGAGTCGGGGGGAAGGAGGGCGAAGGGACCGTGAGTCGGGGGGAAGGAGGGCGAAGGGACCGTGAGTCGGAGGGAAAGAGGGCGAAGGGACCGTGAGTCGGGGGGATGGAGGGCGAAGGGACCGTGAGTCGGGGGGGAAGGAGGGCGAAGGGACCGTGAGTCGGGGGAGAAGGAGGGCGAAGGGACCGTGAGTCGGGGGGGAAGGAGGGCGAAGGGACCGTGAGTCTGGGGGAAGGAGGGCGAAGGGACCGTGAGTCTGGGGGAAGGAGGGCGAAGGGACCGTGAGTCGGGGGGGAAGGAGGGCGAAGGGACCGTGAGTCGGGGGGGAAGGAGGGCGAAGGGACCGTGAGTCTGGGGGAAGGAGGGCGAAGGGACCGTGAGTCTGGGGGAAGGAGGGCGAAGGGACCGTGAGTCGGGGGGAAGGAGGGCGAAGGGACCGTGAGTCGGGGGGGAAGGAGGGCGAAGGGACCGTGTGTCTCGGGGAAGGAGGGCGAAGGGACCGTGAGTCTGGGGGAAGGAGGACGAAGGGACCGTGAGTCTGGGGGAAGGAGGGCGAAGGGACCGTGAGTCGGGGGGGAAGGAGGGCGAAGGGACCGTGAGTCTGGGGGGAAGGAGGGCGAAGGGACCGTGAGTCGGGGGGGAAGGAGGGCGAAGGGACCGTGAGTCTGGGGGAAGGAGGGCGAAGGGACCGTGAGTCTGGGGGAAGGAGGGCGAAGGGACCGTGAGTCGGGGGGGAAGGAGGGCGAAGGGACCGTGAGTCGGGGGGGAAGGAGGGCGAAGGGACCGTGAGTCGGGGGGGAAGGAGGGCGAAGGGACCGTGAGTCGGGGGGGAAGGAGGGCGAAGGGACCGTGAGTCTGGGGGAAGGAGGGCGAAGGGACCGTGAGTCTGGGGGAAGGAGGGCGAAGGGACCGTGAGTCGGGGGGAAGGAGGGCGAAGGGACCGTGAGTCGGGGGGGAAGGAGGGAGAAGGGACCATGAGTCTCGGGGAAGGAGGGCGAAGGGACCGTGAGTCGGGGGGAAGGAGGGCGAAGGGACCGTGAGTCGGGTGAGGCAGCCTTACCGTTGCTCCCTTGCTCCCCTCAGATTGACCATCCGATGCAAGCCATCAATCCAGTAAAAAAAATAATAATAATAACTTAGTGGGAAAAAAAGTATTTAGTCAGCCACTTAAAAAGATGAGAGAGGCCTGTAATTTTCATCATAGGTACACGTTAACTATGACAGACAAATTGAGATTTTTTTTTCCAGAAAATCACATTGTAGGATTTTTAATGAATTTATTTGCAAATTATGGTGGAAAATAAGTATTTGGTCACCTACAAACAAGCAAGATTTCTGGCTCTCACAGACCTGTAACTTCTTCTTTAAGAGGCTCCTCTGTCCTCCACTCGTTACCTGTATTAATGGCACCTGTTTGAACTTGTTATCAGTATAAAATACACCTGACCACAACCTCAAACAGTCACACTCCAAACTCCACTATGGCCAAGACCAAAGAGCTGTCAAAGGACACCAGAAACAAAATTGTAGACCTGCACCAGGCTGGGAAGACTGAATCTGCAATAGGTAAGCAGCTTGGTTTGAAGAAATCAACTGTGGGAGCAATTATTAGGAAATGGAAGACATACAAGACCACTGATAATCTCCCTCGATCTGGGGCTCCACGCAAGATCTCACCCCGTGGGGTCAAAATGATCACAAGAACGGTGAGCAAAAATCCCAGAACCACACGGGGGGACCTAGTGAATGACCTGCAGAGAGCTGGGACCAAAGTAACAAAGCCTACCATCAGTAACACACTACGCCGCCAGGGACTCAAATCCTGCAGTGCCAGACGTGTCCCCCTGCTTAAACCAGTACATGTCCAGGCCCGTCTGAAGTTTGCTAGAGTGCATTTGGATGATCCAGAAGAGGATTGGGAGAATGTCATATGGTCAGATGAAACCAAAATATAACTTGTCGTGTTTGGAGGACAAAGAATGCTGAGTTGCATCCAAAGAACGCCATACCTACTGTGAAGCATGGGGGTGGAAACATCATGCTTTGGGGCTGTTTTTCTGCAAAGGGACCAGGACGACTGTTCCGTGTAAAGGAAAGAATGAATGGGGCCATGTATCGTGAGATTTTGAGTGAAAACCTCCTTCCATCAGCAAGGGCATTGAAGATGAAACGTGGCTGGGTCTTTCAGCATGACAATGATCCCAAACACACCGCCCGGGCAACGAAGGAGTGGCTTTGTAAGAAGCATTTCAAGGTCCTGGAGTGGCCTAGCCAGTCTCCAGATCTCAACCCCATAGAAAATCTTTGGAGGGAGTTGAAAGTCCGTGTTGCCCAGCGACAGCCCCAAAACATCACTGCTCTAGAGGAGATCTGCATGTAGGAATGGGCCAAAATACCAGCAACAGTGTGTGAAAACCTTGTGAAGACTTACAGAAAACGTTTTACCTGTGTCATTGCCAACAAAGGGTATATAACAAAGTATTGAGAAACTTTTGTTATTGACCAAATAATTATTTTCCACCATAATTTGCAAATAAATTCATAAAAAATCCTACAATGTGATTTTCTGGATTTTTTTTCTCATTTTGTCTGTCATAGTTGACATGTACCTATGATGAAAATTACAGGCCTCTCTCATCTTTTTAAGTGGGAGAACTTGCCCACTTGGTGGCTGACTAAATACTTTTTTCCCCCACTGTATCTGTGCCTCACAAGTAATACAACAAATTATCTATTACCAGTATGATCATATACCTAAATGTTTTAAATATAATTTCAAAATGACCTGAGAAGAACAACATTGGCAGGGCAATTCAAGCATAGCCAATGCAGTGATAATGTATTGGGGCCTATAGCCTACTGCACAAATCTCATTGCTACAGAACTGTTTTTAATTGGTTAATGTTGCATAGGCTTAAGTTTTTTAAGTCATGTAAAAAGAAATCTGAGCGGTAGATCTCGGCTTGCATTTTGACTCAGAAAGTGATCTTGACTCAGAAAGTGATCTTGACTCAGAAAGTGATCTTGACTCAGAAAATGTTGTTGACCACTGGGCTACAGTGTTGTGCTTGATTCTGTAACAGTGTTTAAAAGACCACCCAGTGAGCCACAACAAAGATAATATTGTTTTTCTATTCTCAAATGATGATTCAGATGACCACAAAAAAAGACGAAGATGAAACAGCCGTAAAAAGAAACCCCTAAAATAAGATGACAAATAATTCAAAATAGGATATTGCATAATGTCACGAGAATGTAAACAACAAAGTGACTAAATAAGCATAGCTCGTTAGCATACAGTGCCTATAGAAAGTCTAAACCCCCTTTTTTTCACATTTTGTTCCGTTAGAAAGTAGGATTGAAAAATATTTGTGATTTTTTTTGGTCACTGATCTACACAAAATACTCCATAATGTCAAAGTGAAAAGAAGATTCTACAAATTTGTACAAATGAATACAAATTAAATAACTAAAATATAGTTATTGCATAGGTATTCACCCCCTTTGTTTTAAGCAAGCTTAAATTAGTTCAGAAGTAAAATGTGGCTTAACAAATCACATAATAAGTTATATAGATAATAGGGGTTGACATAATTTTTTAATGACTACCAATTCCTCTGTCCCCCATACAATACAGTACAACATTTGGAAGGTCCCTTAGTCAAGTATTGAATTTCAAGCACAGATTCAACTACAAGGACCAGGAACTTTTCCAAAGCCTTATAAAGAAGGGCAATGATTGGTAGATGGGTAACAATAACAAATCAGACATTGAATATCTCTTTAAGCATGGTCAATTTAATAATGATGCTGTGGATGATGTATTAAACCACCCAGACACATCAAAGATACATACATTCGTCCTTCTGAACTGAGCTGCAGGACAGGAAGGAAACTGCTTAGTGATGTCAACATGAGGCCATTGGTCATTTTAAAACAGCTACAGAGTTCAATGGCTGTGATGGGAGAAAACTAAGGCTGGATCAACAACATTGTAGTGACTCCACAATAATGACTGAAAGGACAGTGGAAAAACAAAACATGCATCCTATATGCAACAAGGCGCTAAAGTAAAACTGCAACAACAAACACGGCAAAGTAATACACTTTTTGGCCTAAATGCAAAGTCTTCTGTTTGGGGCAAATCCAACACAACACATCACTGAGTAACTGCGTCCTTATTTTCAAGCATGGTGGTGGCTGCATCATGGTATGGGTATGTTTGACATTGGAAAAGACAAGTTTGTCAGGATGAAAATTAATGGGATGCTTCAGTCTGCTTTACACCAGACACTGGGAGAGGAATTCACCTTTCAGCAGGACAATAACCTACAACACAAAGCCAAATCTACACTGGAGTTGCTTCCTAAGAAGACGGTGAATGTTCCTGAGTGGCCAAGTTACAGTTTTGACTTAAATCTGCTTGAAAATCTATGGCAAGACTTGAAATTTGCTGTCCAGTCATAATCCCCAACACCTTGACAGAGCTTGAAGAATTTTAAAAAGAATAATGGGAAAATATTGCACAAATCCAGGTGTGCAAAGCTCTTAGACTTCCCCAAGAAGACTCACAGATGTAATTGCTGCCAAAGGTGTTTCTAACATGTATTGACTCATGGGGTGAATACTTATCTAATCAAGGTATGTGTTTTTTTTCTTCATTAATCTTAATAAATATATTTTCTTACATTTTGACATTACAGAGTATTTTGTGTAGATGGTTGACCAAAAAATTCTAATAAAATAAAAAATGTTCCTACTTCCAAGGGTGTTGTAGACTTTCTATAGGCAGTTGTTGCAGAATGTTACAGGCCCAGCTGGCTCTAACAGTCATGGTAACAGTCTTCCATTGCATCATACTTCTTTTCGATGGCTGCGAGCGTCAGATGAGAAATGTCTGATATGCTGGTGTCATTTGAAGACAGTACCATAGAAATGTCAGCCATATTGAGTGAACCCATGAGTGTTCCAATCAAATTGCCATGGTCTGAGGGGCTTAGTCCCTTCTAGTCTTTCTATATCTATGGTCAGTACAACCCCGGAAGAACATGAGGGGGCTGGTTTGTTGTAGTGTTGTTCTTCTCCGCACTCTTTGGTCCTCGGTTCAGGATGAAAATGGTCCATTGTACGAGATATGTATGGTCGTATTTTGAATATGGGAAATGAATGACACAAAATTGTCCTCAATCTGAGACTGAATGGTCCATTTCATGACCAGTTGTGTCCATTTCATGACCAGTTGTGTCCATTTCACCATTGAGGTCTTATCAGCTGTTGTATTACAAAGATAAGTCTGACTTTGATGCCCCCATCGACAATGACTGGAGCTGGGAGCACCAGTCAGTCTGTCAACCAGACCAGTCTGTCTCAGGGTAGGTGGCTGGTTTATGGATTAAAGAGTATTAAAGCAGCTGTCAGTGAACGGGAGACTCCAAGTGGAATCCACGTGCTTCTCAAAGCTCTGCACCCTCACACACACACATTCCACACCAGGTGATAAGCACAGTATAGGCGGATGGTTCCTCATAGCTCCTCATCTGCATCTCTGAATGAAGGTCATGGAACACATTCCCTCGCAACACTGAGGTCAACATACCCCATAATCTTCCTCATCCTATTCCTCCAACGTATTCCTCCTCCTATTTAACCATTTAATTTCACCTTTATTTATACAGCTTATTCTTAGTTAACGAGATCAAATCTGGTGATTCTCATCAAGACCTGTTCAAGATTCCAAGAGTGTGTGCCAGTGGCACACCTGCTGTCCTTCGGCCTCCTTCATCTGGCTCCAGTGGGCCTGCTGTTCCTCTCCGGTGCTGTTGAACCCCAGGGACAGCCAGCCCACCCTCTCCCTGGCCTTCATGCTGCTGCTCCGGCTGTACACCGACACCACCAGGGAGACCTCGGACAGCTGGAAGAGGGCCACCTGGAAGACAACAGAGATTGTGGTCCTCTGTAGCTCAGCTGGTAGAGCACGGCGCTTGTAACGCCAAGGTAGTCGGTTCGATCCCCGGGACCACCCATACACAAAAAAATATATATGCACGCATGACTGTAAGTCGCTTTGGATAAAAGCGTCTGCTAAATGGCATATTATTATTATTATAGAGATGGGGTGGGTTGTTTCTGTCTGTCTGTCTCTCTCTCTGTCTGTCGCTCTGTCTCTCGCTCTGTCTCTCTCTCTGTCTCTCGCTCTCTCTCTCTCTCTCTCTCTCACCTGAAAGACAAAGGTTTCCTTGTAGGTGGGGTTGGGCTGGCCGCGGCACACCGACGTCTTGCACTTGGACATCTCCTTGCCCTTGGAGTCCAGCATGTTCAGCTTCACATAGGTGTCTGTGGACAAAGGGAGGGAGGGAGAGAAGGGGGAACATGGTGAGATGCTGCCATCTACTGAAGATTAATGAACATAACAGTGAAGAATAGCCTGTGGATTGAGTGTCTTGAACCACAATAGTGTCATTTTCGATCCCAGTAATTTTTCGGTTCTCTTTCACGACATGCCAACATTATCAGAGAGGAGCAGACACGACTCTGGTACAGATAGTACAGATCGATAGCAGAGGACTCACCTCTCATGATATAAAGTTGTCCCCCTATTAGCTGTTTTATACAACAAAACAGACCGCCTGGGACACAACACACAGGGCCAGGAGGAAAGGGAAGAGGACACAACACACAGAGGGCCAGGAGGAAAGGGAAGAGGACACAACACACAGAGGGCCAGGAGGAAAGGGAAGAGGACACAACACACAGAGGGCCAGGAGGAAAGGGAAGAGGACACAACACACAGAGGGCCAGGAGGAAAGGGAAGAGGACACAACACACAGAGGGCCAGGAGGGAAGGAGGAAAGGGAAGAGGAAAAGCGAGGGAAGGAAAGAGAGAAGACAGTTTAGAGAGGATAAAAGACTGAAAGTAAAGTAAATAAGAGGCAAGAATAGAGAGATTATTCCACCATTATAAATAAAAAATGTTATTCAAATCTACGTATTTTAATGCTATAGCTACCCTACTCAATAACATGACCAGCAATGCCTTATACCAGAAGAGAGCAATGCCCCCCATGCATTAAGATGACCCCATGTCTGTCTCATCTACCGGTACAGACCTGGGTTCAAATAGCATTTGTTTTCTTTCGAATACTTAAGCTGCGCTTGATTGAGCTTGCCTGGCACAATGGAACCAATGCAGTACTATTTCAACCCTGGTATGCTATAGCTACCCTACTACTTCTACATAACATTATCACAGATACAGCGGAAGAGAGCTCATCCATATGTGATGTCATCCATATGTGATGTCCACTCACTGGGAGGTTTGTCTGAGGCTGTGTTCTTGAACTGTCTTCCCTGGATGACCTCTGCAGAGAGCCTGCCAGTGGTGGAGTTATAGATGAGGCCCAGTAGGATCTCTGGTGTGGAGTCCCATGTAGAGCGGTAGGACAAAGCCGCCACGCTGCGAGACACACTCAGCAACGACCCACAGCCCTGTAGGGAGACCGGAGAGGACAGCTAACACCACATACAGAGTTAGAGAGAGGCCTTGGTTTGAGAGAGGCCTTGGTAGGAATCAGTACAATGCAACTGAATGGCTTGGATTGTGTAAGACTATGCTTTGTCTATAGGGTCAGTCTACAAGATCCTGTACCATTTATAGTGCATGCATTTTAAACGATAGCTTCTACTGGTCATTTATCTACGTTCATACAAATCAGACTTCTTTGGCGAGACATTCCACAAACAGAATCCTCCCACACACAAGCCCCTCTCCACCCTCCAACCCCATCTCCCCAGCAACTCACCGTTAGTGCTGTGCCAGGCTCCAGTGTAACGGGCAGCGCCATCTTGCCCTGCAGGTTGAGTTTGGTCAAGTAGAACACCTTCTCTCCCAGCACCTTCTCCTTCTTCATCCTCCTGACGCTGTAGAGGCGGAACCTGACGGCGTGGTCTGCCAGCGCCTCCTCCTCCACCCTGGTGAAGCGGAAGGTCTCTGTGAACATGGGGCACGGCCCCCTCTGCACCCCCGTCTTGGCACGTTGCTTCTTAGTGGGCAGCAACACCAGGTGCACCTACATTTATATTTACAGGTAACACTTTACTTAAAGCATACATGTATCCTGTGTAGGGTTGCACAATTACGGGAACGTTCAATAAATTCCCTGGTTTTCCAGGTTCCTGGTTGAAGGATTCCGGATTTCCTCCTTATTCCCTCCTGATTCCAGGGTTCCTCCAACCGGGATTTCAGGAAACCAGGGAATTTATTGAAAGTTCTCGTAATTTTGCAACCCTACTCC
The DNA here is from genome assembly GCF_964263955.1 of Coregonus lavaretus. Classification (NCBI taxonomy): domain Eukaryota; kingdom Metazoa; phylum Chordata; class Actinopteri; order Salmoniformes; family Salmonidae; genus Coregonus; species Coregonus lavaretus. The sequence continues at coordinate 6,642,351 of NC_140018.1, forward strand.
TGTGTGGCTCAGTTGGTAGATCATAGCACTTGCAACTCCAGGATTGTGGGTTTGATTCCCTCTGGGGCCACCCATATGAAAGTGTATGTACGCATGAGTGTAAGTCGATATGGATAAAAGTGTCTGCTAAATGGCATGTAGTATTTTTTTATTATAGTTATAATGCTTTATAACTTGCTATAAGCATGAATGAGCCTTCATAATGTATTATTATAAGTGAGTTATAATACATTTTTGTATCAATTCAAAATCATTTTACTGAAGCAGATGCTCTTATCCAGGGTGACTTATAGTCAGTGCATTCAACTAAGGTAGGTACGACCACATATCACAATCATTGCAAGTAAAACTTTCTTCAAAATAACCGCTATCTGCAAAATCAGTGCTAGTAAGGAAATACGTTTAAGTGTGAGTGCAAGACCGACGAGTACAACAGTAAAGTGTTAGTTTGTTTACGCCCCACCTGCCACGCGATGTTCCCTGTCTGTTTGAGTGCGGGGATGTCGGTTGCTGCGGTGACAGTGACGGCAAGGCGTTGCTCGCCCGAGTCATACTCGAAGGCCACGTCCAGCGTGCCATACTTGGCCAGTGGCTCGGGCTCATAGCCCACGTGGAGATGGGAGGGGGAACCATCCTGGGGGTAGGGGGAGAAATAGAGAGAAAGACAGAAAGACGATAGATGGGAGGAAAAGATGCATTGAAATTCATGAATCTGTTGGATTCAGTCCTCATCTGTGACATCACAGAGTGAGGGTAGATATAGGCCCTTAGAGCAGGACACAGCACTGGGTGAAGGGGAGACGGGAGGGTGAACCATCCTGTGGGAGAGGCGGGGGAAAGGGGGTTAGAGAAAGAGAGGGAGGGAGAGAGAAAGATGAGAGAGAGAGAGAGGATGATAAGATGGATTTTAATGCATAAATCTGTCAGTGTCAGTCTTCATCTGTGACATCACACAGTGAGGGGAGATCTTAGAGCAGGACATGACACTGGGTGAGGGAGGGGTTAGAGAACGATGGTAGGCCTATCATAGCCAAACAGAGTACTAGCCAATAGGTTTATGTTGTTAGCATTTTCTAGATATCCGGTATGCAACTGAGCATGCCCGGCTAGCGTGACACATTGTCCTATGGGACATGCTAACAGTTCACCATCTGCCGTATGAGTGTCTTTGTCCTAGCTCACCTCTGGTCCCAGGACGGCAGTGCTGTCACTAGGTACGTCCTCATCGTAGCCCTTGTTGAGGTAACTCTCAGTGTCCTGGTCAACGCTGGCCTCACTGGAGCGCTGTGTAACATTACCGTCTGGGGACGACTCCCCCAGACCCCCCGCCCCCGACCGCGAGCGAGACACTCGGACCGGACTATCCTCGTCCTGATATGGGGGTGGCTGGAGCTCGTTGAGGGGAGAGCCTTGTCTCATCTGCTGGATGCTGTTGGCTGTGTAAGACAGTAATGGATATGTTTGATAGGTCTCTTGGGAAATGTTTCAATGATTTATGTGTGTTCTGCCAATCAGACATAGCGTGCATGCCTGTGTGTGTGTGTGTGTGTGTGTGTGTGTGTGTGTGAGCGTGTGCGTGCCTTTCTATGTATGTTGTCACATCTGTGAGTTTCTCACCTTGTCCGGTAGAGGCCTCACTGCTGTGGTCGCTGGTGTGTTTAGGTCGGTTGTCCCAGACTGAGGCTCTGTGCTGGGCTGAGGGTTCAGAGTGTCCCCCTGGTCTGTCCTCTTGAGTGTCCTCCTCAGAGCCACGCTCTGAGCAGCTCTGGTCTGGACAGGTGCAAACAGATACACACACACACAAGATCATAGTAGCTCATCACAATCAGCCCAACATAAGACACAACTCCACTCTCAGGGCCCGTATTCACACGCGTCTCAGTGTAGGAGTGCTGATCTAGGATCAGTTGAGCCTTTTACATCATAATGAATCAGACTATATGGACAGGTTGGGGATCATAGACCAGCACTGCTATTCTGAGACACTTTGTGGATATATGGGCCCTGATCATAGAGGATGTGTCACAGTATTTCTTTTTTTACGGAGCAAGCCCCTATCTCCCTGTTCTATCTATTTAATGGTCTCCAGATAGAGGACGTATTAGATATCAAACTGATAAAAGCATTTACTACACTTTATCTTAGCTGAACGTCATAGAATATAATTATCATATTTCTAACTGGTAAACTCTCTCCCTGTATCCATAATGTGACATCTACAACAATCATTGAGAGAAACAGGTAAAGCCGTGAGGAGAAAGAACTGAAAAAGTGAACGTGACAGCCACAGACAGATGTATTTTGATCCATCCATGACTGTTAAAACTTAATTAGTTTTCATGTTTAGAACCCTAAACACTGAGTTACAGTTAGGTTTCAGTTAGGTCACAGGTCACAGCCATGAAGAGTAGAAGAGGGGGGAAGCAGCACACCCTCTCACCTTTATCCCCTTTATTCTCCTTCTTGCTCTGTTTCTTCCCTTTCTCTTTCTTCTTGTCACTCTTTTTCTTCTTTTTCTCAGAAGAGGGAGAAATAGCAGGTTCGGACTCTCCATCTCCCTCAGGGCTCATCTTATTCTCTTCCTCCTCTTCAGCTTTCCCCTTGTTTTTCTTTTTGGATGCTCTCGACTCTTCCTCAGTGCAAAGAGATTGTGGTGGATCGCTATGGTCGTCACGCTGGTGGACCCCATTGGATTTGTCCTCTTTCTGTTCCTCTTTGTTCTGACTAGTAGTGTGGTTCTCTTTCGGTAATGAGCTGGTTTCTTTATCTTCAGGCTCCTCCTCGATGGTCTCCTGATGGCTATTCTTCTTCTTCTCCTCCTCCTGTTTCAGCCTCTCCTCCTTCTTCTTGTCTTTCTCCGCCTTCCTCTTCTCCTTCTCCTCCTTCTTCGTCTTCTCCTCCTCCTTCATTTTCTCTTCCTGTTCCTTGCCCTCTGCAGAACTCTCTCCTGGTTTTACCACTCGCCAGCCTCCATCTTTCCACACCCATTCCAATTGGGCTGGAACATAGTCCTCTGCTGTGACGTCACTCGATTGGTTATTCTTCGAGTCATTGGATTGGCTGAGGTTGGAGCTGTAGTCTGCCAAGCTTGAGCAGGCCTCTGAAGCCTGCCGCTTGATTTTGCTCCTGAATGAGTCTGCTATCCCTTCCTGGGCCTTCCCTTCCTTGTTCTCCTGGCCCCCCTCTGCCGGTTCTGCAGCCGCCTCCTCCTCCGTCTGCACCTTCTTGATGACCTGGTCACTGAGCTCGGTCAGCTGGTCACTGACGCTGTAGGTGGCATCACTGACGGCGCTGGCTAGGTCGTCCACTTTGCTGCTGACCGAATCCAAGATGGAGGAGATGTTTACAGATGGTAGGTTCTGCCCGAAGCTCTTGAAGAACGCCATGTTGGGTGGACTTGCTGACGGCTGGAGCTGCTGTCCTTCTCCACACTGTCTGGTGGATTCTAGATTATCTTATCACCTCATCACAGGCTCTGGCTGGGATATTTGGTTCATGAGAGTGTGTGGGCCAGGTATTACTGTCTGAAATCCATGACTGACACTTTATACATGTATGAGGAGGACAATCTGTGATTAGGGATAATGTCTATTCATGACCTTCTCATCCACAAGCATTATCGTAACAGTGATTGTGAGAGTTTTAAATTGTTGGTCAGACAATCAGAAATTGATTTATTTGTATATTTTGGGACGATCCCCCAGACCTACATTAAGCCTAAACCTGAACAAATAAATGAGCTTTTCATCCCAGAGCTAGGCTTTATCTGGGTCCAGGAAACTAGCCCAGGACCATAGAACAACAGACAAACTGCATACTGACGTTGAGTGTTGTACCACTTGACGTGTTTACCTTGCTGGTCGGGCCTATAGTCGTCGAGGCGTGGCAGGTCGCTGGCGCTCTCCACTGACAGCTTGTTGCTGAGGTAAAGAAAAAAGAGAACCATCACGGCCACAAAGGCCGCAATTGAGGATAGGACCCCTAGCAGCTCAGGAGACACTAGAGAGAGAGAGAGAGAGAGAGAGAGAGAGAGAGAGAGAGAGAGCAAAAACAGAGAGACAAAGGGAGGAGAGAATGAGTTCAGACTTGATAGCTTCACCTGTATAGTACAGTAGAGACCTGATAGCTTCACCTGTATAGTTCAGTAGAAACCTGATAGCTTCACCTGTATAGTTCAGTAGAAACCTGATAGTTTCACCTGTATAGTTCAGTAGAAACCTGATAGCTTCACCTGTATAGTACAGTAGAGACCTGATAGCTTCACCAGTATAGTACAGTAGAAACCCGATAGCTTCACCTGTATAGTACAGTATAAACCTGATAGCTTCACCTGTATAGTACAGTAGAAACCCGATAGCTTCACCTGTATAGTACAGTAGAAACCTGATAGCTTCACCTGTATAGTACAGTAGAAACCTGATAGCTTCACCAGTATAGTACAGTAGAAACCTGATAGCTTCACCTGTATAGTACAGTAGAGACCTGATAGCTTCACCAGTATAGTACAGTAGAGACCTGATAGCTTCACCTGTATAGTACAGTAGAAATCCGATAGCTTCACCAGTATAGTACAGTAGAAATCCGATAGCTTCACCTGTTTAGTACAGTAGAAACCTGATAGCTTCACCTGTATAGTACAGTAGAAACCTTTCACCTGTATAGTACAGTAGAGACCTGATAGCTTCACCTGTATAGTATAGTAGAGACCTGATAGCTTCACCTGTATAGTACAGTAGAAACCCGATAGCTTCACCTGTATAGTACAGTAGAAACCTGATAGCTTCACCTGTATAGTACAGTAGAAACCTGATAGCTTCACCAGTATAGTACAGTAGAAACCTGATAGCTTCACCTGTATAGTACAGTAGAGACCTGATAGCTTCACCAGTATAGTACAGTAGAGACCTGATAGCTTCACCAGTATAGTACAGTAGAGACCTGATAGCTTCACCAGTATAGTACAGTAGAGACCTGATAGCTTCACCAGTATAGTACAGTAGAAACCCGATAGCTTCACCTGTATAGTACAGTAGAAACCCGATAGCTTCACCAGTATAGTACAGTAGAAACCCAATAGCTTCATAATTACAGTACAGACCAGTTAGCTTCACTATTACAGTCCCTGGATGGGAGACCAGATGCTGCTGGAAGTGGTGTTGGAGGGCCAGTAGGGGGATCTGGTCTAAGGAGATCCCAATGCCCCAGGGCTGTGAATGGGCCATTGCCATGCGTATGGTGCCGTCTTTAGGATGCGATATTCAACGGGTGTCCTGACTCTCTGTGGTCATTTAGAATCACATGGTTCTTATCGTAAGAGTAGGGGTGTTAACCTTGGTGTCAAGGCTAAATTCCCAACCATGCCCCATTCCATCATGGCCACTTAATCATGCCCCTCATTCCTAATTGGTATATATCACTCCTTACCTCTCTAGCTGATGTTTGGTGAGCGTTCTGGCACAAAACTGGTTGCTGTGCATTGATGAGTTGAGTTTCCCCCTTACTATGTAAAGCGCTTTGAGTACCTCAGTTGGTAGAAAATAACTATAGAATACAATCAATTATTAGTACAGTTAGCTTCACCATTACAGTTATAGCTTCACCATTACAGTATGTATAGCTTCACAATTACAGTACAGTTAGCTTCACCAATACAGTAAAGTACAGCACAGTTAGCTTCACCATTACAGTACCGTTAGCTTCACCGGTACAGTACAGTTAGCTGCACCATTACAGTACAGTACGGTTAGCTTCACCAGTACAGTACAGTTAGCATCACCATTGAAGTAAAGACAACACCGTTAGCTTCACCATTACAGTAAGGTACAGCACTGTTAGCTTCACCATTACAGTAAGGTACAGCACTGTTGGCTTCACCATTACAGTACAGTACAGTTAGCCTCACCAGTACAGTACAGTTAGCTTCACCAGTACAGTTAGCTTCACCAGTACAGTAAAGTACACCACAGTTAGCTTCACTATTACAGTACAGTTAGCTTCACCATTACAGTACAGTTAGCTTCACCGTTACAGTACAGTTAGCTTCACCATTACACCACAGTTAGCTTCACCGGTACAGTACAGTTAGCTTCACCATTACAGTACAGTTAGCTTCACCATTACAGTACAGTACAGTTAGCTTCACCAGTTCAGTACAGTTATCTTCACCAGTACAGTAAAGTTATTTTCACCATTGTAGTAAAGTACAGCACAGTTAGCTTCACCATTACAGTACAGTACAGTTAGCCTCACCAGTACAGTTAGCTTCACCAGTACAGTTAGCTTCACCAGTACAGTACAGTACAGTTAGCCTCACCAGTACAGTTAGCTTCACCAGTACAGTTAGCTTCACCAGTACAGTAAAGTACAGCACAGTTAGCTTCACCATTACAGTACAGTTAGCTTCACCATTACAATACAGTTAGCTTCACCATTACAGTACAGTTAGCTTCACCGTTACAGTACAGTTAGCTTCACCATTACAGTACAGTTAGCTTCACCAGTACAGTACAGTTAGCTTCACCATTGTAGTAAAGTACCGCACAGTTAGCTTCACCATTACAGTAAAGTGCAGCACAGTTAGCTTCACCATTACAGTACAGTTAGCTTCACCAGTACAGTACAGTTAGCTTCATCAGTACAGTACAGTTAGCTTCTCCAGTACAGTTAGCTTCTCCAGTACAGTACAGTTAGCTTCACCATTACAGTACAGTTAGCTTCACCAGTACAGTACAGTTAGCTTCACCAGTACAGTACAGTACAGTTAGCTTCACCAGTACAGTACAGTTAGCTTCACCATTGCAGTAAAGTGCATCACAGTTAGCTTCACCATTACAGTACAGTTAGCTTCACCAGTACAGTACAGTTAGCTTCACCATTGTAGTAAAGTACCGCATAGTTAGCTTCACCAGTACAGTACAGTTAGCGTCACCATTACAGTACAGTTAGCTTCACCAGTACAGTACAGTTAGCTTCACCAGTATAGTACAGTTAGCTTCTCCAGTACAGTTAGCTTCACCAATACAGTACAGTTAGCTTCACCAGTAAAGTACAGTAAGCTTCACCAGTACAGTCAAGTACAGTTAGCTTCACGAGTACAGTACAGTTAGCTTCACCAGTACAGTACAGTGGAGTACAGTAAGCTTCACCAGTACAGTACAGTGGAGTACAGTTAGCTTCACCAGTACAGTACACAACTCTTGGGAACAAAAGCATTAATAGGATATTACACTCCAAAATCAAAGTTTGTCAGATGTTTTTTAAATCTCAAAAGTAGTCAAACGTCAAGACAAATCCACGTCTCACGCCATCAATTGTGTTGATCCATCTAAATACCTCAACCCCAAATTAATGGAAAGGATAAGCACCAAATAAGATCTGGAAATTATATGGTGCTTATCTTTCCCATTCATTTGGGGTTGTAGTTGAAATTGTAGTTATGGAAACAGGGTAGTTAATTGACAATATACACTGAGTGTACAAAACATTAAGAACACCCTCCTAATATTGAGTTGTAGCCCCTTTTGCCCTTAGAACAGTCTCAATTTGTCGGGGCATTGACTATACAAGGTGTCAAAAGCGTTCCACAGGGATGCTGGCCCATGTTGACGCCAATGCTTCCCACAGTTGTGTCAAGTTGCCTGGATGTCCTTTGGGTGGTGGACCATTCTTGATACACACAGAAAACTGTTGAGCGTGAAAAACCCAGCAGCGTTGCAGTTCTTGACACACTCAAACCAGTGCGCCTGACACCTACTACCATACCCCATTCAAAAAACGTAAATATTTTGTCTTGCCCATTCACCCTCTGAATGGCACACATACACAATACATGTCTCAAGGCTTAGAAATCATTCTTTAACCTGTCTCCTCACCTTCATCTACACTGATGGAAGAGGATTTAACAAGTGATATCAATAAGGGATCATAGCTTTTACCTGGATTAACCTGGTCAGTCTATGTCATGGAAAGAACAGATGTTCATTTTGTTTTGTACACTCAGTGTACAGGCCATTGAATAGCCACTGGTGCATGAGTGGGTGTTTAATTATAAAAATAGCACAGAGCTGCCCGAGGAAAGAAAAGTTCAGAACATACTTCAAAAGTCCACATGAGAGCCTCAATTTAGATCTGATGTGCACATGCACTGCCACTGAGAACAATTCAGGAACACTGAGAATAATTCAGCAACTATGAAGGGTCGTTGGTAGAGTATTGTGGGCAGACGATCATCAATATGAAAACTTGTATTGCCTGAGGAGTCAAGGCATTACAGCTCTCGTTCACACTACATCTCCAGAGAAAAGGCCCACCATTCATCCAACCTCTTGCCCCGACTGAGTTCAGAAGGAACTACTTCTCGTGGACTATCTCTTCTTCTCACCATGGCAACAGGCAGAGACCACTGAAACTGACAAGAAGCAGTGCCTTCTCCTGTGTCCTCCTCTCCCAAATGAATAGACTGATAGTCAAAGCTCAGCGAAAAGACAAAGAGAGGGAGAGAGATAAAGAGAACCCATGGACACAGCTCACCTTCTCCATTCTAGCAGCTGTAAAAAAATGTTTTACATTGAGTATGAGTCTGAAATCCCTCACGTCTCGCCTGCAGTGAAGTATTCCATTCTGTCAAAACAGCAGTGTTGTTCCTCTTAGTGGTGATCTGGTTATCCAAGATAATTATTGAGTCATACACAAAGAAAAAGGACATTTTAAAAAGTCCCAAAACATAGAAATCGGTTATGATCCTAATATTGAGTCCAACATAACCAAAAGCTGTTACAACACTTCGAGACCATGTGGTGATCTTTCAAGTTTGGTACAAAATTCCTTAATTCTCAACAACACCTAACATAGTTACAGTACCTATCCTCTCTCACTGGCGACAATTCTGGTAATTGAGTCGTTAGGTCCTGAAGTGACCCTGAAGTCCAAAAGCCAGGCATAACTGTACTGTACACTATGTCCCTGTCCCTAACCGGAGTGTGGTGGTGGTGTACTGCTGTGTACATGTCAACATCTAAATAATTCAAACACCTGCAGTAACAGGATGCCTCTCTCATTGACAGACGCTAGCTGAGCGTTAGCCATTAGCCACCCCATGCTAACTTGACCTGAGCCGGTGTTCACAAAGTCCAAGTGCTGATATAGGAGCAATTTAGCCTTTTTAGATCTTAATGAAGGTGAATATATGGGGACCTGATCCTAGATCAGCACTCCTAGTGAGATTATTTTTGAATATGTGCCCTGAGCCCCATGTTGTCCCACTCTGCACTCACTAAGGAGTGCTGTAATAAGCCAATGGAGGCTGTGGTCATGGAGGCTGGTGGTCATGGAGGCTGGTGGTCATGGAGGCTGGTGGTCATGGAGGCTGGTGGTCATGGAGGCTGGTGGTCATGGAGGCTGGTGGTCATGGAGGCTGGTGGTCATGGAGGCTGCTGGTCATGGAGGCTGCTGGTCATGGAGGCTGGTGGTGAGTGAAGTCATGGTAACTGTGGACTGACTCATGTTATACTGCCAATCAGTCATAGGACAGATGGGATGGGCTTGTATGATGACTTTCCACAGCAGCAGAGTGGATTGGTTGTGTGTGTGTGTGTGTGTGTGTGTGTGTGTGTGTGTGTGTGTGTGTGTGTGTGTGTGTGTAAGCGGGGGGTGGAGGTGAGTGGGTAGGGGTGCGTGTGTGTTCTTGTGTCTTCCCAAGGGGCAATCTAAGAACCGAGCATCAGAGAAAGAGAACAACAACCGTGCTCTGCTGTACGGTATGTGAACTGATGTCCAGAGCCTCAGGGCTACATCTGTTTCTCAGGTAACGGCCACAATATATTTTTAAATGCAGTTCACAAAAAAAGTAATTAAAAGTTAAAGAACATGAACATTTGACATACAACTAACGTAGTATATATGTTAACAGCCAAGTTACTCTGACAAATGTGTGCCGGGTTTGTCCACATAATTCTAATTCAAAGAATCATGTGATTACCTGAGATTCTTTGAAATGACTGATAAGAAAGAAAAAAACTGCCACATTTATTTGAATATTTCCCTTTTGCATAATTCACTGTTTGCATTCAGGCTAGCTGAGCATGGTAGCAATGGCAACATTGTTTTGATCCCCTTTTTCAGGACCCAGTATCAGGGTGCCATTGTAAGTGTGTTTGAGGTTACTACAGGAAGTGTAGAGTGCGCGTAGAGGAAACTTTGCTTACACATGGACTCCCACATACGAAAACAAAACCTCTGTGGTAAATAAATCATGAATACTGTTGCCTTCTCTAGAGGAGAGTTCTAAAACCTGATATGCCACCCATTAATAATTCACATACAGATATACAGTAGAATCTTCAAGAAGTTTGTAACTATAACTATTGAGTATCCCTCTACATATGTAGGATCTTAATTTGAGCCAGTTCACTGCAGCAGGAAAATAATCCTGCAGCAACAGGAAATGTGAATTATTACGTGGATTATAATTAATGTAAATTTTTTGTAGGGGTTGATACATTTTTCATTAGGAACAGACATATCAGTGGCAGACATATCAGTATGGATGACGGATCACCACCTCAAGCTGAACCCTGGCAAGACGGAGCTGCTCTTCCTCCCGGGGAAGGACTGCCCGTTCCATGATCTCGCCATCACGGTTGACAACTCCGTTGTGTCCTCCTCCCAGAGTGCGAAGAGCCTTGGCGTGACCCTGGACAACACCCTGTCGTTCTCCGCTAACATCAAGGCGGTGACCCGATCCTGCAGGTTCATGCTCTACAACATTCGGAGAGTACGACCCTGCCTTACACAGGAAGCGGCACAGGTCCTAATCCAGGCACTTGTCATCTCCCGTCTGGATTACTGCAACTCGCTGTTGGCTGGCCTCCCTGCCTGTGCCATTAAACCCCTACAACTCATCCAGAACGCCGCAGCCCGTCTGGTGTTCAACCTTCCCAAGTTCTCTCACGTCACCCCCCTCCTCCGCACACTCCACTGGCTTCCAGTTGAAGCTCGCATCCGCTACAAGACCATGGTGCTTGCCTATGGAGCAGTGAGGGGAACGGCACCTCTGTACCTTCAGGCTCTGATCAGTCCCTACACCCAAACGAGGGCATTGCGTTCATCCACCTCTGGCCTGCTGGCTCCACTTCCTCTGCGGAAGCATAGTTCCCGCTCAGCCCAGTCAAAACTGTTCGCTGCTCTGGCACCCCAATGGTGGAACAAGCTCCCTCACGACGCCAGGACAGCGGAGTCACTCACCACCTTCCGGAGACATTTGAAACCCCACCTCTTTAAGGAATACCTGGGATAGGATAAAGTAATCCTTCTACCCCCCCCCCCCCCCCCCCCAAAAAAAATAAAAAAATAAAAAAAAAATGTGTAAAGTGGTTATCCCACTGGCTATAGGGAGAATGCACCAATTTGTGAGTCGCTCTGGATAAGAGCGTCTGCTAAATGACGTAAATGTGCCCTTGAGCAAGGCACTTAACCCTAATTGCTCCTGTAAGTCGCTCTGGATAAGAGCGTCTGCTAAATGACTAAAATGTAAATGTAAAATGAACAATCAAGGCTGACATTTTAAAGTGGAAATTACAAACTTTAGAAACCTTTTAAACCTTGAATAGACTACAAGTTTACATTTCCTGCAGTGCAGAAACATTCTCAGCAACAAAAGAGTGATAAAATTAAGATCCTACATATGTATACTCCAAAGATCAAAACGAGCAAGTTAGATAGCTACGTGCTTTGATGGAGCCATCTCTCTACTTGTAAGGGGGATACAAGTACAGTCAAGCAGACAGACAGACACGGATACATAGAGTACAGATAGAGCGATAGATAGAGAGAAAGACAGACAGACATGTACACAGACAGACAGACAGGACGCCCCCCTGATCTTACCTCGTCTGGCACAGATGAGCTCATGCACTCCACAGCTCCTCCCTCCACCACCTAAGGGGGTAATGGGATAGGAGCGTCAGGGGTTAAGATATTGCTCTGGGTCTCAAGGGTGCCACATGTTGGTCCCTGTGGTGGCTCCTCCTCAGGCTCTCCCATAGAGGTAAAACAAGGCTATTCGAGGCAGGTGACGCTAATTAACTCCAGCCAACTAATCTCATGGAGTTATCAAGTGTTTAATTACATTTAATTAGATTTAACAAGGCACTATGCCATTACATAATGAGAAGCTCTTTCCTTGGAGGAATTCACCAAAGGGTTATAGATTCCATAACTGAATAGGGTTTTGGAATGGAACAAATGTGTCTGTCCTTTAAACCGTTTAATTTATAGTATACAGAAGTATACAGAAGTATATGTAAGGGATAAACGCCAACGTTCTGTACATTACCTTGGAAATAATGGATAACGCAGTGGACGAGGCAGAGCTGAGTCCCTTTGCAGAACTCATTTTCCCAAGGTAATGTACAGAACGGAAGCATTTATCCTAGTTGCTAAAGAAAACAATATGAAAACACACATTTACCGGTATACATACTTTTTTAAAGTTGATATTTTCATTTTTATAAGCAAATCATAAAAATACTTTCTCATCTTTAGGTTGCTAGAGACGTTCGTTCGATTAGTTCGATATTTACGGACGCGACCCAGTCGTTCGTTCTTTATGTTCCGTTGCCATGCTCAGTGGCAACGTTCTTATCCCTTGCTTGCTGCTAGCTAGCCAACTAGCTACGGCTATACAGTCACAACCTCTGCAGCCAGAATAACAGCTAAGTTTATTCTGTTGCATTTGTTTAAGTTGTTTATCCCGCTAATGCCACAGTTGCCAAAGAAAACAATACTAAGCACACATTTACTGGTAGAAATACAAAATATGTGTTGATATTTTCATTTATATAAGCAAATTTATACTTTCTCATCTTTTGGACGTGACCCAGTCGTTTGTCCGATTAATTTGATATTTATGGACGCAACCCAGTCGTTCGTTCTTTATGTTCCGTTGCCATGCTCGCTGGCAACGTTCTCATCCCTTGCTTGCTAGCTAGCCAGCTAACTATGGCTAACACAGTCATGACCTCAGCAGACAGAATAACAGCAAAGTAGCTGTTTTCTATTGACATTCATTTGGATACATCCATAACAATGAGATGATAATGCCCAATTTTGTCTGGCATAGCTAGAAAAGTTTGCCTTCTCATCAGGACACTCGTCAACACTGACTTAATTATGAGGAGATCGCATTGCATATTAAACAATAGGCTAGACGCTAGCTAAATAGTTTGTTGCTAGTAAACCTGCCAATATGACAACCAAATTCAAAAATATCCGTTGCTGAAAACAGCTGGTCAAATTAGAAACGTGGGAGGATTTGAAAGCTTTAGCGGCGGAGGGGTTAGGAGAAATTAATGTTAATCACTTACGTCTTTACAAAAACAAATCAATGCTAGCTAGCTATATTTTTTCCGTGTTGGCCCTGCGTTTACAATGTATTCCATTTCAGTTTTGTGTAGTTTTTGGTTTAGCTTTCTGTAACTTTGTAGCAAGTACGTTCTGCATGTGTAGGCGCATATTGCGTCATGATTGCAAGGTGTCCCAATAGATGTTCTAACTGTCCCGATATCTTCTCCAACTGTCCTGTTATCTGGTTTTAATGCCCATTCTAGAATGCCCTTTTAGCCAATCAGAAACTAGTATTCAACAATGCTGTGGTATAATTAAGCAATAAGGCCCTAGAGGGTGTGGTATATGGCCAATATACCATGGCTAAGGGCTGTTCTTATGCACAACGCAATGCGGAGGATATATTGGCCATATACCACAAACCCCTGAGGTGCCTTATTGCTATTATAAACTGGTTACCAATCTAATTAGAGCAGTAAAAATACATGTTTTGTCTTACCCGTGATATTTGGTCTGATATACCATGGGTGTCAACCAATCAGCATTCAGGGCTCAAACCAACCAGTTTATAATTATGAATAGATCAGTATTCTTAACCCCGTATCCAAACCTTTTCAAACTCATAAGACAATAAAGACACACAGGCACGAATACACAAACACACAGACGCACACATACAGTGGCTTGCGAAAGTATTCACCCCCCTTGGCATTCTTCCTATTTTGTTGCCTTATGTAACAGGGTTGGTTATGTTTCCACTTGCCTCTAAAGAAATGTGTATTTAATGTTCAAGCATTCTTATTGGTTGGTTCAACTCTGATGACAATAAGGCGTGTTGTGATTGGCCCCGCTTGCAGCTAGGGGGAGATCGCGAACGTCAGGTCTTCCCAGTATGAAAATGTGATGCAAGGGGTAGGTCATGTTCTGAATACCGTTTTATATTTTACAATGTGTACAAGGTTGCTGTACGTTACTGATTTATACATGTGTGGGTATATGGTACCTGTTAGAGATTGAGGGGCTTTCTGGGATGTGCATTGGCATATGATTGCTGTAGATAAGTGTGTTAGCTAGCATACACCGATGTAATGGTCACATGAGCCCACTGCTAACACAGTTGCCTTCATGCTACAGATTTTGCCATCGACAGCCATCAATATCGTTAAGCTCTGCACAACTAACGTGCTGTTTCCCATTTAACAACAGGTACCCCCCCCCCCCAAAGTCAATACTTTGTAGAGCCACCTTTTGCATCAATTACAGCTGCAAGACTCTTGGTGTATGTCTCTATAAGTTTGGCACATCTAGCCACTGGGATTTTTGCCCATTCTTCAAGGCAAATCTGCTACAGCTCCTTCAAGTTGGATGGGTTCTGCTGAGTACAGCAATTTTTTAGTCATACCACAGATTCTCAATTGGATTGAGGTCTGGGCTTTGACAAGGCCATTCCAAGACATTTAAATGTTTCCCCTTAAACCACTTCAGTGTTGCTTTAGCAGTATGCTTAGGGTCATTGTCCTGCTGGAAGGTGAACCTCCATCCCAGTCTCAAATCTCTGGAAGACTGAAACAGATTTCCCTCAAGAATTTCCCTGTATTTAGCGCCATCCATAATTCCTGCAATTCTGACCAGTTTCCCAGTCCCTGGCAATGAAAAACATCCCCACAGCATGATGCTGCCACCACCATGCTTCACTGTGGGGATGGTGTTCTCGGGGTGATGAGAGGTGTTGGGTTTGCGCCATACATAGCGTTTTCCTTGATGGCCAAAAAGCTAAATTTTTGTCTCATCTGACCAGAGTACCTTCTTCCATATGTTTGCGGAGTCTCCCACATGCCTTTTGGTGAACACCAAACATGTTTGCTTATTTTTTTCTTTAAGCAATCGCTTTTTTCTGGCCACTCTTCCGTAAAGCCCAGCTCTGTGGGGTGTACGGCTTAAAGGGCTTAAAGTGGTCCTATGGACAGATACTCCAATCTCCGCTGTGGAGCTTTGCAGTTCCTTCAGAGTTATCTTTGGTCTCTTTTTTGCCTCTTTGATTAATGCACTCCTTGCCTGGTCCGTGAGTTTTGGTGGGCGGCCCTCTCTTGGCAGGTTTGTTGTGGTGCCATATTCTTTCCATTTTTGAATAATGAATTTAATGGTGCTCTGTGGGATTTTCAAAGTTTCTGATATTTCTTTATAACCCAACCCTGATCTGTACTTCTCCACAACTTTGTCCCTGACCTGTTTGGAGAACTCCTTGGTCTTCATGGTGCCGCTTGCTTGGTGGTGCCCCTTGCTTAGTGATGTTGCAGACTCTGGGGCCTTTCAGAACAGGTGTGTATATATACTGAGATTATGTGACACTTAGATTGCACATAGGTGGACTTTATTTAACTAATTATGTGACTTCTGAAGGTAATTGGTTGCACCAGATCTTATTTAGGGGCTTCATAGCAAAGGGGGTGAATACATATGCACGCACCACTTTTCCATTATTAATTTTGTAGCATTTTTTGAAACAAGTTATTTTTTTCATTTCACTTCATCAATTTGGACAATTTTGTGTATGTCCAATACATGAAATCCAAATAAAAATCAATTTAAATTACAGGTTGTAATGCAACAAAATAGGAAAAACGCCAAGGGGGATGAATACTTTAACAAGGCACTGTACGGTCAGATGTACGTAACAAGACACACACACACACACATACACACACTTGGCACTATGCTATGTAGGACTTAATGCTCTGAGTGGCTCCAGAGAGAGTGTATTATAACTCTTAGTCTAACTGTAGCTCAGGCTCTTGGCTTTCCACCCGCATTCCTACACTATTGAGTGTGTACTATAGGCCCTATGGAGGGTGAGTTTACAGAGACAGGAAATAGAAAGACATCACTAAGGTCAATAAGGCAACATGGGCAGTCAGGGCAACCTCTCTCCCGTCCTTTCACACAAATCAACCTCTACACTATTGTGAGTCTGAGCCACCCCACTCACAGCTTGATTAAAGCTCTCCTTCCCCATTGACATTTTTGCAGAGGAAAAAATAACAAACGGAGATTGCTCAAATAGTGCAACACAGGCTACTGCTTAAAAATGTATGTTTTTCCTTTGCCGGTATATGACCAGTATAGCCTACTCTTTCTCTCTAGTCTATGTTTTCTATCAACCATGCAGCAAACAAGTCAGGTAAAAACAAAAAGTATTTAGAAATAGGCAGCTTTTATATACTCTGCAACAGCTGTAGCCTACAGATAATACTTCCTATTTGCGATCCATAAAAAAAGATGGATATAGGCTACACAAAGGCTATAAGCAATTGATAAACATCAATATTCTTTACACCAGTGACCAGTAAAGTATAGATGAGCATTGGCTAAGGACCAGCACATTCACCAGCTAACTCTTTCCTCTCTCTCTCTCACAGCATCGTATTTACCAGGTGTGACAGCAACACTTCCAGTGCTGAGACCCGATAGCGGCCCTAGCAACGTACGACAAAACGTGACCAAGTAGCCTATAAATGTGTATGATACAATATTGCGCAGAAGCAGCCTTGAATGTAGACATTGTAGGAGCTTACCTTTGACCGCATTTATCTGACTGCAGCAGTAGTAAAGTCCACATTCCATTATCCTATAATAAACTTCAACACTTACTAGGCTATGCTATCCTGTTTCTAACGAACCATTTATGAGGACTCGCACACGTTCATGCGTGAGACTCTGTTAAGACAACGTAATGTCCGATACATTTATTTTGTCTCGGTCGCGGTCCACTTCAGCGCCACTTAGCGTCCTTCAATAAAGTGTCACGCGCGCGCATCCCACAACATCCCCACATATTTGCAGCTACTCTTCAGCATCCCTGCAGCCTATGTAGGCTACAACGCAAGCCGACGAGACACCGCAATGTGCATGTATATCATTACTAGACATTTATCTTGCCGAATAAATGGTGCTGTCACTAAGCATTCTAGCTCTGTCCCATACAAGTTATATGAGTACAGCAGGGCACCTGTGACGGTGTAGAATACTTACCATCAATCGCCATTATGTTCTGTTCCAGATTGGACCAAAGCGAGGGGGTGAAAACTGGGGAGAGGTTATTCTTGTGTTTGAAGGAGGGGGGTATTGTTTGATAGCCTGATCCAAGGCCATCCTGACTGTTTAGCGAAGCCGAATGTGAACTCGCGAGATTAGGATGATTTGTATGAGGTTAATTGTTTGACGCTGTTCATCAGCACCGCACGCTGACTAGCCTACCTGTGCAATGAAAAATTTTAGGTTATTTGCAATAGTTACATATTTTAGTAATTGCATGTTAAGAAAGTATGATGGATTATGTATAAAAATTTGATAGTGCAACATGAATACATTATATGTGTTTATCAAATAGCCTATGTTATGTATTGCAGCATACTGTGATATAACGTTATACTATTGTAATATTCAAAGTTTCATAAATTAAATGAAAATTGTGTAGTTATCAACAGGCCTATTGGTCAGTTGTTCCATTCTTGCCTGGTCTGTGTTTTTGTGCTTATATTAACTTTTTTTTCCCAATGATTTATTACTGTGTAATTATTGGCAAAAACACCCAGATAAAATTCCATGTAACGATATGGTGGGCTGGCCTATATGCAAAAAGTAGCCAGGTAATGTGATTCAAACGAATGATTATTTAAGTTTTGGTGTTTTACATTTTTTTCCTGAATGAGCATCATGGGTAAAAAGACACGCCCGTCGAAACCTCTCAAACGTTTCCGCAAACTAGCCTGTGGCCGCTTGTTCTGATCATCTACATTCGGAATCACTGTTACGGAACTGTCAGACCTAGAACTTTTCGATTCCAGGCCAAATATGAGTGAAATCAAACCTACCGATCCAGCAACAACTAACGCTGGAGAGGAAAAGGACTGGGCAGCAGCAAAATCCTTTTTTGACAGTTTAAAAACAAAGAAACCTAGACCCGTAAGTGATACATACGCAGTTGTTGTTTGCCTTTGCAGATAAAAGTGTCTACACGGGTCTATAGTGTCCTATTTGCTAATCTCTAGTATCGTAATTTTTTCTTGACTATACTTGTTTTCCAAATAGCCAAAACCCCAATATGCCATTACTATCGCCGTCTCTTCTCGCACCCTGTTCAACATGGTTGCGGAGCGGAAGATCTCCGAGGAAGAGGGAGTCGAGAAGTATGTGACCTATCAACAGGAGCACGAGAATGAGCCGCTCATGCCAGGTGTGGCGTTTCCTCTCGTGAAGGTAGATTAGAGGGATTGAATTAACGTTAACTAAGGATATGGCCTATCTGCATGTCTGTGCGTGGGAGAGTCAGAGGGTTGCCTTACAATTGCATAAGGATTCCTTAGTGGAGGTGAAGGGGAAACCTCACTCACTGTATTGCCAATGCCTTTAAGCCTAGATGCAATTTGTGTAATCCATCCAGAATAGTGTTTTGCTCAGAATTACAATAGCCAATGTTATTTTCAACTGTTATGCACCATCCATACATGAATGCACGAATGACACTGTGGCTGAATGACACTGTTACTCTGGTTCTTCCCATATACAAGCTCCTCTATAATGGTATGCAAGCACAGGATTAGGCCATGTTGTAATCTAAAGCAGAATGACAAATGTTTAAATCAAGGGAAGACCCCTTAAAATAATCTGTGTGGGTGTGTTCCTGCATTTGTGAGTGCGTGTGTGTGCACATATTCATATGTTGCAACTTGGAACAGAATATTCTGAAGCAACACCCTAGAAGTAGTTGGTGTAGTCAGCCAGGTTCTGTCATTGTTTCTTAATCCCTGTGTCAATTATGTCCTAAAAAAACACACTCTCACACACACACTGCAGGCTCTGATGACAGTGAACTCCAGACTGAGGCAGCTCTACCCCGACAGTGAGGAGCTGTTTGATATCGTCCTGATGACTAATAACCACGCCCAGGTCGGGGTGCGCCTCATCAACAGCATCAACCACTACGGTCCGTAAAACACGCCTACAACACGCCTACAACACGCCTACAACACGCCTACAACACGCATAATGCTCTGTAACGCATACTGCTATGTTACAGCCACGCCTACAATATTATAATATAATTATTTTGCAATGTATGTTCATTCATGTTTCATTAAATGATTGGACATCCAATTTTAAGCTGTTCTTTTGACCAAATATGTTGTTTTTAATGTTTATATGCCTGTTGTTCATGATATGTAGTGGCAATCTGTGGCTACCAGCCTGATGACTATACCATCACATTTCTATGAGTTTCTGATAAAAAACAATGGTTCCCTCTACCTAACAGATTTAACCATTGAGCGATTCTGTATGACGGGAGGGCAAAGCCCCATTGGCTATCTAAAGGCCTACATGACCAACTTGTACCTCTCCAAGGATGGAGAAAAAGTCACAGAGGCCATTGAGGAGGGTAGGTGGTGATGCTACTGGTTTAGGATGGACTGGTTTAGGTTAGCATGGATGCTAAGTCCAAAACCGTAGATTACATTGTGGTAACACTTTATAGTGTAGCCTACATATATAATGCATGGATGATGCTGTTATAATGGGTTGTGACTAGATGGTATACAGCCAAGGACGAGTTTACAATTTAACTACCATGAGAGTTGAGAGAGGATGAGGATTTCACTGTTGGTTTTACACACAACATAATTGTACAGTTTCAGTTAATAAAACTGACGATTGTTTATTTTTTATGAAAGTATTGATGATGAGTGTACTGTTGCTTGTATGCGTGTGCTTCCTGTAACTGTCACCTCTTGATGTCATCCCCGTCACACTAGGTAGCTAGCTACAGTAGTTCCCGCAGTAGTTGCAGGATGAAGGACAATGTGTCCCGGTGTTGTTGCCGTTCATGTTCACCCCATTGGGTAGACTGTATCACGGTAACATCTAGACGTTTACCAATATGAGTTATTTTAGTAGGAGACTAAAATCCTATTAAAAAATATTTATAAATTGGTCACGTTATACTAGCTACCGCCGGCGACACCGTGAAAATACAGCTGCCGAGTAGGAAGCACCTCACGTCGGCAAGCACAACACCGGCGTGCCTTGTCGTCGTGATTAGCTAATTGGCATGTCAAGGTGACATCCATATGAACACTAGCTGTCATCACAGATGAATGGAGAAACCAGTTAGTTAAAAGTATATTTACTGTCCTCGCCTAGGGACTCATAGCTAGCTAACTAACCTAACTCTCTAGCGAGAGAATGGCGATTTTTGCGTCACTTCCGTCCGTAGCTCTATACCATCTAGCCATAACTGTTGTAATGCGTTGTAAGACTTGTTATGAGCATGTATAAGCCCCTTGTAATGTCTTATAAACAGGCATTGCTGCAGCGACCATGTTTACATCTGGAGATGTGGAGAACCAGCTGTCTGACACACAGCTGAAAGTAGCTTTTGACGGGGACGCTGTCCTCTTCTCTGACGAGTCGGAGATCATCGTAAAACAACACGGCCTGGACACGTTCTTTGAGCACGAGAAGGAATTTGAGAACAAACCTCTTGCACAGGTGATCATGAGAGGACTCTGAAGCAGAGTATATGCCTCCATTTTATATTCGCTTTTGGCATGGTCGTTTGTGTCAGATTTCCTTTACTCCCTATAGAGGGGTTATAGATGTTCAACTAACTAGGAACAACCGTTTTAACTAACTATCCCAAATCCTAGACCTAACCCTTTCCTTATACCTACCAAGATGTTGCATAACTAAAGACCATCTATAATAGGGGACTATCCCAATAAAGTGGAACCCATTGATGTATTATTTGCTTTGATTTTGGACAAAAGTAAAAATAATACTATGCCAACCCTATGTCTCATTCATTCACTCAGGGTCCCTTGAAGTGTTTCCTGGAGGCGCTGGGGAAGCTCCAGAGAAAGTTCTACGCAAAGAACGAGCGTATGACCTGCCCCATTCGTACCTACCTGGTAACAGCCCGCAGCGCAGCCAGCTCAGGGGCCCGTGTCCTCAAGACCCTCAGGAGCTGGGGCCTGGAGATTGACGAGGCCCTGTTCCTAGCCGGGGCCCCCAAAGGGCCCCTCCTGCAGAAGATCCGGCCCCATATATTCTTTGACGACCAGATGTTCCACATCGAGGGAGCCAAGGAGATGGGGACCATCGCTGCACACGTGCCTTATGGGGTCGGTCAGAAGTATCACAAGGGGAAACTTATTGAGCAGCCCGCTAGAGATGCCAAAGACAAGAAGTAGTGAGCCTCCTAGCGGTGGGAAGGTAGCATAAGTTATGCAAATGCTTAGTTGCACACAACCCTGTCATCAGCTGTAGTAACTTCATTGTTTATCACCTTTTTTAGAGCAGGATTTTGTATTATTTCTCTCTATTTACACTTTATTACAAATGCCTTTATCAGAATATATTGTATTAACAGGAGAGAAAAACATATTGTTTAGGACTGTAGATGGAATACTCACATCAGGGACCAATGTCACCTAATGTTCTCTGTCATAAGGAGAGAAGGGATCACTTTCCTACAATCCTCATCATCATCACATTATTGTCTTTAATAGTATTTGGTAAAATATGTAGTTTTTTATGAAAATGTATGTCATAAAGTGTTTTCAAATTTTACACAGGAAAGTATATTTAGGAAAGTGTATTTTATATCTTTAGAGAAGCACATTTTGTCTCATGGCCAGATAAACATGTATGTTATATTCTCAACACTCCCGTATCTAGACTTCTCGCTTCTGCCCACGCATGTCATGGTTTTGTGTATTGCGGTTTAACATAGCTTTTAGGTACTTTGCATAGAGGATTGGTAAAGATTTGTGCACTCTAGTAAACGTATGAAAAGGAACACTTACAAGGTAGAATGCTTATTGATATGAAGTGCTGCAAATAAATCTGCATTTTGGTTTTAATGCACACCATACAAAACAGACTTTAACACACTATTATTTACACTTAAAGATGCAGTCTGGGATCTTAAGCACTTACAATTACAAATTCGTAACATATTGTACGAAATGGAATTCGTAACATATCATACGAATTGCAAACGTTAAATTTTTTATTTTTTGCAGGACATAACATATCATACAAAATGGATGACATAGTACACAATGGTGCAAATTTTTCTCGTGAGCACAACTTTCGAAATTACTGGCTGAAATGTACTAAACTAGGAGCAACACTTTAATATTCATTCATTATTTTTACTATCCATGCATTGTTCTAATCCATTCCATTTTCTTATTCCATTTAAAAACATTACTTTTTAAACGCAAGAAACCTCACCTTGCTCTTAGTAAAGCTATATTAGGCCATATTTATTATTGCTATATCAAAATCTCAAGCAAGCTAGTTCAACATATCTGTTCCACTAGTAACATTTTACGTATCAGGCGTTGTGTTCCAAATAGTTTACAGTTGAATATACATTATGTATAAGGGCAGTCTATATTGTATGTTGAACTTTTTTTTTTTTTTTTGTGATAACACATATTTTAGTAATTGTCCCCAAAAAAGTACCAACATTTCTATTTTTAAGAATATCCCAGTCTGTATTTTTTCAATTTTAATTTAACATAAAGGGTTTATCATATGCATATTGCAGTAAGTTTGCAGTGAGGTTAAATAAAGGTTTGAAATGGATGTGAATTGTTGATTCATGTTTTTATGTATTATCAACACATTTGTCACGTCTCCTCCCGTTGCTCCCCTCCGGCGCTCTGATTCTCACTGATCACCAGAATTTGGAGCACATCCGGGCAGCGAAACGGATGAACTTTCGTCAAGCCAGGTGGGCCCAATTTCTCACTCGCTTTCAGTTTATTCTGTCCTACCGCCCAGGTTCCCAGAATGTGAAAGCCGACGCACTCTCCAGGATGCACCATACCGGAGGAAGGAAGGATCTGGGGGGTCCTATCCTGCCACCGTCTCTCATCGTGGCACCTGTCTTTGGGATGTGGATGAAGACATCCGCCTGGCAGCTCAGGAGGACCCAGCGCCTGCCAACGCCCCTCCGGGGCGCGTGTATGAGTGGGCGAGGTGTATGAGACCGGCAGGGTGAGTGGGCGAGGTTTCTACCCTGGGCAGAATATGCCCAGAACTCGCTCGTTC
Organism: Coregonus lavaretus; assembly: GCF_964263955.1. NCBI lineage: Eukaryota > Metazoa > Chordata > Actinopteri > Salmoniformes > Salmonidae > Coregonus > Coregonus lavaretus. Next base: position 6,665,808 of record NC_140018.1, read on the forward strand.
ACTCCTCCACAGGGCTCACTCCCTTCCAGTGCGTCCTGGGGTACCAGCCGGCCCTGCCCCCTTGGACACCCAGCCAGACCAATGCGCCCGCTGTCGACGAGTGGTTCCGCAGGGCCGGACAGGTCTGGGACGCCGCCCATGTCCATCTCCAGAGGGCCATTCGTCGGCAGAAGGACCAAGCCGACCGCCATCGCAGTGAGGCCCCCGTATTCCAGCCTGGTGATGGTGTCTGGCTGTCCACAAAAAACCTCCCTCTCCGCCTGCAAGAAACTGAGCCCCCGGTTTGTGGGGCCGTTTAAGGTCCTCCAGTGGATAAATGAGGTATCGTACCGGCTGCTCCTTCCCCCTCACTACCGTGTCTTACCCACTTTCCATTTGTCTCTCCTCAGGCCGGTGGTTCCTGGGTCCTCTGGCGGATACCGTCCCCCGGGGTACGCCCCCTCCGCCTCTGGACATTGACGGGAGTCCGGCGTATGCGGTGAGGGACCTGCTGGACTCCAGGTTCCGTGGGGGCGGCTCCATTACCTGGTGGACTGGGAGGGGTATGGTCCTGAGGAGAGGAGCTGGGTTCCGGCTAAGGGACGATCTGGACCCCAACCTAATTCGGGACTTCCACCATTGCCGCCCTGACCGGCCCGCTCCTTGTCCTCGGGGGCGTCCTCAAGGCTGGCGATGTCCTGCGGCGGGAGCCGCGCGTCCGGGAGGGGGTACTGTCATGTCTCCTCCCGTTGCTCCCCTCCAGCGCTCTGATTTGCCGGTCTACTGAGCCACCGGTCTGAGCGCACCACCTCGGCAACACCAGAATGGAAACCCAACGCACCCTAATCACCTCCAGCGCACCTGCACCTCATCATCTCATCACCACCCCTATATTTACATTTTAGTCATTTAGCAGACACTCTTATCCAGAGCGACTTACAGTTAGTGAGTGCATACATTTTTTCATACTGGCCCCCCGTGGGAATCGAACCCACAACCCTGGCGTTGCAAGCGCCATGCTCTACCAACTGAGCTACACGGGACCATATATATATATATATATATATATAGCCCTGGACTGTTCAGTGTTGTGTTGTGTGTGATTGTTAGTGTCATGTCGTGTACTCGCTCTTTGTTGTTCTCTTGCTCAGTGTGAAGTAAACCTTTACATTGTTGATGTCTGCGTCTGTGTCCTGCCTCTTCGGTCCTCAGTACTCGTCACAACATTGATACAAACCTGATTGAGATGTTGTGGCAGGACCTGAAACTAGCAGTTCATGCTCGAAAACCCACAAATGTCGCTGAGTTAAAGCAGTTCTGCATGGAAGAGTGGGCCAAAATTCCTCCCCAGTGATGTGAGAGACTGAACAACAACTACAGGAAGCGTTTGGTTGCAGTCATAGCAGCAAAATGTGGCACAACCAGTTACTGAATGTAAGGGGGCAATTACTTTATCACTCAGGGACATTGGGTGATGTATACATTTTTTATTAAAAATGAAATGAAATAAGTATCACATTTTTGTGTTATTTGTTCAGTCAGGCTCCTGTTTAACTCACCTACAACTTGCAGGCTTGATTTATGAGTGGGAGAGAACCAGACAAAAAAAGGGTTATTTCCTAGTGTGAATATTTAGCACTTCCTGGTGTCAATTCAGCTACAGGATGCATTCTCTAGAGTTGATCCTCAACACTGAAAGGTGTTGCTGCTTAATACTGAGGGTGTTGAAAAAACACTTCCATGATAAACTCTTTATTACATTATTTACAAAATGTGAGCCATTGTCGCTTGAGAGTTTTGACGGAATCCCTCACCTGGGAACAATTTCTCTCATTACTGCTTTAGCTACTGCAGATTATGATGCATGCCTGCATGGAAAGCACTATATCCATTTAGAAAACATGTAAACTTATCACCAGACAATATTTGTACCCTTGACAAGGGGAGAGTTCAATAAAGTCCATTTTGACTGAAAGGCATCTCAGGTGTGGGGTGAGCTCAAATAGGCATGGGTGCAGCTCTTCCAACATTATGGGCTGCACAAATAGAACATAGTTTACAAAAAATTTCAACAAATGTAGTAAACCCAAATGTGTGCCAAATCTATTAATATACATTACCAGTCAAAAGTTTGGACACCTTCTCATTCCAGGGTTTTTCTTTATTTTATCTTTTTACCTATTTTCTACATTGTATGAAATAACACATATGGAATCATGTAGTAACCCAAAAAGTGTTAAAGAAATCAAAATATATTTTATATTTTAGATTCTTCAAAGTAATAACCCTTTGCCTTGATGACAGCTTTGCACACTCTTGGCATTCTCTCAACCAGCTTCATGAGGAATGCTTTTCCAACAGTCTTGAAGGAGTTCCCACATATGCTGAGCACTTGTTGGCTGCTTTTCCTTCACTCTGCGGTCCAACTCATCCCAAACCATCTCAATTGGGTTGAGGTCGGGTGATTGTGGAGGCCAGGTCATCTGATGCAGCACTCCATCACTCTCCCTCTTGGTCAAATAGCTCTTTCACAGCCTGGAAGTATGTTTTGGGTCATTGTCCTGTTGAAAAACAAAATGATAGTCCCACTAATCGCAAACCAGATGGGAGGGCGTATCGCTGCAGAATGCTGTGGTAGCAATGCTGGTTAAGTGTGCCTTGAATTCTAAATAAATCACGACAGTGTCAACAGCAAAGCAGCCCCACACCATCACTCCTCCTCCATGCTTCACGGTGGGAACCACACATGCGGAGATCATCCGTTCACCTACTCTGCGTCTCACGGCAGTTGGAACCAAAAATCTCCAATTTGGACTCTTCAGAAAAAAGGACAGATTTCCACCGGTCTAATGTCCATTGCTCGTTTCTTGGCCCAAGCAAGTCTCTTCTTATTTTGGTGTCCTTTAGTAGTGGTTTCATTGCAGCAATTTGACCATGAAGGCCTGATTCACGCAGTCTCCTCTGAACAGTTGATGTTAAGATGTGTCTGTTACTTGAATTTATTTGGGCTGCAATCTGAGGTGCAGTTAACTCTAATGATTTTATCCTCTGCATCAGAGGTAACTCTGGGTCTTCCTTTCCTGTGGCGGTCCTCATGAGAGCCAGTTTCATCATTGCGCTTGATGGTTTTTGCGACTGCACTTGAAGAAACAAAGTTCTTGAAATTTTCTGGATTGAGTGACCTTCATGTCTTAAAGTAATGATGGACTGTCGTTTCTCTTTGCTTATTTGAGCTGTTCTTGCCATAATATGGACTTGTCATTTACCAAATAGGGCTATCTTCTATATACCACCCTACCTTGTCACAACACAACTGATTGGCTCAAACGCATTAAGAAGGAAAGAAATTCCACAAATTAACTTTTAGCAAGGCACGCCTGTTAATTGAAAAGCATTCCAGGTGACTACCTCATGAAGCTGGTTGAGAGAATACCAAGAGTGTGCAAAGCTGTCATCAAGGCAAAGGGTGGCTACTTTGAAGAATCTGAAATACATTTTGATTTGTTGAACACTTTTTTGGTTACTACATGAATCCGTATGTGTTATTTCATAGTTTTGATGTCTTCACTATTATTCTACAATGTAGAAAATAGTAAAAATAAAGAAAAACCCTGGAATGAGTAGGTGTCTCCAAACTTTTGACTGGTACTGTATATATAAATCACCCCTTTTGACACATGGTCCAAACCATGTGACAATTTTGCAAGGTAGGGAAAAGCACTGGGAGGCGGGGTCACACGTGCATGTTCGCTGCCAACATTTATTTTCCACTGCATCAGCCCCCTGTTGTAGCAGAGAGACATCATTAAAGGAACGAGAGGTGAAAGGGTCAATGCATGCCAGCACAAGGAGAGGAGAGGTAGGGGAATCAGCAGCCGCTTTCGCTGCACAGTCTGCAGCAGCATTTCCTAGGGAAACAGGGTCAGTGTGTTTAGTGTGGGCTGCACACTTGCACATTGCAAGAGTGGAGCACAGGAGTACTGCCTCAAGCAGTTCTTTAACCATTTTATGGTGTGCGATTGGTTTATCATTTGAGGTGAGGAAACCACGATGTTGCCACAGGGTTCCAAAAACGTGACAGACATCAAAAGCGTACTGAGAGTCAGTGTACACTGTGAGGGACTTCCCCTTTCCCAACACACAGGCAAGTGTAAGAGCAAACGGCTCTGCTGGTGCAGAGTAGTGGGAGGGCAGTCTAGCTGCCTCCTCAATATTGTGGGGTGTACACACAGCATAAGATGCAACTGGATCACCTGAAGAAGAAGCAACAAAATAGATTAAATCACTTTTAGGAATTGGCACATCTTGGAGATCAGGGCGTGGTTTACACAAGAGGTCAACCACCTCACTGCAGTCATGTGCATCACCGTCAGACTATGTGGGGAGTAAGGTTGCAAGGTTTAAGACAGTGCAGCGTTTCAGAGTAACATGAGACATTGTAAGTAACACATTGTGCCAATGTAACAGTCTTGCGGGGGTGAGATGTGCTGTCCTTGCCTGTGAGAGAAGGGAGAAGACAGAATGAGGCACATGAACAGAGTATTCTCCTCCATTGTTCCCCTCTTCCTCCTCCACCCCGTCTTCCTTCGTGGCCCCTTCCTCCTCTTGCTCTTCCAGCCCCCCTTCCCCTTCCTCTGTCTCCTGAGTTCCCTCTGTTCCCTCCCTCATAAAACATCAGCTGGGCACTTGCCAGTTTCTTCTGTTGTCTCTCCCTTCCTGCAGCTTGTGTACAGCATGTGGCCAGACTGTAGTCAGGGGATGAGATTATGGTGGAAAACTGGGTCCACCATTGTGCCCCACTATGAGAGGGAGGGGGAAGCTCCTTCACGATGTCCATCATTTCCCCCATTTCCCAATTCCGCTGGACTAGGATTGTTGGAGGGGCGTTGTCGTCACAGCCCGCCACTGGATTGGGTATTGACATCAGAGGAAACAGCGCGGCAGAGGGTGGTGTTGAAACAGGAGGGGGAGGGGGTGGTAAGTCTGGATAAAGTCCACAGGTCATTTCGGTGACCAGTCGTTTGGGAGGCTTAGGGTTTCGGCGGGGGCAGTCCTGAGGTGTTGGTATTTTACTCTGGAACTCAGTGTGTGTGGTGGTCAGAGGAGCTGGTATTCTACTCTGGAACTCAGTGTGTGTGGTGGTCAGAGGAGCTGGTATTCTACTCTGGAACTCAGTGTGTGTGTGGTGTTCAGAGGAGCTGGTATTCTACTCTGGAACTCAGTGTGTGTGGTGGTCAGAGGTGTTGGTATTCTACTCTGGAACTCAGTGTGTGTGGTGGTCAGAGGAGCTGCTATTCTACTCTGGAACTCAGTGTGTGTGGTGGTCAGAGGAGCTGGTATTCCACTCTGGTGGTCAGAGGAGCTGGTATTCCACTCTGGTGGTCAGAGGAGCTGGTATTCTACTCTGGTGGTCAGAGGAGTTGGTATTCCACTCTGGTGGTCAGAGGAGCTGGTATTCTATTTATTTATTTATTTTTATTTTTGGTCATTTAGCAGACGCTCTTATCCAGAGCGACTTACAGGAGCAATTAGGGTTAAGTGCCTTGCTCAAGGGCACATCGACAGATATTTCACCTAGTCGGCTCGGGGATTAGAACCAGCGACCTTTCGGTTACTGGCACAACGCTCTTACCCACTAAGCTACCTGCCGCCCTATTACTCTGGTGGTCAGAGGAGCTGGTATTCTACTCTGGTGGTCAGAGGAGCTGGTATTCTACTCTGGTGGTCAGAGGAGATGGTATTCCACTCTGGTGGTCAGAGGAGCTGGTATTCTACTCTGGTGGTCAGAGGAGCTGGTATTCCACTCTGGTGGTCAGAGGAGCTGGTATTCTACTCTGGTGGTCAGAGGAGCTGGTATTCTACTCTGGTGGTCAGAGGAGCTGGTATTCTACTCTGGTGGTCAGAGGAGCTGGTATTCTACTCTGGTGGTCAGAGGAGCTGGTATTCTACTCTGGTGGTCAGAGGAGCTGGTATTCTACTCTGGTGGTCAGAGGAGCTGGTATTCTACTCTGGTGGTCAGAGGAGCTGGTATTCTACTCTGGTGGTCAGAGGAGTTGGTATTCTACTCTGGTGGTCAGAGGCGTGTCTTTTTCTTCTTCGTCTTCCTCAGATTCTCCGTTGTCTGATCCCACAGCCCCCCCTGCTGCTGGGGGTCCTGGGTGTGGAGGTGGTAGACGTTGTTGAGGTGGGGGAGCATAGGGTGGTCGATGATGTTGATACAGTTCATCTATACGTCTGTGCCTACTTGCTTTGGCTTTCTTTTCTTCAGCTTTCATCATTACCTCTGCACTTTTCCTCTCTCTCTGTCCTTGTCTCTGCTTCAACTTCACACTTTCTAAAATTAGCCAATCATATATTATTTTTCTTGCCTTTCCCTACTCTCTCCAACTGTTCTCTGACTAATTTCAATTTAACGACACTGAGGGTGCCTTCTTCGGGAAAATCTCCATTCGTTAAGCGGTGCCATTGTGACACGTCCTCGGCAACACTCGGACCCCATTTGCTCACCATCACCTTCAACGGCCCTGTGTAGCATGTGGTGGCTGGAGGATGATCCCATCTTGAGTTCCTATCTCACTCACACACACACACACACACAAAATAGAGGAGTGATCAGTTCCTACAACTTAAACCATGTAATTGCATGGCTGCTAAAATATTGCCTAATTTGGAGAACTAGTCCAAATTGGTATCGTAACTACACAAAAAGTAAACACAGTTTTGCTATGATACTTAGTTTCAACTGTATGAGAAACCGTTCTTCCTGTAGATTGGTTAATAAGTCTATCCCTAACCTGATGTTCTAGTCTAACGTGACGTCCTAATCAGTCCACCCGCATCACGCTATGTGGTAGAGCATGCTCTCTATCACTTAGCGCAAAGTGATTCCTCTTATTTCAATTCTCATTTTCTCTGCTGTCTTATTGGACTTCCGGCGACGATGTGGTGAGGAGCAGCAGCTGACTAAAGAGGCTGTGAAGCTCCATCTATATTTTAACTAATTATTCAACGCCAAGTTACACATTTTGTTAACTAATTGTCCAAGATATCGGTTACATGGAAAAACGACTTAGAAACACACAAAAGACACTTTTGATGAAAAACACAAAAATGTTGTCTCTACCTGCAGCTAGCGAGGAAAATGGCGGAGAAGAACAGCCTGATGACCCAGTTCTAAAGGAGATTCGCAAAATGAACAAAAATCTCGAAGCGAAGATGTGCTGAAATAAAACGTACAGTGGGCGCACTGAAAACAGAAGTGGACAATCTCGACAACCAAGTTACAAACGCAGAAGAGAGGATAACAACCTTGGAGGACAAGAACACCAGCCTAAACGACACTGTTCGAAAAATTCGAAGAACAACTTCAATACCAGTAAAATTAAAGTCAGAGAAACACACTTCGGATCAGAGGGGTTCCGAAATCCACATAAATACAAAGGATTGTGTGAAAGACATTGTACGCAACCTATTTGATAACACACCGGAGGATGTTAACGACATGATCATCGAGAGAACACATCAGACACTGCGCCCAGGACCAGCCCCACTCAACCCCCGGCCTATCCTGGTAAGGTTCTTACAATACACCGACAGGGAGAAGGTCCGGCTCAGAGCAAAAGAGCTTAGGACTTTTCACTGGAAAGGGACAAAGGTGGGATTTTTCCCTGACTTTTCCAAGGAGGTTCAGGACAAGAGAAATGCGTTCATGGAGGTGAGGCATATGTGCATAAAATGGGGACTGAAATGCTTGTTGCGATATCCTGCCGTGTTCTGGGTTACTGAGAGAGGATCACTACGTCGTTTAACAGACCCAAAGAAGGCAAAGAAGTGTGTCGCGGACGTCAATGAGGCCGAACAAATTGAGTAGCGTGGTAGGCAATGGAAGATCCGCATGGTGTCGGTGGTTCGTCACGGATGGACTACCATTTTTCTCTAAGGTGATAGGAGAACTTCCTATGTTGTGAGTAACAGTCTCATTGAGTGTTTATGCTGCGAATGCTGCCTATAATGTTTCTTTCTGCTTTACAGTTGATATCATTATAGTACTAGATTAAGCAGGATAGTAGTCCAAGCATGTCGTTCTGTTTTATGGTTATAGTGGCGATTAACATATATATTATTTTAAGTTTTCACTCTTATAACAGCAATAATGGTTCAATATACGCCACAGCAGGCGTGTTCGTGCCATGCGTGATGGGCACAACCCAAAGTGTTAGTTAGCTTATTTTATTTCATCATTATTATGACCTATACCGGTCTCCCTTTTGTGTTTCTTCATTGCTTACATTCCTGCCTTTTGGAATTAGACAGTTCATGTATCAGTCTACATGAGAAAGGTAATCTCTTCTCTTTGCACGAACAATGATCAGCCTGTCTTTATGTTCGATGTTTTTGGTTGATCTCTGTCATTTCAAAATTTATATGGTCATGCCTATATTTGCCGTTGGTAAAACGTTCTTATTCTAGTTGGAGCATCAGCGCTCAGAAGCGCTTCACACAGATGAAGGCCTGGTTTTGGGGGGAGGGAGATTTTTATTTAGTATTTTCATTTTGTTGTATCTTGTGGGGTTGGGATATGTTTATGACATATTTGTTCTATGGGAAGTTTAGTGTTCTAGGTGGGGGGCACTACCAGTCATTCACTTTCTTTGATTCGCTAAGCGGTGGCTATCAGAAACGCATTGATTTAAAATATTCTAACACTCGTCACGTTTTGGTAATAATATATTTACAACCTTTCATATTATGACCAAGGTGATTAAAGTTACATTGTGGAATGTGAACAGATTAGGTTGATATTTAAAAAGACTAAAGGTATTGAATGATCTTAAACAAAAACACTCAGACGTGATTATGCTCCAAGAGACCCACCTGCTGGAAAAGGATGCTCCTAGGGTGGGAGACAGATGGGTGGGAGACAGATGGGTGGGCAGTGCTTACCGTAATACATTCAACCCCCAAAAAGAGGTGTCTCTATTCTATTTTCCAAAAGTATACATGTTCAAGTGGAAAAATAGTTAAAGAACAAAGAGGGACGAATCTTGATTTTACTTGTAAAGATTTCAGGACAAAATATAATAATGGGAAATATTTATGCTCCGAATGAGGAGGACCCAGACTTCTTCCTTCAACTTAACAAAATAATACTGGATTTCGGTGATTTTCCTCTGGTACTAGGGGGGGACGATAATCAGGTCCCTGATGCTTTTTTAGATAAATTCAAAACTGGTCTAACCAGGACCTCAAAAACTCAAGAAGCAATCAAAACACCGTGTAAAGATGCTGGTCTTTATGATAAACTCAGCAAAAAAGAAACGTCCTCACTGTCAACTGTTTTCAGCAAACTTAACATGTGTAAATATTTCTATGAACATAACAATATTCAACAACTGAGACATGAACTGAACAAGTTCCACAGACATGTGACTAACATAACTTTTCAGGGAAGTCAGGAACCAATATACACATCAGTTAGGAAAGCAGAGGCTAGCTTTTTCAAACAGAAATTTGCATCCTGTAGCACTAACTCCAAAAAGTTTTGGGACACTGTAAAGTCCATAGAGAAAAAGAGCACCTCCTTCCAGCTACCCACTGTACTGAGGCTAGGAAACACTGTCACCACCGATAAATCTACGATAATCGAGAATTTCAATAAGCATTTTGCTACGGCTGGCCATGCTTTCCACCTGGCTACCCCTACCCTGGCCACCAGCTCTGCACCCTCCGCTGCAACTTGCCCATGCCCCCCCCCCCCGCTTCTCCTTCACCCAAATTCAGATAGCTGATGTCCTGAAAGAGCTACTAAATCTGGACCCCTACAAATTAGCTGGGCTAGACAATCTGGACCCTTTCTTTCTAAAATTAACAGCCGAAATTGCAACCCCTATTACTAACCTGTTCAACCTCTCTTTCGTATCGTCTGAGATCCCCAGAGATTGGAAAGCTGCCGCGGTCATCCCCCTCTTCAAAGGGGGTGACACTCTAGATCTAAACTGTTACAGACCTATATCCATCCTGCCATGCCTTTCGAAAGTATGTGAAAGCCTAGTTAACAAACAGATCACCGACCATTTCGAATCCCACCGTACTTTCTCCGCTATGCAATCTGGTTTCCGAGCTGGTCATGGGTGCACCTCAGCCACGCTCAAGGTCCTAAACGACATAATAACCGCAATTGATAAAAGACAGTACTGTGCAGCCGTCTTCATCGACCTGGCCAAGGCTTTTGACTCTGTCAATCACCGCATTCTTATTGTCAGACTAAATAGCCTTGGTTTCTCAAATGACTGCCTCGCCTGGTTCACCAACTACTTCTCAGATAGAGTTCAATGTGCCAAATCGGAGGGCCTGTTGTCTGTACCTCTGGCAGTCTCTATGGGGGTGCCACAGGGTTCAATTCTCGGGCCGACTTTATTCTCTGTGTATATCAATGATGTTGCTCTTGCTGCTGGTTACTCTCAGATCCACCTCTATGCAGACGACACCACATACATCTGGCCCTTCATTGGACACTGTGTTAACAAACCTCCAAACGAGCTTCAATGCCATACAACACTCCTTCAGTAGCCTCCAACTGCTCTTAAATGCTAGTAAAACTAAATGCATGCTCTTCAATCGAACGCTGCTTACACCCGTCCGCCCGACTAGAATCACTATTCTCGGCGGGTCTGACTTAGAATATGTGGACAACTACAAATACCTAGGTGTCTGGTTAGACCGTAAACTCTCCTTCCAGACTCACATTAAGCATCTCCAATCCAAAGTTAAATCTAGAATCGGCTTCCTATTTTGCAACAAAGCCTCCTTCACTCATGCTGCCAAACATGCCCTCGTAAAACGGACTATCCTACCGATCCTTGACTTCGGCGATGTCATTTACAAAATAGCTTCCAACACTCTACTCAGCAAATTGGATGTAGTCTATCACAGTGCCATCCGTTTTGTCACCAAAGCCCCATATACTACACACCACTGTGACCTGTACGCTCTCGTTGGCTGGCCCTCACTACATATTCGTCGCCAAACCCACTGGCTCCAGGTCATCTATAAATCACATCTAGGCAAATCCCCACCTTATCTTAGATCATTGGTCATCATAGCAACACCCACCCGTAGTATGCGTTCCAGCAGGTATATCTCACTGGTCATCCCCAAAGCCAACACCTCCTTTGGCCGCCATTCCTTCCAGTTCTCTGCTGCAAATGACTGGAACGAACTGCAAAAATCTCTGAAGCTGGAGACACTTATCTCCCTCACTAACTTTAAGCATCAGTTGTCAGAGCAGCTTATCGATCACTGCACCTGTACACAGCCCATCTGTAATTAGCCCACCCAACTACCTCATCCCCATATTGTTATTTATATTGTTATTTATTTTGCTCATTTGCACCCCAGTATCTCTACTGGGGGGGGGGGGGGGGGGTCAAAATCAAAAGCAACAGTTCGTATCTGGTGTGGCCACCAACTACATTAAGTACTGCAGTGCATCTCCTCCTCATGGACTGCAACAGATTTGCCAGTTCTACCTGTGAGATGTTACCTCACTCTTCCACCAAGGCACCTGCAAGTTCCCGGACATTTCTGGGGGGAATGGCCCTAGCCCTCACCCTCCAATCCAACAGGTCCCAGACTTGCTCAATGGGATTGAGATCCGGGCCATAGCAGAACACTGACATTCCTGTCTTGAAGGAAATCACGCACAGAACGAGCAGTATGGCTGGTGGCATTGTCATGCTGGAGGGTCATGTCAGGATGAGCCTGCAGGAAGGGTACCACATGAGGGAGGATGATGTCTTCCCTGTAACGCACAGCGTTGAGATTGCCTGCAATGACAACAAGCTCAGTCCAATGATGCTGTGACACACCGCCCCAGAACATGACAGACCCTCCACCTCCAAATCGATCCCACTCCAGAGTACAGGCCTCGGTGTAACGCTCATTCCTTCGACGATAAACGCGAATCCAACCATCACCCCTGGTGAGACAAAACCATGACTTGTTAGTGAAGAGCACTTTTTGCCAGTCCTGTCTGCTCCAGTGATGGTGGGTTTTTGCCCATAGGCGACGTTGTTGCCGGTGATGTCTGGTGAGGACCTGCCTTACAACAGGCCTACAAGCCCTCAGGTGAGCCTCTCTCAGCCTATTGCGAACAGTCTGAGCACTAATGGAGGGATTGTCCATTCCTGGTGTAACAGTTGTTGTTGCCATCTTGTACCTGTCCCGCAGGTGTGATGTTCGGATGTACCGATCCTGTGCAGGTGTTGCTACACGTGGTCTGCCACTGCGAGGGCGAACAGCTGTCCGTCCTGTCTCCCTGTAGCGCTGTCTTAGGCGTCTCACAGTACGGACATTGCAATTTATTGCCCTGGCCACATCTGCAGTTCTCATGCCACCTTGCAGCATGCCTAAGGCACATTCATACAGATGAGCGGGGACCCTGGGCATATTTATTTTGGTGTTTTACAGAGTCAGTAGAAAGGCCTCTTTAGTGTCCTAAGTTTTCATAACTTTAATTGCCTACCGTCTGTAAACTGTTAATGTCTTAACGACCGTTCCACAGGTGCATGTTAATTAATTGTTTATGGTTCATTGAACAAGCATGATAAACAGTGTTTAAACCCTTTACAATGAATATCTGTGAAGTTATTTGGATTTTTACGAATTATCTTTGAAAGACAGGGTCCTGAAAAAGGGACGTTTCTTTTTTTGCTGAGTTTATATGGAGATTGATCAATCCAACCACTCGTGATTACACATTATTTTTGAAAAGGCACATGTTTATTCACGCATCGACTACTTCCAGATCTCACACTCTCTCATAGATAAAGTGGGTGCTTGCAGTGTGATAGCTGTGTCAGATCATGCACCCATTGATCTGGCTGTTGGAATAGGAGCAGAAAGAGACGCATGTAAATGTTGGAGAATGAACACCAGCCTCTTACAGGACAAGGTGTTTTGTGAATTCCTTAAAACACACATTACGATATTCTTTGAAACAAACAACAATAGTGTGAAACAGGTATACGTCTGGGAAGCTTTTAAAGCTTATATTCGCGGAGTAATGATACAACGTTCAGCTACTATTAAGAAAATGGATGAACTTGAAACAGAGCTCAAAAGGCTGAAGAGGGAATATTGGTCCAATCCTAACAACATTTCTCTGGTAAATCTGACGAAAACCAAATGCGTGCTGAGTACTTTATTATTATTATTCGACCGCCCTATTACTTTGGAGGAATTGACCGAAACTATAAGACAAGCACCCAGTGGCAAAGCTCCAGGGTTGGATGAGATACCCAGTGATTTCTATAAAAGGTTTGCAGAGCAGCTTAGTCCAGAAATATTGAAAACATTGAACACATCGATTGACACAGGTGAGCTCCCACCTTCTATGAGTGATGAAGTAATCACCCTAATCCTCAAAAAGGGAAAGGATACTATGAGTGTGGGAGCTACTGTCCAATTTCTGTGATAAATTGTGATGGAAAATTGTTTACAAAACGTCTGGCTATGAGTGTGAATCATATCATTAAGAAAATCATAAATCCAGACCAGGTGGGATTTGTGAAAGGCAGAACCATCTGATCATCTTAGAAGCCTTTTGCGTGTCATCTGGAAGGCACAATATTTGGATACTTCAGTGGTAGCCTTATCCCTAGATGCAGAGAAAGCCTTTGATAGGGTGGGCTGGGACTAACTGCATTATACTATAAATACATTTGGATTTGGACAGGGCTTTCAGAATATTATTAAACAACGACCCCAAATCCATAGTAGTCACAAACGGACTACGATCATCTCCATTTTCAGCAGGACGAGGCACGAGACAAGGTGACTGTCTCTCTCCTCTCCTATTTATTATATTTACATTTTACATTTTACATTTTAGTCATTTAGCAGACGCTCTTATCCAGAGCGACTTACAGGAGCAATTAGGGTTAAGTGCCTTGCTCAAGGGCACATTTACGTCATTTAGCAGACGCTCTAGTCCAGAGCGACTCACAAATTGATGCATTCACCCTATAGCCAGTGGGATAACCACTTAACAAATTTTTTTGTGTGTGGGGGGGTGGGGGGTGGGGGGGGGGGGGGGTGGGGGGGGTGTAGAAGGATTACTTTATCCTATCCCAGGTATTCCTTAAAGAGGTGGGGTTTCAAATGTCTCCGGAAGGTGGTGAGTGACTCCGCTGTCCTGGCGTCGTGAGGGAGCTTGTTCCACCATTGGGGTGCCAGAGCAGCGAACAGTTTTGACTGGGCTGAGCGGGAACTATGCTTCCGCAGAGGAAGGGGAGCCAGCAGGCCAGAGGTGGATGAACGCAATGCCCTCGTTTGGGTGTAGGGACTGATCAGAGCCCGAAGGTACAGAGGTGCCGTTCCCCTCGCTGCTCCAAAGGCAAGCACCATGGTCTTGTAACGGATGCGAGCTTCAACTGGAAGCCAGTGGAGTGTGCGGAGGAGGGGGGTGACGTGAGAGAACTTGGGAAGGTTGAACACCAGACGGGCTGCGGCATTCTGGATGAGTTGTAGGGGTTTAATGGCACATGCAGGGAGGCCAGCCAACAGCGAGTTGCAGTAATCCAGACGGGAGATGACAAGTGCCTGGATTAGGACCTGTGCCGCTTCCTGTGTAAGGCAGGGTCGTACTCTCCGAATGTTGTAGAGCATGATATCATTAGAACCATTAGCCAAAGCCATAAGGCTGCATCAGTCAATCAAAGGGGTTAATATGGGAGGTAGGGAAAATAAACTACTGCTTTATGCAGACGACATATTACTATGAATGTCAGACCTCCAACTCTCCATATCACTTTTACTGGACCTAGTAAATGCATTTTCAGAGATATCGGGCTATAAAGTAAACTGGACCATATCTGAAGTAATGTCCCTATCAAAACATTGTCTGAGAATTGACTTCCTCAGCTGGAGGTTTCAATGGGTCCCTAAAAACTTGAGGTACCTGGGGATCGCTTTAAATCCTGGTCTAGAGAACATGATTTCTGAAAACTTTGACCCACTATTGAACAAAATTCAACTCCAGTTTAAGAGCTGGGATATGCTACAAATCTCATTATGGGGTAGGATACAGGTTATAAAGATGGTCATAGCTCCTAAACTGAATTACGTCATCAGCATGTTACCCCTATCCATACCTGTGTATACTTTTAAATCCATAGGCAAAATGATTTCTGAGTTTATTTGGGCCGGTATAAGGGGCAGACTGAGAAGGTAGGATTTAAGCTCCCTAACAGCCTTTGTAGCTGCCCAAATAGGCTCTCTCTTTATTGAGAACTCAACTAGGCCAATTTGGTTGGACATGGAAGAGGAACTTAAGGCCCCATTCGGAGCATCAGATTATTTGAGTCAACAAAAGGTGGGACTGCAGAATCCAATTGCTCTAACCACAGCCAAAATAGTCATATTGAAACGCTGGAGAGAGAAGGACCCTCCCTCATACAACGAATGGGATATAGCCTTGGCAGAAACAGCTTCATACGAAAGATGGATTTATTAAATGAATGGTAAACTCGATAACTTTTTTGACATCTGGGGACATTTCTCTCAGAGATAGAAAGAGAAAACAATATGTAATGATCTGATAGACTACAGACATACATAGATGACTGGTAGGGGTAGGGTCTTTAAGGCCTGACAGACTACAGACATACATAGATGACTGGTAGGGTCTTTAAGGCCTGACAGACTACAGTCATACATAGAAGACTGGTAGGGGTAGGGTCTTTAAGGCCTGACAGACTACAGACATACATAGATGACTGGTAGGGGTAGGGTCTTTAAGGCCTGATAGACTACAGACATACATAGATGACTGGTAGGGGTAGGGTCTTTAAGGCCTGATAGACTACAGACATACATAGATGACTGGTAGGTTCTTTAAGGCCTGATAGACTACAGACATACATAGATGACTGGTAGGGGTAGGATCTTTAAGGCCTGATTAGACTACAGACATACATAGATGACTGGTAGGGGTAGGGTCTTTAAGGCCTGATAGACTACAGACATACATAGATGACTGGTAGGAGTAGGGTCTTTAAGGCCTGATAGACTACAGACATACATAGATGACTGGTAGGGGTAGGGTCTTTAAGGCCTGATAGACTACAGACATACATAGATGACTGGTAGGGATAGGGTCTTTAAGGCCTGATAGACTACAGACATACATAGATGACTGGTAGGTTCTTTAAGGCCTGATAGACTACAGACATACATAGATGACTGGTAGGAGTAGGGTCTTTAAGGCTTGATAGACTACAGACATACATAGATGACTGGTAGGGGTAGGGTCTTTAAGGCCTGATAGACTACAGACATACATAGATGACTGGTAGGTTCTTTAAGGCCTGATAGACTACAGACATACATAGATGACTGGTAGGGGTAGGGTCTTTAAGGCCTGATAGACTACAGACATACATAGATGACTGGTAGGGGTAGGGTCTTTAAGGCCTGACAGACTACAGACATACATAGATGACTGGTAGGGGTAGGGTCTTTAAGGCCTGACAGACTACAGACATACATAGATGACTGGTAGGGGTAGGGTCTTTAAGGCCTGACAGACTACAGACATACATAGATGACTGGTAGGGGTAGGTTCTTTAAGGCCTGATAGACTACAGACATACATAGATGACTGGTAGGAGTAGGGTCTTTAAGGCCTGATAGACTACATACATACATAGATGACTGGTAGGGGTAGGGTCTTTAAGGCCTGATAGACTACAGACATACATAGATGACTGGTAGGTTCTTTAAGGCCTGATAGACTACAGACATACATAGATGACTGGTAGGGGTAGGGTGTTTTGTTTTGTTTATTTAGTTTTTCCTTTTGTTGTAATGGTTGTTATGGGGGGGGGTTTGCGGGTGAAAAATGAAAAGTTTGTTTCCTTTTCTATCTTAACTGTGCGGTGCGTTCGTGGGTGTTCACGCCCCTTTACTTTTTCCGCATTTTGCTGTGTTTTGTTCCTTGTTCTAGAATGGATTAGGTAGTTTTTTTTCCCTTGTCGGTCTGCACTCATTGTGGACACACAATGCAAATGTCCAATTACAGTAGTCAAAGCAACCTTTGGGCTATCCCATGAGTGTTTGTGAGTTATATGACGTATCAGATCTGATGTAAGACAATGCTTAACAACAGGGATAGACTCGCCCATCCAAACATTTCCATAAACTTGCCTGTCATCGCTTGGTCTGTCCATTTGAATCACTTTTACGGAACTGTCAGATCTAGAACTTTTCGATTCCAGGCCAAATATGAGTGAAATCAAACCTACCGATCCAGCAACAACTAACGCTGGAGAGGAAAAGGACTGGGCAGCAGAAAAAGCAAAGAAACCTAGACCCGTAAGTAATAAATTTTTACATTTGCAGCTGTTGTTTGCCTTTTGCCAATAAAATCATTGTCTTTACACGTACAATATTGGTAATTTGTTTCAATAAAACCTTTGCTTCATAATCTTGTTTTCCAAATAGCCCAAACCACAAAATGCAGTTACAATCGCCGTCTCCTCTCGCACCTTGTTCAACATGGTTGCGGAGCAGAATATCTATGAGGAAGAGGGAGTCGAGAAGTATGTTACCTATCAACAGGAGCACAAGAATGAGCCGCTCATGCCAGGTGTGGCGTTTCCCCTTGTGAAGGTAAATTAGAGGGATTAAATTAACTAAAGATATGGCGAACCTGAATGTCTGTGTGTGTAGAGTCAGTAGGTGTGGTTGCGCTACGACTTCATACAGATTACGTATTGTAAGTGAAGGGGAAACCTCACTCACTCTGTATTGCCAATGACATTTGTTTAATGCATCCAGAATAGTGTTTTGCTCAGAATTACAACAGCCAATGTGGTTTCCTACTGTTATTCACCATCCATACATGAATGCATGAATTACACTTTGGCAGGTTATTCTTGTTCTTCCCCTATTTAAGCTGCTCTACACTCTTAGAAGTAAAGGTGCCTGGAAGAACCTTTTGTGTTGACACACCTGCAGAGGGTTTCCTTGAGGAACCCCTCTGAAAAGGTTATGTTAGAAATTGCGTAATTCAAATCTGGTATTGGAATAAGAGAAAACATAATCAAGAGATATTCAATCCAAGCTAAATTTATTATATGCAAAATGTATGTATGATAAGTATGATGGTTCGTATACGGGCTCACTGAAATACCACGCAGGGCAGACAGAGAACTGATCCATTGTTACAGGCTGTTCTTTTAAATACCCTGACATTGATAGTTCCCGCTCCTTGCTGGGCCTATCAGGGTAGAGGTTGGGCGTGGTTTAGACTTGCCCAACCTATCGCTGGCGCTCAGGCTGGTCCCATCCCCTTGGCGCTCCACTGTTGCACACTGTTGCCATAAGTTGTTATCATAACAACCTGTAGAGTCAGCACCCATAGACACCGTTCCACTGTACTCTATGTACCTACGTTCAAGGACGGTTCACAGATCACAAAGAAGCAGTGTAGTCTAGTATTTTGAGACAAAAGTTCTTATCTCATCCTACCCCCTAACGTTCCTCACATGAATCACAGCTTGTTATGTGAAACAATTTATAGCTATTCATCACATCCAGCTATGAGAAAACAAATCCCCACAGTTCTTAGAGGAACCCCTGTGTAAAGGTTTGAAAATGGATAATATGGTAATATTATTCATTTGATAATATGTTGTAGAGTTGGCAGCCTATCAGATTGGAGGCGTGGTTTATTGGAGGCATGGCTTTCAGATGTTTTGTCATCCGTTAGCATAAATGTAATTCCTGTTCGTCATGTTAAGTTTGTACACTGCAAATTAAAATGTTCCTTGAATATTTGTGCATATTATATATTTAGATATAATGTTAGTAAAATTAACATTGAGGATTATAAACAGTAATAAAGTGGAAACTATTAGTGATGTTACATTTGAGGCATGCGTTGAAATCGCTAAGCAATTTACTTCTAAGCAGTGTGCCGACACCTGTATCACTTTATCAGAAGAACGTGATCAATTAAGTCTGAAGCTTCGTTTTGTCAAACAACCACATGGCTGGTTTGGTATTGGTTTCAGTAGAAAACCAAAAGGCTACCCTGCACACGCGCTACGGCGTGTGGGACTTAATCTATAACAGGAATCATCAACTAGATTCAGTCCCGGACCAATTTTTTTTTCACCAGCCATGTTGAGTCATTTTTTCTTAATCCCTATGTCAATTATGTCCTAAAAACACACTCTCACACACACACACACACACACACACACACACACACACACACACACACACACACACTGCAGGCTCTGATGACAGTGAACTCCAGACTGAGGCAGCTCTACCCCGACAGTGAGGAGCTGTTTGATATCGTCCTGATGACTAATAACCATGCCCAGGTCGGGGTGCGCCTCATCAACAGCATCAACCACTACGGTCCGTAAAACACGCCTACAACACGCCTAATGCTCTGTAAAGCGTACTGCAATGTTACAGCCACGCCTACAATGTTATAAAACACACCTGTTTTGGAAAGGATGTTTCATTGAATGATTGGACATCCAATTTGAAGCTGTTCTTTTGACCAAATATGTTGTTTTTAATGTTTATATGCCTGTTGTTCATGATATGTAGTGGAAATCTGTGGCTACCAGCCTGATGACTATACCATCACATTTCTATTAGTTTCTGATAAAAAACAATGGTTCCCTCTACCTAACAGATTTAACCATTGAGCGATTCTGTATGACGGGAGGGCAAAGCCCCATTGGCTATCTAAAGGCCTGCATGACCAACCTGTACCTCTCCAAGGATGGAGAAAAAGTCACAGAGGCCATTGAGGAGGGTAGGTGGTGATGCTACTGGTTTAAGACGGACTGGTTTAGGTTAGCATGGATGCTAAATCCAAAACCGTAGATTACATTGTGGTAACACTTTATAGTATAGCTTACAGATATAATGCATGGATGATGCTGTCATAATGGGTTGTGACTAGATGGTGTACAGCCAAGGACGAGTTTACAATTGAACTACCATGAGAGTTTGGTCTTAATTTTGGAGAGGATAAGGATTTCATTGTTGGTTTTACACACAACATAATTGTACAGTTTCAGTTAATAAAACAGACGATTGTTTATTTTTGATGAAAGTACTGATGATGAGTGTACTGTTGCTTGTATGCTTGTGCTTCCTGTAACTGTCACCTCCTGATGTCATCCCCATCACACTAGGTAGCTAGCTACAGTAGTTCCCGCAGTAGTTGCAGGATGAAGGACAATGTGTCCCGGTGTTGTTGCCGTTCATGTTCACCCCATTGGGTAGACTGAATCACGGAAATGTCTAGACGCTTACCAATATGAATTATTTTAGTAGGAGACTAAAATCCTATAAAAAAATATTACAAATTGGTCACGTTATACTAGTTACCGCCGGCGACACCGTGAAAATACAGCTGCCGAGTAGGAAGCACCTCACGTCGGCAAGCACAACACCGGTGCGCTGGTCATTCGCACCGGCTTGCCTTGTCGTCATGATTACAGAGGGCAATAACGTTAGCTAATTGGCATGTCAAGGTGACATCCATATGAACACTAGCTGTCATCACAGATGAATGGAGAAACCAGTTAGCTAAAAGTATATTTACTGTTCTCGCCTAGCGACTCATAGCTCACCCCATACAGAACCAATAGCTAGCTGTTGGCATAGCAACAAAACCCGCCAAATCGCACTGCGAGAGAATGACGATTTTTGCGTCACTTTCATCCGTAGCTGTACATAACCGTTGTAATGGTTTGTAAGACCTGTTATGAGCATGTATAACCCCCTTACAATGTCTTATAAACAGGCATTGCTGCAGCGACCATGTTTACTTCTGGAGATGAGGAGAACCAGCTTTCTGACAGGCAGCTGAAAGTAGCTTTTGACGGGGACGCTGTCCTCTTCTCTGACGAGTCTGAGATCATATTCAAACAACACGGCCTGGACAGGTTCATTGAGCACGAGATGAAATTTGAGGACACACCTCTTCCAAAGGTGATCATGAGATGACTCTATTTTATGTTAGATTTTAACATGGTCGTTTGTGTCAGATTTCCTTGATTTCCTTTACTCCCTATAGAGGGGTTATAGATGTTCAACTAACTAGCAACAAACATTTTAACTAACTATCCCACTATCCCTAAACCTAGACCTAACCCTTTCCTTATACCTACCAAAGTGTTGCATATCAACATTGGCAGTTAATATCTTGGTGATCGTTTGAGCATCTAAAGACTAATAAAGTGGAACACTATTGGTGTATTATTTGCTTTGATTTTGGACAAAAGTAAAAATAATACTATGCCAACCCTATGACTCATTCATTCACTCAGGGTCCCTTGAAGTGTTTCCTGGAGGCGCTGGTGAAGCTCCAGAGAAAGTTCTACGCCAAGAATGAACGTGTGAACTGCCCCATTCGTACCTACCTGGTAACATCCCGCGGAGAAGCCTACGCGGGGGCCCGTGTCCTCAAGACCCTCAGGCTCTGGGACCTGGAGATCGATGACATCCGGTTCCTAAAAGGGGCCCCCAAAGGTCCCGTCCTGCAGGAGATCCAGCCCCACATATTCTTCGACGACCAGATGTTACACATCAAGGCGGCCATAGAGGTGGGGACCATCGCTGCACACGTGCCTTATGGGATCGGACAGAAGTATCACAAGGGGAAACTTGTTGAGCAGCCCGCTAGAGATGCCAAAGACAAGAAGTAGTGAGCCTCCTAGCGGTGGGAAGGTAGCATAAGTTATGCAAATGCTTAGTTGCACACAACCCTGTCATCAGCTGTAGTAACTTTATTGTTTATCACCTTTTTTAGAGCAGGATTTTGTATTATTTCTCTCTATTTACACTTTATTACAAATGCCTTTATCAGAATATATTGTAACAGGAGAAAAAAACACATTGTTTAGGACTGTAGAAGTAATGCTCACATCAGGGACCAATGTCACCTAATGTTCTCTGTCATAAGGAGAGAAAGGATCACTTTCCTACAATCCTCATTATCATCACATTATAGTCTTTAATAGTATTTGGTCAAATATGTAGATTTTTATGAAAATGTATGTCATAAAGTGTGTTACCATTTTACACAGGAAAGTATATTTAGGAAAGTGTATTTTATATCTTTAGAGAAGCACATTTTGTCTCATAGCCAGATAAACATGTATGTTATATTCTCAACACTCCCGTATCTAGACTTCTCGCTTCTGCCAACGCATGTCATGGTTTTGTGTATTGTGGTTTAACATAGCTTTGAGGTACTTTGCATAGAGGATTGGTAAAGATATGTCTACTTTAGTAAATGTATGAAAAGGAACACTTACAAGGTAGAATGCTTATTGATATGAAGTGCTGCAAATAAATCTGCATTTTGGTTTTAATGCACACCATACAAAACTAACTTTAACACACTATTATTTACACTTAAAGATGCAGTCCGGGATCTTAAGCACTTACAAATTCTTAACATATTGTACGAAATGGAATTCGTAACATTTCATACGAATTGCGAACGTTAAATTTTTTTATTTTTTTGCAGGACGTAACATATCATACAAAATGGATGACATAGTACACAGTTGTGCACATTTTTCGGGGAACCGTTTTGGTTTGCAAAAGTATCACTTTAATATTAATTCATTATTTTTACTATCCATGCATTGTTCTAATCCATTCCATTTTCTTATTCCATTTAAAAACATGACTTTTTAGATGCAAGAAACCTCACCTTGCTCTTAGTAAAGCTATATTAGGCTATATTTATTATTGCTATATCAAAATCTCAAGCAAGCTAGTTCAACATATCTGTTCCACTAGTAAAATGTTACATATCAGGCGTTGTGTTCCAAATAGTTTACAGTTGAATATACATTATGTATAAGGACAGTCTATATTGTATGTAGCACATTAACTATGTTTCATATTTTAGGAATTGTCCAGAAACTCTCATTTCTATCCAGTCTGTATTTTTTCACTTTTTACTGAACATAAAGGGTTTATCCTGTGCATATTGCAGTAAGGTTGCAGTGAGGTTAAATAAAATAAACGTTTGAAATATTCTGAACAAAAATATAAATGCAACATCTAAAGTGTTGTTCCCATGTTTCATGAGCTGAAATAATAGATCCCAGAAATGTTCCATACGCAGAAAAAAGTTATTTCTCTCCAATGTTGTGCCCAAATTTGTTTACATCCCTGTTAGCGAGCTGTTCTCCTTTGCCAAGATAATCCATCAATCTGACAGGTGTGGCATATCAAGAAGCTGACTAAACAGCATGATCATTACACAGGTGCACCTTGTGCTGGGGACAATAAAAGGCTACTCTAAAATGTGCAGTTTTGTCACACAACACAATGCCACAGATGTCTGAAGTTTTGACGGAGCATGTAATTGGCATGCTGACTGCAAAAATGTCCACCAGAGCTGTTGCCAGAGAATTGAATGTTCATTTCTCTACCATAAACCGCCTCCAACGTTGTTTTAGAGAATTTGGCAGTATGTCCAACCGGCCTTACAACCACAGACCACGTGTAACCACGCCAGCCCAGGACCTTGACATCTGGTTTCTTCACCAGTGGGATCGTCTGAGAACAGCCACCTGAACAGCTGATGAAACAGGAGTATTTCTGTCTCTAATGAAGCCCGTAGGGAAAAACTCAATCTGATTGGCTGGGCCTTGCTCCCATGTGGGTGGGCCTATGCCCTCCCAGTCCCACCCATGGCTACACCCCTGCCCAGTCATGTGAAATCCATAGATTAGGGCCTAATGAATCTATTTCAATTGACTGATTTCCTTATATGAACTGTAATTGATGTGAATAATTGATTCATGTTTTTATGTATTATCAAATCTCACCGTTAGATGGTGCTGCTGGCTACAAAATGGCTGAAATGTTTTGTTCACTGCTTTGTATTGTTTACATAGGCCTTTGCTCTAGCATCGTTTTTGCTCTCACATGCACATTCACTTGTGTTTTAAAACTAAACTAAGCAAATCAAATATCTAACAAACTCATTCTGAATCTAGAGCACAATCCTCCATACGTCATCTTTCCCCTATTTGAGTTGATCGAGACCCTTGTTTCATGTTCTCTTCCATGCACTTGCAAGAACACACCACACGAGGGCGCATTCATTCACACTATTTACATGAGGCATCTTTCTGCCTGTCGGGCAACAGACTACATCTCTCCATGAGCTGGGCCCAGCCTGCAGTTTCCATGGATACTCTGGGTGCTGCTGACACCAGGAGGACTAAGTAGGCGCGGCTTGTTTAAGACACAATTAATAACAAAGGATTAGAGGCACATAGTACCCTGCTGCTTTCTATGAGAGACACCGCGTCCTCATCACACAGGCGCTATAATGTGTGTGTGCACGTGTGTGTTTGTATATGTGTGAGCATGCGAACTGTATCTGTTGGTGAGAAGTGTGTGTCATGATGGGGGATCCATTGGGGATCCATGGGGGATCCATTGGGGGATGTTTTGGTGTCTACAGGGATGTCAACAACAGGAACAACACTTGACTGTATCCTGCTCCCAGGGGGCTAGCATGTTGCACATCTTTAGACTGTGTTACATAGTAGTGACGCACACACACAGCGGTATGTCTGCTTCATGCCAACAGGAAACTGTGACATGATAATGACATGTATTGAGGTCAGCTGGGTGTTTTCCATACGAGGAGGAGCAGGAAGATTCCAACAGCAGCCACATTATCCAGGTCGCCAACCGGAATCTGTGAGGGCCTAAAATACTACAATTCAACCCAATGACTTTCCATACGAGGAGGAGCAGGAAGATTCCAACAGCAGCCACATTATCCAGGTCGCCAACCGGAATCTGTGAGGGCCTAAAATACTACAATTCAACCCAATGACTGTACAGTGAGTGCAGCAAGGACTATACTATAGACTGATGTTGCACATCTTTAGACTGTGTTACATAGTAGTGACGCACACACACAGCGGTATGTCTGCTTCATGCCAACAGGAAACTGTGACATGATAATGACATGTATTGAGGTCAGCTGGGTGTTTTCCATACGAGGAGGAGCAGGAAGATTCCAACAGCAGCCACATTATCCAGGTCGCCAACCGGAATCTGTGAGGGCCTAAAATACTACAATTCAACCCAATGACTTTCCATACGAGGAGGAGCAGGAAGATTCCAACAGCAGCCACATTATCCAGGTCGCCAACCGGAATCTGTGAGGGCCTAAAATACTACAATTCAACCCAATGACTATCCACTCACTGTAATGTACTGCAGGTCTATTTATAGAGGAACTTATTCAGTTGTTTAGTGATGACATTTCTATCAGACATTGATAGGCCTAAAACTTAGAGATGGAGTCAGATGTGCAGCAAGGACTATACTATAGACTGCTATTTACTTACAAACTAGTGTAACAAAGATGGTTCTGTAAACATGTGCACATTTTGAGGCTATATGTATTGAGTTTCAGTGGATTTGAGAATGTCTTTAAAGTTACGCTGTTCAAATGCCTGATACTCAGTGTTCCATTAGACCTTGTGGTTTCCTGTGTCATGATTCTGGCATTGGGCCTTTAATCCTCATAGGATTGTAGGCAATAGTTTCAGTAGCCTATATGTTACTTATTAAATCTGAATTCAACATGATAAGGAATTAAATGGAAATATTCATTGATTATGTCACAATCATTATAAGAGTCTCTGGTTACTATGACGTCGATGACCTAGATTTAACTATTAGTGATGCAGTTATGATTATGATGCCATAATACGGAGGGATACCTCTGCTGTTCCATCCATATAAATATAATCTCATTCTAGTTCTGTGGTTCCATTATCAAGGCACTAGACAGAAAGATGCCTGAAGGCTTGTGTATCATTGAATTGTTGACCCAGCTAGAGTGATTGGCTTTATCTGAGAAAGCAAACCATGGATAACTCTCCTCGAGGTAAGTATTTATGAATTACACTTCTGATTGGTCTGATTTAATGTTACAGAATTCTGGTAACTTTCCCTAAAGTCCACTATGAACAACCACCAATGGAGCAAGATTTGACTACATTTGTACAGTTCAATAGTGGTAGTCTCTCAGGTAGTAGTAGTCTCTCAGGTAGTAGTAGTCTCTCAGGTAGTGGTAGTCTCTCAGGTAGTGGTAGTCTCTCAGGTAGTGGTAGTCTCTCAGGTAGTAGTAGTCTCTCAGGTAGTGGTAGTCTCTCAGGTAGTGGTAGTCTCTCAGGTAGTGGTAGTCTCTCAGGTAGTGGTAGTCTCTCAGGTAGTGGTAGTCTCTCAGGTAGTAGTAGTCTCTCAGGTAGTGGTAGTCTCTCAGGTAGTGGTAGTCTCTCAGGTAGTGGTAGTCTCTCAGGTGATTATTATGTTTTTGCATGTCTCCTACACTCCACCTGCACTGGATAGCTCCTTGATGACATGCCTGTGGCATCTGAAAGGGAGGGGATCTTCCAGACAGAGAGCATCCCTGTGCAGAAGCAGGGGATCCCCACAACAGGGACCTTCCAGAGCGAGGGGATCCCCACCACAGAGACCTTCCAAAAAGAGGGGATCCTCCCCACAGGAACCAATGAACAAATACACCATGTTGTGGACATTTCTATGCTATGAGAAAAGGTGATTTAAGACGTATTGTATCTTATGTGTAAAGATTTTGCTATTGTGAGAGTGTGATACTAAGTTGTAATAGCTTGAATGTCTGCTACTCATGTGAGTGAGTGACTTGGTTTAGCTATCACAAGGTTCTAGGAAGTAGTCTGGTTGAGTTTGGGATGTAACAGAGGATCACAGCAGGACACTCTTCCCTGTTAGCTAGTTCTGTATGGTAACACATGCCACTTAGCAGATGCTTTTATCCAAAGTGACTTACAGTTATGGGTGCATACATATGGGTGGTGCCGGGAAACAAACCCACTATCCTATTGGCAAGTTGCAGCAGGGGGGGCAGAGCTGGTGGTCGGGGTAGGGGTAGCCAGATGGAAAGCATGGCCAGCTGCAGCAAAATGCTTATTGAAATTCTCGATTATCGTAGATTTATCGCTGGTGACATTGTTTCCTAGCCTAAGTGCAGTGGGCAGCTGGGAGGAGGTGCTCTTATTCTCCATGGACATCACAGTGTCCCAAAACTTTTTGGAGTTAGTGCTACACGATGCAAATTTCTGTTATAAGAAGCTAGCCTTTGCTTTCCTAACTGATTGTGTATATTGGTTCCTGACTTCCCTGAAAAGTTGCATATCGCGGGGGCTGTTCGATGCTAATGCAGTACGCCACAGGATGTTTTTGTGCTGGTCAAGGGCAGTCAAGTCTGGGGTGAACCAGGGGCTATATCTGTTCTTAGTTCTGCATTTTTTGAATGGGGCATGCTTATTTAAGATTGAGAGGAAAGCACTTTTAAAGAACAACCAGGCATCCTCTACTGACGGAATGAGGTCAATATCCATCCAGGATACCCGGGCAAGGTCAATTAGAAAGGTCTGCGCGCTGAAGTGTTTTAGCGAGCGTTTGACAGTGATGAGGGGTGGACCCATTACGGACGCAGGCAATGAGGCAGTGATCGCTGAGATCCTGGTTGAAGACAGCGGAGGTGTATTTAGAGGGTAAATTAGTCAGGATGATATCTATGAGGGTGCCCATGTTTACGGATTTAGGGTTGTACCTTTTAGGTTCCTTGATAATTTGTGTGAGATTGAGTGCATCTAGTTTAGATTGTAGGATGGCATATCCCAGTTTAGGTCACCAAGCAGTACGAACTCTGAGGATAGATGGGGGGCAATCAATTCACATATGGTGTCCAGGGCACAGCTGGGGGCTGAGGGGGGTCTGTAGCAAGCGACAACAGTGATAGACTTATTTCTGGAGCGGTGGATTTTTAGAAGTAGAAGCTCAAACTGTTTGGGCACAGACCTGGATAGTATGATAGAGCTCTGCAGGTTATCTACATTTGCATTTTACATTTACATTATTTAGCAGACGCTCTTATCCAGAGCGACTTACAAATTGGTGCATTCAACTTATGATAGCCAGTGGGACAACCACCTTAAAAAAAACAACATATATATATATATTTATGGGGGGCGGGGGAAGAAGGATTACTTTATACTATTCCAGGTATTCCTTAAAGAGGTAGGGTTTCAAGTTTCTCCGGAAGGTGGTCAGTGACTCCGCTGTCCTGGCGTCGTGGGGGAGCTTATTCCACCATTGGGGTGCCAGAGCAGCGAATAGCTTTGACTGGGCTGAGCGGGAACTGTGCTTCCGTAGAGGTAGGGGAGCTAGCAGGCCAGAGGTGGATGAACGTAGTGCCCTCGTTTGGGTGTAGGGTCTGATCAGAGCCTGTAGGTAAGGAGGTGCCGTTCCCCTCACAGCTCCGTTGGCAAGCACCATGGTCTTGTAGTAGATGCGAGCCTCAACTGGAAACCAGTGGAGTGTGCGGAGGAGCGGGGTGACATGAGAGAACTTGGGAAGGTTGAACACCAGACGGGCTGCAGCATTCTGGATAAGTTGAAGGGGTTTAATGACACAGGCAGGGAGCCCAGCCAACAGCGAGTTGCAGTAATCCAGACGGGAGATGACAAGTGCCTGGATTAGGACCTGTGCCGCTTTCTGTGTAAGGTAGGGTCGTATTCTGCGAATGTTGTAGAGAATGAACCTGCAGGATCGGGTCACCGCTTTGATGTTAGCGGAGAACGACATGGTATTGTCCAGGGTCACGCCAAGGTTATTTGCACTCTGGGAGGAGGACACAATGGAGTTGTCAACCGTGATGGCGAGATCATGGAGTGGGCAGTCCTTCCCCGGGAGGAAGAGCAGCTCCGTCTTGCCGAGGTTCAGCTTGAGGTGGTGATCCGACATCCACATTGATATATCTGCCAGACATATAGATTGCAACTCTGTCCCCTTTGGCAGTTCTATCTAGATGCATGGGCGGTGTGTTCAATAGGGCGATATGGGCGACGCACTGCCAAACGGGAAAAGGAAGGGATTTTTTTTCTAATCAATTATATCATGGCAACAGTAGTTCAGTGTTCACGTCTGATCTGCCAGCCACTAAATGTCCAATCAGGCTAAAGTCGTGCTTCAAATGTCCCCGCCCGTTTTGGGGCGATTTCAGTCAGGTTGAAAATCGCCCAGAAGTCTCTCATAGCCTCTAATGTAAAATATTTTTTTTTCAAATTTCTGAGCTTTCAATACATTCTCTATGGGTGTCTGAGGGCTTGCACTTACGCGCTTTCGTCATACGTAACGTAACGTAACCATGAACGGCAGACAGCAACGCTTGGACAGCGACTGGTGTAACCGACATGCACCATCTTTCAGAAAAGATTAAGAAAAATGAGCTGTCAAAGACCCACATTGATAGCTGTTTGAGATTGTCTGCTTTGGTGAGAGTGAATATTGCCACTCAACTGGATGAGGGATACAGGCTAGCTGTCCGCCGCCACAACGATGAGGTTAGCAACAGCAGAGTCGTGAACACTGTCTACGAGAATCGAGACGACCTCATAGAATGTTTTGAAGCCATCCGGCCGGGTTCATTGGGTTCATTTGACCAGCCCACCGTACCAGAAGCTACAGAATAAGGACATCGATGCTGTCTTTATCAAACGTGCCCTCGACAGCTTCGCAAGCAGTGTGCAGGCCATAAGGTAAGATAAAGATTAAACAATATCATTCGATCTTTCTCAAAGCAGAGCTTTATTTGAAAATGTATGCATGAAAGGAGACTACATTTGTGTTTGAAATTACATTATTGTCATTATATATGGCCAGTGGTGTAATCTATCTTATTTTATATACTATGTGTACTGTACAGTGGTGCTCATAAGTGTATGAACACATTCTAAAGCTGACTAAGAAGAGGAATAAAAAAATAAAAAAATCATCTTTTGGAAATTGATCTTAATGACTTAATTAAAAAAGTTGGAAAATCCAACCTTTAAGGACACCAATTTTCTTTTCTTTTTTATTCCTCTTTTTAGTCAACTTTAGCATGGGATCATAAGCTTATGAGCACCACTGTATACTGTGCTGAACATCCAGGCTATGTGAGACACAAAGGCTAACTTAAACACTAAAGACTTTATGCATCCCTGCCCATTTTAAGTGGAACTGAAGTATTTGTACTATACATGGATACATTGCATATACCTGTGCATCACATAGACAACAATACTGTACAAAGCCAACAAACACATTGGTCTGTTTGCCTTCAGGGACTCCTCTCAACAGCAGCTGCAAGAAGCAACAGGAGCCAAAAGACCCAGAACAGCTTTGAGAGAAGAGGAGAAGCAGAGGCTGTCTGAAGAGGTCTGCAACACCATCCTGGATCACACCAAAGAAAGGTTCTCTTTCTCTGGCCACCTTGTGAGTGCTACCTTACTGCAAGCAGACATGTTTGAAAGGTACTGCCATTCAAAAAAATAAAAAATCTGTTCATGTTCATTTTTACAAATCTATACAATTGGCCAGAATATGGTTGTTCATATTTACAAATCTATACAATTGGCCAGAATATGGTTGTTCATTTTTACAAAGCCATACATATTGTTTATGCAGTGTTGAGGAATGTGAAAGAACACCCTTGATTATTTTTACTGTGATAACTTATTTTGCTTTTGTAAGCCAACACTTTTGAGATCAGTCAATAAATGCTTCTGGTATTGACTTATATGCTGCCCCTGTCTTCATGTTGTTGCTGGACATATCTTTTTAAAAATGTGTGTAGGTCACCTAAATCATCAGAAAAATTGCCCCTCCTGAGAATTTTTTCAGGAGCCGCCACTGTCTAGATGGAAAATGTTGTAGTTGGGGATGGACATTTCAGAGTTTTTGGTGGTCTTCCTAAGCCAGGATTCAGACACTGCTAAAACATCAAGGTTGGCGGAGTGTGCTAACGCAGTAAGTAACTAAAACTTAGGGAGGAGGCTTCTGATGTTAACATGCAAAAAACCAAGGCTTTTACGGGGTTACAGAAGTCAACAAATGATAGCGCCTGGGGAGTAGGATTGATACTGGGGGCTACAGTGCATGGGTTAACCTCTACATTACCAGAGGAACAGAGGAGGAGTAGAATAAGGATACGGCTAAAGGCTTTAAGAACTGGTCTTCTAGTGTGTTGGGTACAGAGAATAAAAGGGGCAGATTTCCAGGCGTTGTAGAATAGATTCAGGGCATTATGTACAGACAAGGATATGGAAGGATATGAGTACAGTGGAGATAAATCTAAGCGTTGGGTAACGATGAAAGAGATAGCATCACTGGAGGCACCGATTGAGCCGGTCTCCTCGTGTATGGGGGATGGGACAAAGGAGCTCTCTGAGGCTGGTTCAGCGGGACTGGGGGCTCTACAGTGAAATTGTATAATAAGAACTAACCGGAACAGCAACATGCAAGGCATATTGACATGGGAGAGAGGCATAAAGCAATCACAGGTGTTATACAAGAGAGCTAAGACAACAACTGGTAATGGCGAGGAAAGTTTGGGCTGAGGCTAAACAGATAAACAGGACAGAGAAACAGAATGGGGGTACCGTGTAAAGGAACAGTCCAGCAGGCATCAGCTGTGCAGATGAGTGATCATAAGGTCCAGTGAACAGTAATGGGTGAGTCCGGGAGCAGTTCGAATGGCTGCTACAACACAGGCGAGCAGGAAGCACGGCTGTTGATTGCGTGTGCTAGTAGGCCGGGGCTAGCAGATGGATCTTTGTGGTCTTCGCAACGGGAAGCCTTTTGAAACCTCATCAGACGATTACGTCGGCAGACCAGTCGTGATGGATCGGCGGGGCTCCGTGTCGACACTAGGTGGTCCCGTCCGGTTGACAGAGAGGTAGATAGCCGGGAGATGGGCCTGGCTCGAGGCTAGCTCAAGGCTAACTGGTGCTTGCTTCGGGGGCGGTGGTGATTAGCCAACAATGGTGAAAACTGCTAACGGTGGCTAATAGCAAGTAGCTAGTTAGCTAGTTAGCTGGCTAGTTTCAACCGGAGGTTCTGGATAAAAAGGTAAAATAAATAATAGAATCCGTTCCACATTGGGTGAGGCGGGTTGCAGAAAAGTATATTTAGTTGAAGGATGAAAAGTGTGATTGAGAAATATATACGAAAGAGACAAAAAACTAAAAACAGGCTATTTACACGGACACACTACAGATTACACGACCGCACTGCTACGCCATCTTGGTAGTCTCAGCCAATCATAGCTTTCTCTGGTGTTCTCTTGATAAGTGTGGTCCTCTATAGCTCAGCTGGTAGAGCACGGCGCTTGTAACGCCAAGGTAGTGGGTTCGATCCCCGGGACCACCCATACACAAAAATGTATGCACGCATGACTGTAAGTCGCTTTGGATAAAAGCGTCTGCTAAATGGCATATTATTATTATTATTATTATAAGACCTTTCCCACTAACAGAAAGTCTAGAAGGTCTAGGTGGCAGGTATCCCAAGCTATTGTACCCTGCTGGGATCACCACAATGCCTCATTTACATTTACATTTACATCATTTAGCAGACGCTCTTATCCAGAGCGACTTACAAATTGGTGCATTCACCTTATAGCCAGTGGGATAACCACTTTACAATATGTTTTTTTTTTATTATTTTTTTGGTGGGGTGGGGTAAGGGGGGGAAGAAGGATTACTTTATCCTATCCCAGATATTCCTTAAAGAGGTGGGGTTTCAAGTGTCTCCGGAAGGTGGTGAGTGACTCCGTTGTCCTGGCGTCGTGAGGGAGCTTGTTCCACCATTGGGGTGCCAGAGCAGCGAACAGTTTTGACTGGGCTGAGCCAACAGCGAGTTGCAGTAATCCAGACGGGAGATGACAAGTGCCTGGATTAGGACCTGTGCCGCTTCCAGGGTCGTACTCTCCGAATGTTGTAGAGCATGAACCTACAGGATCGGGTCACGACCTTGATGTTAGCGGAGAACGACAGGGTGTTGTCCAGGGTCACGCCAAGGCTTTTTGCACTCTGGGAGGAGAACACAACGGAGTTGTCAACCGTGATGGCGAGATCATGGAACGGGCAGTCCTTCCCCGGGAGGAAGAGCATCTCCGTCTTGCCGAGGTTCAGCTTGAGGTGGTGATCCGTCATCCATACTGATATGTCTGCCAGACATGCAGAGATGCGATTCACCACCTGGTTATCAGAAGGGGGAAAGGAGAAGATTAGTTGTGTGTCGTCTGCGTAGCAATGACAGGAGAGGCCATGTGAGGATATGACAGAGCCAAGTGACTTGGTGTATAGCGAGAATAGGAGAGGGCCTAGAACTGAGCCCTGGGGAATACCAGTGGTGAGAGCACGTGGTGCGGAGACAGCTTCTCGCCACGCCACTTGGTAGGAGCGACCTGTCAGGTAGGACGCAATCCAGAAGTGAGCCGCGCCGGAGATGCCCAACTCGGAGAGGGTGGAGAGGAGGATCTGATGGTTCACAGTATCAAAGGCAGCAGACAGGTCTAGAAGGACAAGAGCAGAGGAGAGAGAGTTAGCTTTAGCAGTGCGGAGAGCCTCCGTGACACAGAGAAGAGCAGTCTCAGTTGAATTACCAGTCTTGAAACCTGACTGGTTTGGATCAAGAAGGTAATTCTGAGAGAGATAGCAAGAGAGTTGGCTAAAGACGGCACGCTCAAGAGTTTTGGAGAGAAAAGAAAGAAGGGATACTGGTCTGTAGTTGTTGACATCAGAGGGATCGAGTGTAGGTTTTTTGAGAAGGGGTGCAACTCTCGCTCTCTTGAAGACGGAAGGGACATAGCCAGCGGTCAAGGATGAGTTGATGAGCGAGGTGAGGTAAGGGAGAAGGTCTCCGGAAATGGTCTGGAGAAGAGAGGAGGGGATAGGGTCAAGCGGGCAGGTTGTTGGGCGGCCGGCCGTCACAAGTCGCAAGATTTCATCTGGAGAGAGAGGGGAGAAAGAAGTCAAAGCATAGGGTAGGGCAGTGTGAGCAGGACCAGCAGCGTCATTTGACTTAACAAACGAGGATCGGATGTCGTCAACCTTCTTTTCAAAATGGTTGACGAAGTAATCCACAGAGAAGGAGGAGGGGGGGGGGGGGAGGATTCAGCAGGGAGGAGAAGGTGACAAAGAGCTTCCTAGGGTTAGAGGCAGATGCTTGGAATTTAGAGTGGTAGAAATTGGCTTTAGCAGCAGAAACAGAGGAAGAAAATGTAGAGAGGAGGGAGTGAAAATATGCCAGGTCTGCAGGGAGTCTAGTTTTCCTCCATTTCCGCTCGGCTGCCCGGAGCCCTGTTCTGTGAGCTCGCAATGAGTCGTCAAGCCACGGAGCAGGAGTGGAGGACCGAGCTGGCCGGGAGGATAGGGGACATAGAGAGTCAAAGGATGCAGAAAGGGAGGAGAGGAGGGTTGAGGAGGCAGAATCAGGAGATTGGAGGGAGAAGGATTGAGCAGAGGGAAGAGATGATAGGATGGAAGAGGAGAGAGTAGCGGGAGAGAGAGAGCGAAGGTTGCGACGGCGCATTACCATCTGAGTAGAGGCAGAGTGAGTAGTGTTGGAGGAGAGCGAGAGAGAAAAGGATACAAAGTAGTGGTCGGAGACATGGAGGGGAGTTGCAGTGAGATTAGTAGAAGAACAGCATCTAGTAAAGATGAGGTCAAGCGTATTGCCTGCCTTGTGAGTAGGCGGGGGACGGTGAGAGGGTGAGGTCAAAAGAGGAGAGGAGTGGAAAGAAGGAGGCAGAGAGAAATGAGTCAAAGGTAGACATAGGGAGGTTAAAGTCACCCAGAACTGTGAGGGGTGAGCCATCCTCAGGAAAGGAACTTATCAAGGCTTCAAGCTCATTGATGAACTCTCCAAGGGAACCTGGAGGGCGATAAATGATAAGGATGTTAAGCTTGAATGGGCTAGTGACTGTGACAGCATGGAATTCAAATGAGGAGATAG
This sequence comes from Coregonus lavaretus, assembly GCF_964263955.1. Taxonomy (NCBI): domain Eukaryota; kingdom Metazoa; phylum Chordata; class Actinopteri; order Salmoniformes; family Salmonidae; genus Coregonus; species Coregonus lavaretus. Next base: position 6,700,707 of record NC_140018.1, read on the forward strand.
ACAGATGGGTCAGGGGAAAAAGAGAGAATGTCAACTTGGGAGAGATGAGGATTCCTGTGCCACCACCCCGCTGACCAGATGCTCTCGGGGTATACGAGAACACATGGTCAGTTGAGGACAGATAGCCTGTGCAGAGAGGAGAGAGCAGGGATAGACAGACGCATAGTTGACAGGCTACTGAAAATGGCTACAATAATGCCTCCATACCAGGGGCCTGGATCGCTCCCTCCCTCACACTTCACCCTCATGGCACCGATGGCTGTGCCATTCCATGTTGACAAGCAGCAACTCATCCCAGGCACTCTACCCTATTGAAGTATGACTCTGGACAAACCTTCCGCAATGTATTCATTTAATTAGCTTTACAGCAACACCTGGCTGAAGTAGCAATGATGTTTAAGCTACAGTTTTCTTTTTTGTCTCACAGGCCATTTGCCAGGAGGGATCGTTTTAAAAGACGCACAAAAAAGAGGATTTCAGCGTAGAAAAATAATGAAAACTCTTTTAAATCTCCCTCTCTCCTTCATTTAATCATTTCATCATAGCTTTGATATGTTTTATTGTATCCTTTAAAGGCCATTGCTTGTGCATTGCTCTAAGTTACATACTGTACAGATAAGTGTATTTCATACAAATAGTTCCCAAATAAAAATGCATATACAGTGGGGAGAAAAAGTATTTGATACACTGCCAATTTTGCAGGTTTTCCTACTTACAAAGCATGTAGAGGTCTGTAATTTTTATCATAGGTACACAAAAATCCAGAAAATCACATTGTATGATTTTTAAGTAATTAATTTGCATTTTATTGCATGACATAAGTATTTGATACTTCAGAAAAGCAGAACTTAATATTTGGTACAGAAACCTTTGTTTGCAATTACAGAGATCATACGTTTCCTGTAGGTCTTGACCAGGTTTGAACACACTGCAGCAGGGATTTTGGCCCACTCCTCCATACAGACATTCTCCAGATCCTTCAAGTTTCGGGGCTGTCGCTGGGCAATACGGACTTTCAGCTCCCTCCAAAGATTTTCTATTGGGTTCAGGTCTGGAGACTGGCTAGGCCACTCCAGGACTTTGAGATGCTTCTTACAGAGCCACTCCTTAGTTGCCCTGGCTGTGTGTTTCGGGTCGTTGTCATGCTGGAAGACCCAGCCACGACCCATCTTCAATGCTCTTACTGAGGGAAGGAGGTTGTTGGCCAAGATCTCGTGATAAATGGCCCCATCCATCCTCCCCTCAATACGCTGCAGTCGTCCTGTCCCCTTTGCAGAAAAGCATCCCCAAAGAATGATGTTTCCACCTCTATGCTTCACGGTTGGGATGGTGTTCTTGGGGTTGTACTCATCCTTCTTCTTCCTCCAAACACGGCGAGTGGAGTTTAGACCAAAAAGCTATATTTTTGTCTCATCAGACCACATGACATTCTCCCATTCCTCCTCTGGATCATCCAGATGGTCATTGGCAAACTTCAGACGGGCCTGGACATGTGCTGGCTTGAGCAGGGGGACCTTGTGTGCGCTGCAGGATTTTAATCCATGACGGCGTAGTGTGTTACTAATGGTTTTCTTTGAGACTGTGGTCCCAGCTCTCTTCAGGTCATTGACCAGGTCCTGTGGTGTAGTTCTGGGCTGATCCCTCACCTTCCTCATGATCATTGATGCCCCACAAGGTGAGATCTTGCATGGAGCCCCAGACCGAGGGTGATTGACCGTCATCTTGAACTTCTTCCATTTTCTAATAATTGCGCCAACAGTTGTTGCCTTCTCACCAAGCTGCTTGCCTATTGTCCTGTAGCCCATCCCAGCCTTGTGCAGGTCTACAATTTTATCCCTGATGTCCTTACACAGCTCTCTTGTCTTGGCCATTGTGGAGAGGTTGGAGTCTGTTTGATTGCGTGTGTGGACAGGTGTCTTTTATACAGGTAACGAGTTCAAACAGGTGCAGTTAATACAGGGAATGAGTGGAGAACAGGAGGGCTTCTTAAAGAAAAACTAACAGGTCTGTGAGAGCCGTAATTCTTACTGGTTGGTAGGTGATCAAATACTTATGTCATGCAATAAAATGCAAATGAATTCTTAAAAATCATACAATGTCATTTTCTGGATTTTTGTTTTAGATTCCGTCTCTCGCAGTTGAAGTGTACCTATGATAAAAATGAAAGACCTCTACATGCTTTGTAAGTAGGAAAACCTGCAAAATTGGCAGTGTATCAAATACTTGTTCTCCCCACTGTATCTAATTCATAAACATATTACAAAATAATAAAAATCAATTTTAAATTGACCCCCAAATATTTAAATATATTACTTTTCTGTATGTGTGTGATGAGTAAACTTGCCTGAGACCGCAAGACTTCTGTTCGCTCCCTGATTAAATGTCCAGGCTTTAGCTCAACAGACTACCACAGTCCTGTGCCATGCAGGAGACCTAGGTTAAAAACCTGGTGGGTTACACATGCTCCTCTAAGAAATAGATGCCCATGTTCCATGTTCTCTGTTCTGTGGGACTGTAATTGGTCGGTAACTGATGTTATTGCAGACCTAACGGAGTTGGTCGGTAACTGATGTTATTGCAGACCTAACGGCGTTGGTCGGTAACTGATGTTATTGCAGACCTAACGGCGTTGGTCGGTAACTGATGTTATTGCAGACCCGACGGCGTTGGTCGGTAACTGATGTTATTGCAGACCCGACAGCGTTGGTCGTAACTGATGTTATTGCAGACCTAACGGCGTTGGTCGGTAACTGATGTTATTGCAGACCTAACGGCGTTGGTCGGTAACTGATGTTATTGCAGAACTAACGGCGTTGGTCGGTAACTGATGTTATTGCAGACCTTACGGCGTTGGTCGGTAACTGATGTTATTGCAGACCTAACGGCGTTGGTCGGTAACTGATGTTATTGCAGACCTAACGGCGTTGTTCGGTAACTGATGTTATTGCAGACCTAACGCCGTTGGTCGGTAACTAATGTTATTGCAGACCTAATGGTGTTGGTCGGTAACTGATGTTATTGCAGACCTAACGGCGTTGGTCGGTAACTGATGTTATTGCAGACCTAATGACGTTGGTCGGTAACTGATGTTATTGCAGACCTAACGGCGTTGGTCGGTAACTGATGTTATTGGAGACCTAACGGCGTTGGTCGGTAACTGATGTTATTGCAGACCTAACGGCGTTGGTCGGTAACTGATGTTATTGCAGACCTAACGGCGTTGGTCGTTAACTGATGTTATTGCAGACCTAACGGCGTTGGTCGGTAACTGATGTTATTGCAGACCTAACGACGTTGGTCGGTAACTGATATTTTTGCAGACCTATTGGCGTTGTTCCACCGAGAACCCAGGAAACCAACCTTACTTCCTCCAGAATGGTTCTTCCCTTATTCAATTTAGCCGTGTGTTTCATTTGATTGTACTGAGAGCTCGTCGCTGAAAGGCCCCTATAGCCGTTTGCTGGCATCGATAGGTGACTCTGCAGCATGAGATGGGTTATTGATGTCATACCGACTGCCAGGTCTATACCGTCATGACTTTCACAAGTGCACCTGTTAGCGGTTATTGACACCCACAGCAAAAGGGAATAGACACACGTTCGTAAGATCATGTCCAATCGAATTTGAAGCCCCAGGAAAAGAAACAGGTGAACGAATCTCTGAAAGACTGTTGCAAACAATCTCTGTTTGCTCTGCCTGTGTTTTTTAAAGAGTGGAAAAAGAAGGAGTGTTGTTTATAAGACACATAGCTCTAGAGATGAGTGGGAAATTGTCCTAGTGGTGTTCCCATATCTCCTATTAATTAGTTCACTGACAAAATGCTATCTATCTTGGGAGGAATAGCATCAACTGATCCTGAGTGTGGGGATACAGTCGTGAAGATGATTGCTTTTGTGTCTCAGGGTTGGAGATTTATTTTTCTAAGTGTGATGGGAAATTGCCTAGCTCTTTGTTATCTATCACACAATGGTTGTTGCTCGAAATCATGAACAACAGATAGACAGACAGACAGACAGACAGACAGACAGACAGACAGACAGACAAACAGACAGAGATGAATGACAGACTGACAGAACAGGCGAGGGACCTAATGGGGCTCCTGACATTTCTCCCAGACACAAGATAATACCACGGTAACTGCTTGGAGACACACAGCCACACACATAGCCTTTTCCATGCCTTTACTGGCCAGCCATTGACCATGGCAATAAGCTATGGCTTAGTACGAGTGGACCTGCTGCTCCAGCCTGCTCCCTCCAGACCCCCTGACCAGCCAGGCAAGTTGAGGCATAGCCTGAGCCCCAGAACCAGAACCAGACAGCGATGAGGATAAAAATATAGTGCAACTGTTGAACAAGCATCCCCCCAATTATCTCCACCTTAATTTCAGGACCATTGCCCCACGTCTCTCTCTCTCTCTCTCTCTCTCTCTCTCTCTCTCTCTCTCTCTCTCTCTCTCTCTCTCTCTCTCTCTCTCTCTCTCTCTCTCTCTCTCTCTCTCTCTCTCTCTCTCTCTCTCTCTCTCTCTCTCTCTCTCTCTCTCTCTCTCTCTCTCTCTCTCTCTCTCTCAATTCAATTCAATTTAAGGGCTTTATTGGCATGGGAAACGTGTGTTAACATTGCCAAAGCAAGTGAAGTAGATAGTAAACAAAAGTGAAATAAACAATAAATATTAACAGTAAACATTACACTCAGAAGTTTCAAAAGAATAAAGACATTTCAAATGTCATATTTATGTATATATACAGTGTTGTAACAATGTTTAAATAGTTAAAGTACAAATGGGAAAATAAATAAACATAAATATGGGTTGTATTTACAATGGTGTTTGTTCTTCACTGGTTGCCCTTTTCTTGTGGCAACAGGTCACAAATCTTGCAGCTGTGATGGCACACTGTGGTTTTTCACCCAGTAGATAAGGGAGTTTATCAAAATTGGGTTTGTTTTCGAATTCTTTGTGGATCGCTGTAATCTGATGGAAATATGTGTCTCTAATATGGTCATACATTTGGCAGGAGGTTAGGAAGTGCAGCTCAGTTTCCACCTCATTTTGTGGGCAGTGTGCACATAGCCTGTCTTCTCTTGAGAGCCAGGTCTGCCTACGGCGGCCTTTCTCAATAGCAAGGCTATGCTCACTGAGTCTGTACATAGTCAAAGCTTTCCTTAAGTTTGGGTCAGTCACAGTGGTCAAGTATTCTGCCACTGTGTACTCTCTGTTTAGGGCCAAATAGCATTCTAGTTTGCTCTGTTTTTTTGTTTGTTCTTTCCAATGTGTCAAGTAATTCTCTTTTTGTTTTCTCATGATTTGGTTGGGTCTAGTTGTGTTGTTGTTGTTGTTGTCCTGGGGCTGTGTGGGGTCTGTTTGTGTTTGTGAACAGAGCCCCAGGACAAGCTTACTTAGGGGACTCTTCTCCAAGTTCATCTCTCTGTAGGTGATGGCTTTGTTATGGAAGGTTTGGGAATCGCTTCCTTTTAAGTGGTTATAGAATTTAACGGCTCTTTTCTGGATTTTGATAATTAGCGGGTATTGGCCTAATTCTGCTCTGCATGCATTATTTGGTGTTTTACGTTGTACACGGAGGATGTTTTTGCAGAATTCTGCATGCAGAGTCTCAATTTGGTGTTTGTCCCATTTTGTGAATTCTTGGTTGGTGAGCGGACCCCAGACCTCAGAACCATAAAGGGCAATGGGTTCTATAACTGATTCAAGTATTTTTAGCCAGATCCTAATTGGTATGTCAAATTTTATGTTCCTTTTGATGGCATAGAAGGCCCTTCTTGCCTTGTCTCTCAGATCGTTCACAGCTTTGTGGAAGTTACCTGTGGCGCTGATGTTTAGGCCGAGGTATGTATAGTTTTTTGTGTGCTCTAGGGCAACGGTGTCTAGATGGAATTTGTATTTGTGGTCCTGGCAACTGGACCTTTTTTGGAACACCATTATTTTTGTCTTACTGAGATTTACTGTCAGGGCCCAGGTCTGACAGAATCTGTGCAGAAGATCTAGGTGCTGCTGTAGGCCCTCCTTGGTTGGTGACAGAAGCACCAGATCGTCAGCAAACAGAAGACATTTGACTTCAGATTCTAGTAGGGTGAGGCCGGGTGCTGCAGACTGTTCTAGTGCCCTCGCCAATTCGTTGATATATATGTTGAAGAGGGTGGGGCTTAAACTGCATCCCTGTCTCACCCCACGGCCCTGTGGAAAGAAATGTGTGTGTTTTTTGCCAATTTTAACCGCACACTTGTTGTTTGTGTACATGGATTTTATAATGTCGTATGTTTTTCCCCCAACCCCACTTTCCATCAATTTGTATAGCAGACCCTCATGCCAAATTGAGTCAAAAGCTTTTTTGAAATCAACAAAGCATGAGAAGACTTTGCCTTTGTTTTGGTTTGTTTGTTTGTCAATTAGGGTGTGCAGGGTGAATACGTGGTCTGTCGTACGGTAATTTGGTAAAAAGCCAATTTGACATTTGCTCAGTACATTGTTTTCACTGAGGAAATGAACTAGTCTGCTGTTAATGATAATGCAGAGGATTTTCCCAAGGTTGCTGTTGACGCATATCCCACGGTAGTTATTGGGGTCAAATTTGTCTCCACTTTTGTGGATTGGGGTGATCAGTCCTTGGTTCCAGATGTTGGGGAAGATGCCAGAGCTAAGGATGATGTTAAAGAGTTTAAGTATAGCTAATTGAAATTTGTGGTCTGTATATTTTATCATTTCATTGAGGATACCATCAACACCACAGGACTTTTTGGGTTGGAGGGTTTGTATTTTATCCTGTAGTTCATTCAATGTAATTGGAGAATCCAGTGGGTTCTGGTAGTCTTTAATAGTTGATTCTAAGATTTGCATTTGATCATGTATATTTTTTTGCTGTTTGTTCTCTGTTATAGGGCCAAAAAGATTGGAGAAGTGGTTTACCCATACATCTCCGTTTTGGATAGATACCTCTTCGTGTTGTTGTTTGTTTAGTGTTTTCCAATTTTCCCAGAAGTGGTTAGAGTCTATGGATTCTTCAATTACATTGAGCTGATTTCTGACATGCTGTTCCTTCTTTTTCCGTAGTGTATTTCTGTATTGTTTTAGTGATTCACCATAGTGAAGGCGTAGGCTCAGGTTTTCTGGGTCTCTATGTTTTTGGTTGGATAGGTTTCTCAATTTCTTTCTTAGGTTTTTGCATTCTTCATCAAACCATTTATCACTGTTATTACTTTTCTTTGGTTTTCTGTTAGAGATTTTTAGATTTGATAGGGAAGCTGAGAGGTCAAATATACTGTTTAGGTTTTCTACTGCCAAGTTTACACCTTCACTATTACAGTGGAACGTTTTGTCCAGGAAGTTGTCTAGAATGGATTGAATTTGTTGTTTCCTAATTGTTTTTTGGTAGGTTTCAACACTACTTTCCTTCCATCTATAGCATTTCTTAATATTATTCAGTTCTTTTGGCTTTGATGCCTCATGATTGAGTATTGCTCTGTTCAAGTAGACTGTGATTTTGCTGTGGTCTGATAGGGGTGTCAGTGGGCTGACTGTGAACGCTCTGAGAGACTCTGGGTTGAGGTCAGTGATAAAGTAGTCTACAGTACTACTGCCAAGAGATGAGCTATAGGTGTACCTACCATAGGAGTCCCCTCGAAGCCTACCATTGACTATGTACATACCCAGTGTGCGACAGAGCTGCAGGAGTCGTGACCCATTTTTGTTGGTTATGTTGTCATAGTTGTGCCTAGGGGGGCATATGGGGGAGGGAATGCTGTCACCTCCAGGTAGGTGTTTGTCCCCCTGTGTGCTGAGGGTGTCAGGTTCTTGTCCAGTTCTGGCATTTAGGTCGCCACAGACTAGTACATGTCCCTGGGTCTGGAAATTATTGATTTCCCCCTCCAGGATGGAGAAACTGTCTTCATTAAAGTATGGGGATTCTAGTGGGGGGATATAGGTAGCACACAGGAGGACATTTTTCTCAGTTGAGATAATTTCCTTTTGAATTTCTAACCAAATGTAAAATGTTCCTGTTTTGATTAATTTAATAGAGTGAGTTAGGTCTGCTCTATACCAAATTAGCATACCCCCTGAGTCCCTTCCCTGTTTCACACCTGGTAGTTTGGTGGATGGGACTACCAGCTCTCTGTAACCTAGAGGGCAACCAGTGGGTCCGTCTCCTCTATACCATGTTTCTTGTAGGATGACAATGTCTGTATTTCCGATTTCTTTGGTGAAGTCCAGATTCCTGCTCTTTAGGCCAAAGGCAGATGACCTCAGGCCTTGGATATTCCAGGATGAAATAGTGAAGGCTTTGTGTTCCATAAAGTGTCTAATGTTGTTGGTTGTGTGGTTTGGCCTCAGGCCAGTAATTGTGAGCAGAGCCTGCTGAGCATCTGGTACATGCCATTGGCTTGGGCTAGTGTAAGAGTGGGTGTTGGGCCTGTTTGCCTGCTCACGGCCTGGGCGTATGTGTGACTTTCATGTTGAGGCCCTCTTTGTGGGAGTGGGGGGCTTGGGGTGGGTAGGAGGGGCATAGGTCTGATCTGAGGGGGCCTAAATGGGGTGTGGGCATGGTTGACTTGGGGGGGAGTTAATTGGTTGGGGTGGGGGTGTAGATGTGGTTGATGGTGCTGTGGTCTGGATGTAGGTCCTCTCTGCGGGGGTCCTCTATGTGTAGGTCCTGGGGGGGGTCCCGCAGGTCTGGGAGAGTGTCTCGCTGGTCTGGGCGGGGTGTCTGTTGATCTGTTGCTCCTGTGTGAGGTGTTGGGTCTGCGGTTGAGGGCGATATCCTTTAGGGTCCGGGCGAAGGTGGGCACTGCTGCCTTGTATAGGTGGACCTGGTCGTAAAGGCTGTTCACGTCCAGGGTAGAGTGGTGGGCCAGGAAGACATTTGGTTTTGATGCACAGTCACGGGAAATACTTGCGTTTACCCGCTGTATGGTAGCAGGGTGGAAGTCTTTTCGTGGTAACAGGGTTGAGATAACCACTTGTGCGTTGGGGAAAGTAGAAGAAGCTTTTTCTATCACGCCCTTGAGTGATGTGGCCACCCTTTCCTGCTGTGTTCTCAGGTCGTTTGTGCCTGTGTGTATTATTATGTGGCTGGGTGATCCTAGTCGGTCCTTAGACAGAAGGTCTAGGGCGCGCTGGGTATTTGGACACCAGAGTTTAGACACTGTGTGTTTTGGAAAAAGTTTATTTTCTTGTATGTATTTCCCGTTTGAGTCCATAAGGAGTACAATCTGTGGCTTGTGTATGTCCTCAGTGGGTGTGGGGGGGTCGTCATGAGGGCTATCAGGGTGTCTGACTGGGGGGTTGCTCAGAGGGGTTGGGGTCCCCAGGGCTTGGGGTTCTTCATTTGTTTGTCTGGGTGTGATGTCGAGGCTATGGTCAGGGTGTAGGGTGTACTGTTCTGCTGCGGTGTCGAGACTTTGGCCAGGATCTGAGGTGGGCTGTTCTCTAATGGGTTGTTCAATGTCACCCGTCATCGTTCTCACCTTCTCCTCCAGCACTCTGATCCTCTCCTCTAGTGCTCTGTTCTTCTCCTGCTCCTGCTCTTTCTCCTGTTGATGTTGTCTCACCACAGTCCAGAGTGCAGACATGTCTCTCTCCACCTGCAGCTCTCCAGGTCTAGTTAAGGGGGTGTTGTTGTGCTGGACTGTTGTCTGGGTCTGTGCTGACTGGAGTGTGTTCACCTGCTGTTCCAGCTCCACCTGCCTTACCTCCAGCTGGGTGAATTTATCCTTAATTTCAATGAGGGAGTAGTACTCTGTGCTGGGAAGTTGAGTTTCTGCTTGGGGTTGCTCTGTGGGGTTATTTAATGAAGAGGTCTGGTCTGACCCGCTCGGGGTAGGGGTATCTTTCTCAAGGGACAGCTTCTCCTGCTGAGCTATTTCTTTGATTAGGTGAAAGTCCAGCTGGAACTGTTTGGTGTTGCCTTGAACCAAAGCGGTTCCAGATTTATAGAGATTAATATTAGACGACTCAGAGTCCTCGTTGTCCAGTATCCTGAGTTTCCACCCGTCGCTAACACCCCCCCTCTTAACAGAGGGGTAGTGTGCTAGTATAGCACTGTGCCATGCCAGGGGATGGTCTGTGTGGAAGATAAGGTTGCTTATGTTCCCATTTTTATACAAATCAGCAAAAAGTGTCTCGTGCTTCCCCAAAAGAAGTTTCAATTTGTACTCTTTTCGTGTCTTGTCGTTTTTTACATTCAGAGGGTACTGTATTTTAATGACCTCTGAACAGTGGGGGGGGTGCTTCTAAGGCCTCTTCTAAGGCCTCTAGTTGGGGTAGACTGTACGACTCTCCTGCCATTGTTGGGCTCAAGGGCTTTGACACCTCTCACTTCACACGTCAGTGCTAATTGAAATTGTATCTCTTTGTAGCAAGCTTAAGCTTGGTAGCCTTAGAATTCAGTCCTTATAATATAAAATATATCATTGTAATGAATTTTTCTTCTTGGTTTTTGAAAGTGAAAAATAGCTTCATACTAAACATTACTCACTCAGTTCCAGGTTGGATGGTGTTTTCAGGTTTCTGTTTGTTTTCCAGAGCATTTGCTGTATAGTTTGAGAATAGTAATCCTTGGTAGTAGAAAGCTTTCCAGGTAATTCCATCCAAAATCAGGTTGTAGGTTTGGAGTTTTGGTTTGGAATAAAGGTTATGTTGTGGATGGTAGCATCCTGTATATGTCCCTGCCAAAAAATCCTACTTTATCTAACTCTAAATCTATATTTTTTGTTAAAAATGCAGGAGCAATGTCTTTGAGCTCTCTCTCTCTCTCTCTCTCTCTCTCTCTCTCTCTCTCTTTGTCAGGGCGATACTTCTAAATTGGCTACCTCCCCTCTCCTCCTCCTGAGATTGAAGAGAGCCCCAGGAAAAGGATAAATTATTAAATGTATTAAAGTCACTGTTTTGATATGCGGAAATATTGACACATGGGTAAAGCAACGTGTCAATAGGGGGGATGAAAAAAAAAATATTTGTGGGTTCCAGATGTGTCATCTGTGCACAGAATAATCACTAAGATAGACAGAGAGCACCCCAGGGGGAATATCCCCCTGGCAAAATATCCAGTCCAGCAATTGGATTTTATAGAGTTATCACGGAGTGAAAGGAAGAAATTTGGTACAATGTCTGCCAATCGTACTAATGACTATCCGAATAACGCCAGATAAGAATGGATTGTCCCCCTTTGAGAAAGTGTTTGGAAGACCTTACAGAATGCCACAGTTGGCAGGACCAGAACAGGCAGACATTGAACTAGAGAATACACTAGCAGAACACATGAGAAAATTGTTTGTTAACCATACCTGTATGTCTAAGAATTTGTGACCTACAGGTGAATTAAAGGAGAAGGTGACTCATAGTATACAACCTGGAGACTAATCGTTGAGGAAAAAGGATTGAAAGCAGCCACGCTGGGAGGGACCATACCAAGTCCTATTGGTAACTGCCTTCGCTATAAGAATAGCTGAGAGAGCCACTTGGGTCCACGTTACCCACTGCGAAAAGGAAGGCCCACATACCAACACCGTTGAACACACACAGAGTTAAAGAGAAGACCTGACCCACTAGGGTTCGGGGGTAAACTCTGTTAACGAAGAAACCCTACCCCGACCTTTCATCACTGTGGGGTGTTCCTAGAGGTGTGGGTATGGGGAAGTACCAGGCAGGTGGGTCAGGGACAGGATTGGGATGGCGGTTTGGGGGATTTTGGGGGACTCTGAGCTGCATCATCGTGTTAATCATATTATGGATTAATCCAGGTCAACCTAAACAGGGAAATGATTAACAAAATAATACCAAGGCACTGATTCGATCTCGTAGAAATACTGAAACCAAGAAAGACTATTGGGGGTATGATTATTTTATAGTTAAAGTCAGTTTAGGACAAGATGTGGGATTCAAGATACCATTCGACTTCTCCCATGAAGAGATAGGAGGTTTTGGCGGCTTTGGTAAGAAGGGGGCGTGGACAAGAAAGGAAGGTCCTACAAGGTATGGTAAACACAATTGCACTGGTGATAGCATATGTCTTTGGGCAAAGGTGTTTAAACATACCTGAGGAACATACTATGAGAATGGGATGGACGCAGCACACCGATGGGGAATTAAACAAACCCATGATAAATGTCAAACGGAACTGGTGATAACGGTAAAGTCAATTATGCAAGATGACACAGCAAGGAACTATTGAGTCTGTGTTGATGATGTCGGGGAAGATACATGTGTGAGGCTCATTTTTCAGGAGAGAAATGAATCTTCCACCCCTGAGACAGAACAGCAGGTAGATCCAATGTTATCACCAGAGGTATCAAAAACTAGTCTAACACCCTTTGGAAGGCCCTCAGAAGGAATCCTAAATAGCACTAAACCACCAAAGGTAGAACATTTCCTCATGCAGGAAATTAATCAAGGAGAAGTAGAAGGAATTTCAAATGAGAACTTCTGGGTAAGGTGGATGAACTACACAGCTAGGGCGTTGTGTCAAACTAATTGTTATGCCTGTTCAACAGGTAGGCAAACCCTTTTAACTGCACCTATGCCTCAGACCATGTTCTATTGTGTGATAGTTTTGGGATCAAACCAAACCTCACCTGATTGCTCTGATATTAAAATAACCGCTCTTAAAAACGAGAATGTTAAGCCACCCCAATTCACCATGATCCCCGGAGATTATCAATGTAATAGACACCAAAGTAATGCGAATCGCAGATCAAATTCGAGAAGGGTTTACAACAACATTTTTCTGGTGGGTTACAATTAATAAAAATGTTGACTGGATTAATTACATCTATTACAATCAACAAAGGTTTGTTAATCAGACAAGGGATGCAGTAAAGGGAATCTCAGACCAACTATCCGCCACCTCACTCATGACCTGGCAGAATAGATTGGCTCTCGATATGCTTTTAGCAGAGAAGGGCGGGAGTTTGCAAGATGGTGGGAGGTCATTGTTGTACGTTTATCCCCAACAATGTTCTCTAGAACAGCGCCGGAGAAGATGGCTGCCGTTTTACAGCCCTCTAACCAATTGTACTATTATGTGTGTTTTTCCGCGTTATTTGTAATTTATTTTGTACATAATGTTTCTGCCATCGTCTCTTATAACCAAAAAGAGCTTCTGGATATCAGGACAGCGATTACTCACCTCGCATTGGACGAAGATTTTTTCTTCAACGAGGCGGTCGCGATGGATATCCTACAGACACCCGACAAGGCCCAGATCCCCGTCATTCGCGTGAGGAAGAGACGGAGATATCGCGGACGCAGATCCGGGTGCCTTGTAAGGATCCGACGGCGAGCGAGTAAACTGCCTCTCCCATCAATCCTATTAGCCAACGTTTAAGCTTTTGAGAATAAAATGGACGATTTAAGATTACGGTTATCCTACCAACGGGACATTAAAAACTGTAATATCTTATGTTTCACGGAGTCGTGGCTGAACGACAACAATGATAACATTCAGCTAGCAGGCTATACACTACATCGGCAGGACAGAACGTCAGACTCTGGTAAGACAAGGGGTGGCGGTCTCTGTATATTTGTAAACAACAGCTGGTGCACAAAATCAAATACTAAGGAAGTCTCGAGGTTTTGCTCGCCTGAGGTAGAGTATCTTATGATAAGCTGTAGACCACACTATTTACCAAGAGAGTTTTCATCTATATTTTTCATAGCTGTCTATTTACCACCACAAACCAATGCTGGCATTAAGATTGCACTGAATGAGTTGTACAAGGCCATTAATCAACAGGAAAACGCTCATCCAGATGCAGTGCTCCTAGTGGCCGGGGACTTTAATGCAGGGAAACTTAAATCCGTTCTACCTAATTTCTACCAGCATGTTAAATGTGCAACCAGAGGGAAAAAAACTCTAGACCACCTTTACTCCATACCCGGAGACGCATACAAAGCTCTCCCTCGCCCTCCATTTGGCAAATCTGACCATAACTCTATCCTCCTGATTCCTGCTTATAAGCAAAAACTGAAGCAGGAAGCACCAGTGATTCGGTTAATAAAAAAGTGGTCAGATGACGCAGATGCTAAGCTACAGGACTGTTTTGCTAGCACAGACTGGAACATGTTCCGGGATTCTTCAGACAGCATTGAGGAGTACACCACATCAGTCACTGGCTTCATCAATAAGTGCATCGATGATGTCGTCCCCACAGTGACCGTACGTACATACCCCAACCAGAAGCCATGGATTACAGGAAACATCCGCACTGAGCTAAAGGGTAGAGCTGCCGCTTTCAAGGAAAGGGACTCTAACCCGGACGCTTATAAGAAATCCCGCTATGACCTCCGACGAACCATCAAACAGGCAAAGAGTCAATACAGGTCTAAGATTGAATCATACTACACTGGCTCTGACGCTCGTCGGATGTGGCATGGCTTGAAAACTATTACAGACTACAAAGGGAAGCACAGCCGCGAGCTGCCCAGTGACACAAGCCTACCAGACGAGCTAAACCACTTCTATGCTCGCTTCGAGGCAAGCAACACTGAAGCATGCATGAGAGCACCAGCTGTTCCGGATGACTATGTGATCACGCTCTCCGTAGCCGATGTGAGTAAGACTTTTAAGCAGGTCAACATTCACAAGGCCGCAGGGCCAGACGGATTACCAGGACGTGTACTCCGAGCATGTGCTGACCAACTGGCAAGTGTCTTCACTGACATTTTCAACATGTCCCTGACTGAGTCTGTAATACCAACATGTTTCAAGCAGACCACCATAGTCCCCGTGCCCAAGAACTCTAAGATAACCTGCCTAAATGACTACCGACCCGTAGCACTGACGTCTGTAGCCATGAAGTGCTTTGAAAGACTGGTCATGGCTCACATCAACAGCATAATCCCAGAAACCCTAGACACACTCCAATTTGCATACCGCCCCAACAGATCCACAGATGATGCAATCTCTATCGCACTCCACACTGCCCTTTCCCAGCTGGACAAGAGGAACACCTACGTGAGAATGCTATTCATTGACTACAGCTCAGCATTCAACACCATAGTGCCCTCTAAGCTCATCACTAAGCTAAGGATCCTGGGACTAAACACCTCCCTCTGCAACTGGATCCTTGACTTCCTGACGGGCCGCCCCCAGGTGGTAAGGGTAGGTAACAACACATCTGCCACACTGATCCTCAACACGGGGGCCCCTCAGGGGTGCGTGCTCAGTCCCCTCCTGTACTCTCTGTTCACCCATGACTGCATGGCCAGGCACGACTCCAACACCATCATTAAGTTTGCCGACGACACAACAGTGGTAGGCCTGATCACCGACAACGATGAGACAGCCTATAGGGAGGAGGTCAGAGATCTGGCCGTGTGGTGCCAGGACAACAACCTCTCCCTCAACGTGACCAAGACAAAGGAGATGATTGTGGACTACAGGAAAAAAAAGAGGACTGAGCACGCCCCCATTCTCATCGACGGGGCTGTAGTGGAACAGGTTGAGAGCTTCAAGTTCCTTGGTGTCCACATCACCAACGAACTATCATGGTCCAAACACACCAAGACAGTCGTGAAGAGGGCACGACAAAGCCTATTCCCCCTCAGGAGACTAAAAAGATTTGGCATGGGTCCTCAGATCCTCAAAAAATTCTACAGCTGCACCATCGAGAGCATCCTGACTGGTTGCATCACCGCCTGGTATGGCAACTGCTTGGCCTCTGACCGCAAGGCACTACAGAGGGTAGTGCGTTCGGCCCAGTACATCACTGGGGCAAAGCTCCCTGCCATCCAGGACCTCTATACCAGGCGGTGTCAGAGGAAGGCCCTCAAAATTGTCAAAAACTCCAGCCACCCTAGTCATAGACTGTTCTCTCTGCTACCGCACGGCAAGCGGTACCGGAGTGCCAAGTCTAGGTCCAAAAGACTTCTCAACAGCTTCTACCCCCAAGCCATAAGACTCCTGAACAGCTAATCATGGCTACCCGGACTATTTGCACTGGCCCCCACCCCATCCTTTTTACGCTGCTGCTACTCTGTTAAGTATTTATGCATAGTCACTTTAACTCTACCCACATGTACATATTACCTCAACTACCTCAACTAGCCGGTGCCCCCGCACATTGACTCTGCAACGGTACCCCCCTGTATATATAGCCTCCCTACTGTCACTTTATTTTACTGTATATATAGCCTCCCTACTGTCACTTTTTTTTACTTCTGCTCTTTTTTTCTCAACACTCTTTTTGTTGTTGTTTTATTCTTACTTTTTTTTGTTTAAAATAAATGCACTGTTGGTTAAGGGCTGTAAGTAAGCATTTCACTGCAATGTCTGCACCTGTTGTATTCGGCGCATGTGACCAATAAAATTTGATTTGATTTGATTTGAACAATACAGCCCCAGATGGTACAGTAACTAGAGCACTGGCCGGTCTCACGGCATTAAGTGAAGAATGGTCTGAGAACTCGGGGGTGAATACATCAATGACTGGTTGGTTTGATAACATGTTTGGAAAATGGAAAGCTATTGTTGCAACTATTCTGGGTGCAGTTATAGCTTGTATGGGTATCCTTGTTCTTTGTGGATGTTGTCTTATTCCCTGTGTCTGAGGGTTGGTGAGCAAGGCGTTGGAGGATGCAGTATCACAGCAGATGATGAGATACGGCCCAATCCCAGACTCCGACGTAAGGAATGAAGAATATGACCCACCAGGCTTGGTGTAGGACGACGACGATTCAGATAGTTTGAGACTGGATGAAACTTTTCTTAGTTCTAATGTGTGAAGGTTGCAGTGAAAATCTAACGAAGAACTGTGACTGGATGTTTTCCTAGAACTATAAATCTCTAGATTAAAAGTTATTGTAATGATTTTTTGTGTATTAAAGTCTTGTTTTAAGTATGATGTACTAGTTAACCGATATTGCAGGATGTGATGAAGCAAATGTTCTTCACTATAGGCTTAGACTGTTGTTTCCAGAGAGTGGGTAAACAGGTTAGGTACCATTGCTAAAGAGTAAGGTTACGCTTTTAATCATGGGTTAACCCTGTGTCACACCCTGGCTCTGGGGACTCTATATGTTGAGCCAGGGTGTGTAAATTCTATGTGTTTATGTTCTATGTTGTAGATTCTAGTTGTTCTATTTCTATGTTGGCCAGTGTGGTTCTCAATCAGAGGCAACGAGTGTCAGCTGTGGCTGGTTGTCTCTGATTGGGAACCACATTTAGACAGGCTGTTTTCCCACAGTAGTTGTGGGATCTTGTTCCTTTTGGTTTGTACCGTAGGACTGCACGTATCGTTTGTTGTTTTGTTCGTGTTATCTCTATTAATAAAAATAGTATGTTTGCCTTCAACGCTGCACCTTGGTCCACTCACTCTAACGATCGTGACAGAAGATCCCACTATCACAGGACCAAGCAGCGTGTCCAGGAACACACGCAGGAGGTAACTCTAGTGGATGTCCTCCTCGGTTGGGGGCAGATTACGGAGGAGGAGGCCGTCCGGTACCGGAAGGCTATGAAGGGGGAGACCCAGGCAGGAGAGGAGAAGCGGCGCCAACCGGGCAGTGGTCGGACAGGCGAGAGGCACCCCCAAGAAATGTTTAGGGGGGGCACACGGCATGGGCGATGAGGCAGCAGGAGGCTGCCACAGGGCGAATTGGGAGATTAGGAGAGGAGGCCACCGGGTTTGGGGGGCCGGAAGGCAGGTTGGCGGAGCCTGGATGTAGAGCAGAGCCAACTCCCCGTACTCAGGCATGGCAGCATGAGACTGGGCAGGTTCCGGGGTATGCGGAGCTGCGTACTGTGCCACGAGTGGTCCGGCATAGTCCGGTACGTCCTGTGCGAGCACCCCGCACGTGTCGTGCGAAGGTGGGCATGCAGCCAGGACGGAGTGTGCCGGCTCAGCGCTCGTGGCCTCCAGTGCCCCTCCTCGGTCCCGGATATCCTGCGCCAGTGTCACGTGCTGTTATGCCAGTACGTGTACACAGCCCTGTACGTCCTGTGCTGATGCCTCACACAGAGTGTGTGAAGGTAGGCATTCAGCCAGGACAGGTTGTGTCAGCTCTTCACTCCAGGCCTCCAATCCGTCTCCACAGCCCAGCCCGGCCTGTTCCTGCTCCTCGCACCAAGCCTACGGTGCGCGTCGCCAGCCCGGCTCGGCCTGTTCCTGCCCCTCGCACCAAGCCTACGGTGCGCGTCGCCAGCCCGGCCCGGCCTGTTCCTGCCCCTCGCACCAAGCCTACGGTGCGCATCGCAAGCCCGGCCTGTTCCTGCCCTTCGCACCAAGCCTACGGTGCGCGTCGCCAGCCCAGCCCGGCCTGTTTCTGCCCCTCGCACCAAGCCTACGGTGCGCGTCGCCAGCTCGGCCCGGCCTGTTCCTGCTCCCCGCACCAAGCTAATGGTGAGCGTCGCCAGCCCGGCCCGGCCTGTTCCTGCTCCCCGCACCAAGCTAATTGTGCGCGTCGCCAGCCCGGCCCGGCCTGTTCCTGCTCCCCGCACCAAGCTAATGGTGCGCGTCGCCAGCCCGGCCCGGCCTGTTCCTGCTCCTCGCACCAAGCTAATGGTGCGCGTCGCCAGCCCGGCCCGGCCTGTTCCTGCTCCACGCACCAAGCCAGGGGTGCGCATCGTCAGCCCGGTCCGGCCCGTTGCTGCTCCACGCACCAAGCCAGGGGTGAGCATCGTCAGCCCGGTCCGGCCCGTTCCTGCTTCCCGCACCAAGCCAATGGTGCGCGTCGCCAGCCCGGCCCGGCCTGTTCCTGCCACTCGCACCAAGCCAGGGGTGCGAGTCGTCAGCCCGGTACGGCCCGTTCCTGCTCCACGCACCAAGCCAGGGGTGCGCATCGTCAGCCCGGTACGGCCCATTGCTGCCCCTCGCACCAAGCCAGGGGTGCGCGTCATCAGTCCGGCACAACCCGTGCCTGGGTCACCGGTGCCTGGTCAGGTACCGGTCAGCTGCTCCACACCGGAGCCTAAGGTATCCGCTCCTACGATGTCCAGTCCAGCTCCAGCCAGCGGGGCCAGACCGGACCAGGGGCGCTACGGGGGGATGGTTGAAGGGTGGTGGTCTAGCCCGGAGCCGGAACCGCCTCCGAGGAGGAATGCCCACCCAGCCCTCCCCTGTTTGGTTTATGTTTAGGCGCGGTCGTAGTCCGCGCCTTTGGGGGGGGATACTGTCACACCCTGGCTCTGGGGACTCTATATGTTGAGCCAGGGTGTGTAAATTCTATGTGTTTATGTTCTATGTTGTAGATTCTAGTTGTTCCATTTCTATGTTGGCCAGTGTGGTTCTCAATCAGAGGCAACGAGTGTCAGCTGTGGCTGGTTGTCTCTGATTGGGAACCACATTTAGACAGGCTGTTTTCCCACAGTAGTTGTGGGATCTTGTTCCTTTTGGTTTGTACCGTAGGACTGCACGTATCGTTTGTTGTTTTGTTCGTGTTATCTCTATTAATAAAAAGAGTGGTCCACTCACTCTAACGATCGTGACACCCTGATGAACCTGTATTAAATGAGACCATTTTTTAGGTTTAAGTATACTATCTTTTCAATGAAAGTTATAGTGAAAATCCTAACAAGGAGAGTGAGTTATGGTTGGAAGTAAAATTTGGTAGCAATGCAAGACAAATTGTATTTTTATAGTCTGTTTTGTACTAGTGATTCATTTTATATGCAAAATCAACTGATATGCTTCAATGTGTGTGATTCATTTCTATAACAACATATATTTTGTGAGTATGTGTGTAATATTTAGTCAAAGGGTGGATTGATAGAAGAATTTGGTAATGACTAATTATTAATGACTAATTATTACACCCTGAAAAGTGTTAGAAACATAAGACTATAATCTGATAATACAGTGAGGGAAAAAAGTATTTGATCCCCTGCTGATTTTGTATGTTTGCCCACTGACAAAGACATGATCAGTCTATAATTTTAATGGTAGGTTTATTTGAACAGTGAGAGACAGAATAACAACAAAAAAATCCAGAAAAACGCATGTCAAAAATGTTATAAATTGATTTGCATTTTAATGAGGGAAATAAGTATTTGACCCCTCTGCAAAACATGACTTAGTACTTGGTGGCAAAACCCTTGTTGGCAATCACAGAGGTCAGATGTTTCTTGTAGTTGGCCACCAGGTTTGCACACATCTCAGGAAGGATCCCACTCCTCTTTGCAGATCTTCTCCAAGTCATTAAGGTTTCTAGGCTGACGTTTGGCAACTCGAACCTTCAGCTCCCTCCACTGACATTCTATGGGATTAAGGTCTGGAGACTGGCTAGGCCACTCCAGGACATTAATGTGCTTCTTCTTGAGCCACTCCTTTGTTGCCTTGGCCGTTTGTTTTGGGTCATTGTCATGCTGGAATACCCATCCACGACCCATTTTCAATGCCCTGGCTGAGTTAAGGAGGTTCTCACCCAAGATTTGACGGTACATGGCCCCGTCCATCGTCCTTTTGATGCGGTGAAGTTGTCCTGTCCCCTTTGCAGAAAAACACCCCCAAAGCATCATGTTTCCACCTCCATGTTTGACGGTGGGGATGGTGTTCTTGGGGTCATAGGCAGCATTCCTCCTCCTCCAAACACGGCGAGTTGAGTTGATGCCAAAGAGCTCGATTCTGGTCTCATCTGACCACAAAACTTTCACCCAGTTCTCCTCTGAATCATTCAGATGTTCATTGGCAAACTTCAGACGGGCCTGTATATGTGCTTTCTTGAGCAGGGGGACCTTGCGGGCGCTGCAGGATTTCAGTTCTTCAACGGCGTAGTGTGTTACCAATTGTTTTCTTGGTGACTATGGTCCCAGCTGCCTTGAGATCATTGACAAGATCCTCCCGTGTAGTTCTGGGCTGATTCCTCACCGTTCTCACTCCACAAGGTGAGCTCTTGCATGGAGCCCCAGGCCGAGGGAGATTGACAGTTATTTTGTGTTTCTTCCATTTGCGAATAATCACACCAACTGTTGTCACCTTCTCACCAAGCTGCTTGGCGATGGTCTTGTAGCCCATTCCAGCCTTGTGTAGGTCTACAATCTTGTCCCTGACATCCTTGGAGAGCTCTTTGGTCTTGGCCATGGTGGAGAGTTTGGAATCTGATTGATTGATTGCTTCTGTGGACAGGTGTCTTTTATACAGGTAATCAACTGAGATTAGGAGCACTCCCTTTAAGAGTGTGCTCCTAATCTCAGCTCGTTACCTGTATAAAAGACATCTGGGAGCCAGAAATATTTCTGATTGAGAGGGGGTCAAATACTTATTTCCCTCATTAAAATGCAAATCAATTTATAAAATGTTTGACATGCGTTTTTCTGGATTTTTGTTGTTGTTATTCTGTCTCTCAATGTTCAAATAAACCTACCATTAAAATTATAGACTGATCATTTCTTTGTCAGTGGGCAAACGTACAAAATCAGCAGGGGATCAAATACTTTTTTCCCTCACTGTATGTGCAGCTTAGTTAGAAGTACAATGAGGCAGTCAGAATATTGTGAGAACGGCGATAACTGAGGAATGCAGGGAGTAAACTATGATAAGAACATATGTGTGTGACCTGATGGTTAGGAGAGCAGTGGAAAACATGAGATAAACGCATGTACAGTGGAAAATTACAGCCCGCCTAAAGCGGGGTGGGATTTTTGTATGACGTGTGTGTATAAAAGAGGGACTCTGAAATTGTGATAACAGAATTCTCTGAATAAAGATCTCTGACTATTGCAACTGGGAGCTCTGTCTGTTTCTTGATCCAAAAGCCTTACAACCTTTTGGGAGACGCACAGGGACACTGAAATAGTTAGTTAATAAATTATCTTAACACATCTGCGGGAGGACTTGCATGGGGCGCGCTTCTTCTCCAAATTAGATCTCAGGTGTGCATACAAACTGGTGCGTGTTCGGGAGGGGGATGAGTGGAAGACAGCATTCAGCACAACCACGGGGCATTATGAATACCTGGTGATGCCCTACGGTTTGATGAATGCTCCATCCGTCTTTCAGTCCTTTGTGAACTATGTGTTTCGGGACATGCTTGGTTGCGGTGTGGTGGTCTACATCGATGACATCCTGGTGTACTCCGCTACGCGCGCCGAGCATGTGTCCCTGGTTCACAAAGTGCTGGTCCGACTGTTGGAAAATGACCTTTATGCCAAGGCAGAGAAGTGTATGTTTTTCCAGCAGTCCGTCTCCTTCCTCGGATACCGCATTACCACTTCAGGTGTGGAGATGGAGGGAGATCGCATTTCAGCCGACTCAACCACGGTTAAGGAGGTGCAGCGCTTCCTTGGCTTCGCCAACTACTATCTGAGGATTATCCGGGGCTTTGGCAAGGTCGCAGCTCCCATTACCTCCCTGTTGAAGGGTGAGCCGTCCCGGCTCCGCTGGTCTGCTGAGGCTGACCTGGCCTTCAGCAAACTGCGGGGTCTGTTCACCTCCGCCCCAGTACTGCCCCCCCCCCGATCCATCACTACCGTTCATAGTGGAGGTGGATGCGTCCGAGGTAGGGATAGGCGCTGTCCTGTCTCAACGCTCGTGCAGGCCACCCAAGCTCCGCCCCTGTGCCTTCTTCTCTAAGAAGCTCAGCCCGGCGGAGCAGAACTACGACGTTGGTGATCGGGAGTTGTTGGCTGTTGTCCGAGCTTTGACCGTGAGGAGGCATTGGCTCGAGGGGGCGAAACACCCTTTCCTCGTCTGGACGAACCACCATAACCGTAGTCTGGGCGATGGACGCAGATATAGAGCAGGCATTACGCACAGATCCATCTCCACCTCAGTGTCCGGCTGGGCTGCGGTACGTGCCTGCTCTTATCCGTGATCGTCTGATCTACTGGGCACACACGTCACCCTCCTCTGGTCACCCAGGTATCGGTCGTACAGTGCGCTGCCTGACCGGAAAGTACTGGTGGCCTACCTTGGCTAAGGACGTGAGGGTGTACGTCTCCTCCTGCTCGGTGTGCTTCCAGAGTAAGGCACATAGGCACCTCCCAGCGTGTAAGTTACAACCTGTGCCAGTTCCACAACGACCATGGTCTCACCTAAGTGTTGATTTTTTGACTGATCTTCCCCTCTCCCAAGGTAACACCACCATCCTGGTCATTGTGGACCGCTTTTCGAGGTCCTGCCGCCTCCTTCCTCTGCCCGGTCTCCCCACGGCCCTGCAAACTGCGGAGGCCCTGTTTACTCACGTCTTCTGGCACTACGGGGTACCAGAGGATATAGTGTCCGACCGAGGTCCCCAGTTCACATCCAAGGTCTGGAAGGCGTTCATGGAACGTCTGGGGGTCTCGGTCAGCCTGACCTCTGGGTTCCACCCCGAGAGTAATTGGCAGGTGGAACGGGTAAATCAGGATGTGGGTAGGTTCCTGCGGTCCTACTGTCAGGACCGGCCGGGGGAGTGGTCGGTGTTCTTGCCATGGGCAGAATATGCCCAGAACTCTCTCTGCCACTCCTCTACTAACCTAACGCCATTCCAATGTGTTTTAGGTTACCAACCGGTTCTGGCACCGTGGCACCAGAGCCAGACCAAGGCTCCTTCAGTGGATGACTGGTTTCGGCACCCGGAGGGGGTGGGGGGGGGGTACTGTCACGACTTCAGCCGAGGCTGCCTCCCCTCCTTGTTCGGGCAGGCTTCGGCATTCGTCGTCAACGGCTTACTTGCCACTGCCGCCCCCAATTATCATCATTACATTTGTCTTGTCTTGTCTTGTCAATCACACACACCTGGTTCGTATCCCCTGATTAGTCTGTGTATAAGTGTTCCCTCTGCCACCTTGTCCTTGTGAGTGATTGTTTCATTGTGGGAGTAGTGTAGCTCGGTCGAGCTCCTCATACCATTTGTTTGCCAGGGTAGTTTTTCCCCTGTGCCTATATATTGTTGTATTCTACCGTTACAGTGTGTTGTGAGGGAAGTTTCACCTGTGCCTGTTTCGGTTGTCGCTTTACAGAGCATTTGTGTGTCTGGACGGAATAAACTCTGTATTTGGTGATTACACTCCTGCGCCTGACTCCTTCCATCACTCATCACAGTATGTCTGTAGTCTGTCAGGCCTTAAAGACCCTACCCCTACCAGTCATCTATGTATGTCTGTAGTCTATCAAGCCTTAAAGACCCTACTCCTACCAGTCATCTATGTATGTCTGTAGTCTGTCAGGCCTTAAAGAACCTACCAGTCATCTATGTATGTCTGTAGTCTATCAGATCATTACATATTGTTTTCTCTTTCTATCTCTGAGAGAAAATGTCCCCAGATGTCAGAAAAGTTATCGAGTTTACCATTAATTTAATAAATAAATGTTTCATGTGAAGCTGTTTCTGCCAAGGCTACAGTGGCTTGCGAAATAATTCACCCCCATTTTTCCTATTTTGTTGCCTTACAACCTGGAATTAAAACAGATTTTTGGGGGGTTTGTATCATTTGATTTACACAACATGACTACCACTTTGAAGATGGCCCAAACATTTTTTGGGTGAAACAAGAAATAAGACAAAAATACAGAAAACTTGAGCGTGCATAACTATTCACCCCTCCAAAGTCAATACTTTGTAGAGCCACCTTTTGCAGCAATTACAGCTGCAAGTCTTTTGGGGTATGTCTCTCTTGGGGCACATCTAGCCACTGGGGGTTTTGCCCATTCTTCAAGGCAAAACTGCTCCAGCTCAAGTTGGATGGGTTCCGCTGGTGTACAGCAATCTTTAAGTCATACCACAGATTCTCAATTGGATTGAGGTCTGGGCTTTGACTAGGCCATTCCAAAACATTTAAATGTTTCCACTTAAACCACTCAAGTGTTGCTTTAGCAGTATGCTTAGGGTCATTGTCCTGCTGGAAGGTGAACCTCTGTCCCAGTCTCAAATCTCTGGAAGACTGAAACAGGTTTCCCTCAAGAATGTCCCTGTATTTAGCACCATCCATCATTCCTTCAATTCTGACCAGTTTCCCAGTCCCTGCCGATGGAAAAACATCCCCACAGCATGATGCTGCCACCACCATGCTTCAGTGTCGGGATGGTGTTCTCGGGTGATGAGAGGTGTTGGGTTTGCGCCAGACATAGAGTTTTCGTTGATGGTCAAAAAGCTCAATTTTTGTCTCATCTGACCAGAGTACCTTCTTCCATATGTTTGGGGAATCTCCCACATGTCTTTTGGCAAACACCAAACGTGTTTGATTATTTTTTTCTTTAAGCAATGGCTCTGTGGAGTGTACGGCTTAAAGTGGTCCTATGGACAGACACTCCAATCTCCGTTGTGGACCTATGCAGCCCATTCAGGGTTATCTTTGGTTTCTTTATTGCCTCTCTGATTAATGCCCTCCTTGCCTGGTCCTTGAGTTTTGGTGGGCGGCCCTCTCTTGGCAGGTTTGTTGTGGTGCCATATTCTTTCAATTTTTTTAGAATGGATTAAATGGGGCTCCGTGGGATGTTCAAAGTTTCTGATATTTTTTTATAACCCAACCTTGATCTGTACTTCTCCACAACTTTGTCCCTGACCTGTTTGGAGAGCTCCTTTGTCTTCATGGTGCCGCTTGCTTGGTGGTGCCCCTTGCTTAGTGGTGTTGCAGACTCTGGGGCCTTTCAGAACAGGTGTATATATACTGAGATCATGTGACAGATCATGTGACACTTAGATTGCACACAGGTGGACGTTATTTAACTAATTATGTGACTTCTGAAGGTAATTGGTTGCACCAGATCTTATTTAGAGGCTTCATAGCAAAGGGGGTGAATACATATGCACGCACCACTTTTCCATTATTTATTTTGTAGAATTTTTTGAAACAAGTTATTTTTTAAATTTCACTTCACCAATTTGGAATATTTGAAATTTGGACTACATGAAATCCAAATAAAAATCAATTTAAATTACAGGTTGTAATGCAACAAAATAGGGAAAACGCCAAGGGGGATGAATACTTTTGCAAAGCACTGTATATACCATTCCTTGTATGAGGGAAGGTCCTTCTCCCTCTAGTGTTTCAATATGACTCTTTTGGCTGTGGTTAGAGCAACTTTTAGCCAGTTTAAACATGAGCTTTTTAGTCTATCAATATCCTTAGTGTAATGAATACTCGGACAGAGTGGTAAGATCCAATCGCAGAATAGCGATGCTTTATTAGAGTACAGACAAGGGAATAGCTTAATCGTGGTCGGGCGGGCTGTGGTCAAAACCGGGCCAGGCATAGACAGGCAGAGGTACCAATGGATCGGGCTTAGTCGTAGTCGAGGGCACAGGCACAGGATCAGAGGACGGTAATCACTGGGGTAGACAAGCAGAGGATTAAGCAATTCGGGGAGTCAAACAACAAGGCACAGGTCGGATACACGGGTAATCAAAAACAACAAACTCTCTCTCTCTCTCGGAACAAAACGCTTAGCAAGTCACAATGGAACAATACCTCGCGCCGACTGAGTTTCTGAGCACACCTTAAATCCTACACTAATTACTGACAGGTGTGCTCAGAACTCAGGTGAACCAGATCGAGTCTGATGACTCCCCCTCTCTGTAGATCGGGGAAGTGTCAGACTCTGTCTAGACCCTGCCAACCCCCGATCCCTTACACTTAGTGATATTCAGTAATAGCAAAGCAGGATTTGCAAGTATTGTGGTACCCAGAATATCCCCAATCTTTTCCATTACCTTCTGCCAAAAGGTATGCAAGCTTGGACAGTTACAGAACATATGGATAATGTCACCTGTACTTGACTGACATCTCCAGCATAGGTTGGATTCTGTGAAACCTATTCTGTTCAACCTCAGAGGAGTCCAATTGTCTTGACTTCCTCCGAAGTGTCGTGGATAATTACCACTATACTTGATAAAAATCAAAAGTTCTTCCAGAGTTTTTGTAGAATGAAAATAGACTTTATTACACAAAGTAACATAAGCTGAGATGGTCTGCAGAACACCTGTTTTCCCTGACTCGGAGCTCTTCTTTTATCCAGACACAAAAGCATAGTCATGCTTATACAACCTACACAGTTACTCCATTAAATGTACATGATTAACATCTTTCGGTGTCACATGTTGTTTACTCACGAGGGCTACGTGCGCTTCTCTAAATGGGGCCTCTGTCTCTTATCTCATTATATTGGTGACGTGACTCAAGAAACTATATACATACGTACGTTAAAGAACAATCACACTCCATATTGACTATATTCACCATCCAGGCATGCATCTGGAGTACAAAGTATCAATCTTGTTCATTCTGTTTTACCCTTATAATTTCATAACACATTATAAAACATGTCAATAAATACTTAAACATGGTTTAAACATGTCCATAACCCATTCTCAACCACATACATTTAAGGCTTTCCCAAAAGCCATCCTCCCTGGACCTTGAGCCACTATGGTTTTTCCTTGTAACTATGTGCATGTGACTATGTGTGTCAGGTCATAAGTACAAACAAGTGACAACACTAGTTCCATTGATACTCTTATCTCTACACAGCTACAATGAGAAGTTTTATCTCCATCACATATCATTGCTATACCCAGACCAGCTGCAGGGAGCTAGAGGGAACCATCCATTATCAGATGCACAGCATTTGCACTAAATAAATGTCTCTGCTCTGTTTTAACCCTTTATTTGGTTCTTAATCCATAAACATTTAAGTCAAATAGGCGTTTCATTCTACAACATACACAATTAATATAATTGGTTTGTTATGTTGTCTTATAGGCGTTTCATTCTACAACATGCATCATTCCTATAGTAGTTTTTTATGTTGTCCGCCCCTAAGTGAGAGAGAGTAGTCAACCAAAAATTACCCACAGAAGTTGCCTCCTCTCCTGGTTCGGGCAGGCTTTGGTGTTCGTCGTCACAGGCCTTCTAGCCACTGCCGCTCCTCATCTCATCATTCCATTTGTTTTGTCTTGTTTATTACACACACCTGGTTCATATCCCCTCATTAGTACCTGTATAAGTGTTCCCTCTGCACCCTTGTCTTTGTGTGTGATTGTTTATTGTGAGGAGAGTGAAGCTTGGTTGAGCTCCTTGTATTTTGTATTGCCAAGTTATTTTCCATGTGTGCCTTGTTGGTTCCAGTGCGCCTGTTTTGTGCACTGGACTGTTTTGACGCATTACTGCGTAACTCAGTATTATGGAATAAATTCTGTTATTCTGTGATTTACCCTCCTGCGCCTGACTCCTTCAAATCACCCATCACACCAATAAATCCTATTGAACACTTTAAATTGAATCAGCTTGGACCGGGCATCTCTCATAGGTTGGAGCATCTGTTGTACTATTATATTCCATTCCCCCTCTCCAAATGTTACCTCATAGTCTTTTTCCCATACGACCTTTAGGCCCTTACAAGTTCCATTAAATCCACCTATAAGGTGGCTATATATAAGCCCTCCGGTATGTGGTAATTTGCAAAGGATTTCTATTTTAACACTTATCAGAATGTACAGGGAATTTGTTGTTATTCTGTCCTACCTTAAACATATGCTGGAGATATCTCCAAAAGTCTTGGTTCTGTAAATTATACTTGGACCTTGTTTTCTTAATATAGACAACCAATGTTCTTTATCCCCTTTCTATAACAATGCTTCCAGAAAACCATGTGTCCCCCTATTTTCAATTTAGGGTTGTTCCATAACGAAGCAGAGCTCGTCAAGAAAGGTGAAGATCTCTCTCTTATGAATCTGACTCCATATATTTTTAGTATGGGACATTATTGGATTCTGCAGTCCCACCTTTTGTTGACTCAAATAATCTGATGCTCCGAATGGGGCCTTAAGTTCCTCTTCCATGTCCACCCAAATTGGCCTAGTTGAGTTCTCAATAAAGAGAGAGACTATTTGGGCAGCTACAAAGGCTGTTAGGGAGCTTAAATCCTACCTTCTCAGTCTGCCCCTTATACCGGCCCAAATAAACTCAGAAATCATTTTGCCTATGGATTTAAAAGTATACACAGGTATGGATAGGGGTAACATGCTGATGACGTAATTCAGTTTAGGAGCTATGACCATCTTTATAACCTGTATCCTACCCCATAATGAGATTTGTAGCTTATCCCATCTCTTAAACTGGAGTTGAATTATGTTCAATAGTGGGTCAAACTTTTCAGAAATCATGTTCTCTAGACCAGGATTTAAAGCGATTCCCAGGTACCTCAAGTTTTTAGGGACCCATTGAAACCTCCAGCTGAGGAAGTCATGTCTCAGACAATGTTTTGATAGGGGCATTACTTCAGATTTGGTCCAGTTTACTTTATAGCCCGATATCTCTGAAAATGCATTTACTAGGTCCAGTAAAAGTGATATGGAGAGTTGGGGGTCTGACATTAATAGTAATATGTCGTCTGCATAAAGCAGTAGTTTATTCTCCCTACCTCCCATATTAACCCCTTTGATTGACTGATGCAGCCTAATGGCTTCGGCTAATGGTTCTAATGGCCAACAGTTTTCCTGCCTTTTCACCTGATTCCTACCATCTCTGCTTCAGCTTGTACAGGGAATATTCAGCTTTTTTGCTGAATAAAGTACCCAGCACGTA
Organism: Coregonus lavaretus; assembly: GCF_964263955.1. NCBI lineage: Eukaryota > Metazoa > Chordata > Actinopteri > Salmoniformes > Salmonidae > Coregonus > Coregonus lavaretus. The sequence continues at coordinate 6,730,154 of NC_140018.1, forward strand.
TTTGGTTTTTGTCAGATTTACCAGAGAAATGTTGTTAGGATTGGACCAATATTCCCTCTTCAGCCTTTTGAGCTCTGTTTCAAGTTGATCCATTTTCTTAATAGTAGCTGAATGTTTTATCATTACTCTGCAAATATAAGCTTTAAAAGCTTCTCAGACATATACCTGTTTCACTCTATTGTTCTTTGTTTCAAAGAATATCGTAATGTGTGTTTTAAGAAATTCACAAAACACCTTGTCCTGTAAGAGGCTGGTGTTCATTCTTCAACAATTACATGCGTCTCTTTCTTCTCCTATATCAACAGCCAGATCAAGTGGTGCATGATCTGACACAGATATCCTGCTCACACTGCAAGCACCCACTTTATCTATGAGAGAGTGTGAGATCAGGAAGTAGTCGATGCATGAATAAACAGTGTGCCTTTTCAAAAAGAATGTGTAATCACGAGCGCTTGGATTGATCAATCTCCATATATCATAAAGACCAGCATCTTTACACAGTGTTTTGATTGCTTCTTGAGTTTTTGAGGTCCTGGTTAGACCAGTTTTGGATGTATCTAAAAAAGCATCAGGGACCTGATTATCATCCCCCCCTAGTACCAGAGGAAAATCACCGAAATCCAGTATTATTTTGTTAAGTTGAAGGAAGAAGTCTAGGTCCTCCTCATTCGGAGCATAAATATATACCAATATTATATTTTGTCCTGAAATCTTTACAAATAAAATCAAGATTCGTCCCTCTTTGTTCTTTAACTATTTTTCCACTTGAACATGTATACTTTTGGAAAATAGAATAGAGACACCTCTTTTTGGGGGTTGAATGTATTACGGTAAGCACTGCCCACCCATCTGTCTCCCACCCTAGGAGCATCCTTTTCCAGCAGGTGGGTCTCTTGGAGCATAATCACGTCTGAGTGTTTTTGTTTAAGATCATTCAATACCCTTCGTCTTTTTAAATATGAGCCAAATCCGTTCACATTCCACGACGTAACTTTAATCACCTTGGTCATAATTTCTGAAAGGTTGTAAATATATTATTACCAAAACTTGACGAGTGTCCCGAGGTCTTCCAAGCACTCTTCCAACTAGAATACAAACTTTTTACTAACGGCAAATACAGGCATGACCATATACATTTTGAAATGACAGAGATGATATGTCATAGAAATGACATAGATCAACCAAAAACATCGAACATAAAGACAGGCTGATCATTATTCGCGCAAAGAGAAGAGATTACCTTTCTCATGTAGACTGATACATGAACAGTCTAATTCCAAAAGGCAGGAATGTAAGCAATGAAGAAACACAAAAGGTCATAATAATGATGAAATAAAATAAGCTAATAAACACTTTGGGTTGTGCCCATCACGCATGGCACGAACACGCCTGCTGTGGCCTATATTGACCCATTATTGTTGTTATAAGAGTGAAAACTTAAAATAATATATATGTTAATCACCACTATAACCATAAAACAGAATGATATGCTTGGACTATAATGCTGCTTTATCTAGTACTATAGTGATATCAACTGTAAAGCAGAAAGATACATTATAGGCAGCATTCACAGCATAAACACTCCATGAGACTGTTACTCACAACATAGGAAGTTCTCCTTAGAGAGAAATGGTAGTCCATCCGTGACGAACCACCGACACCATGCGGATCTTCCATTGCCTACCACGCTACTCAATTTGTTCGGCCTCATTGACGTCCGCGACACACTTCTTTGCCTCCTTTGGGTCTGTGAAACGACGTAGTGATCCTCTCACAGTAACCCAGAACACGGCAGGATATTGCAACGAGCATTTCAGTCCCAGTTTAATGCACATATGTCTCACCTCCATGAACGCATTTCTCTTGTCCTGAACCTCCTTGGAAAAGTCAGGGAAAAACTCCACCTTTGTCCCTTTCCAGTGAAAAGTCCTAAGCTCTTTTGCTCTGAGCCGGACCTTCTCCCTGTCGGTGTATTGTAAGAACTTCACCAGGATAGGCCGGTTGTTGCGTGGGGCTGGTCCTGGACACAGTGTCCGATGTGTTCTCTCGATGATCATGTCATTAACATCCTCCGGTGTGTCATCAAATAGGTTGCGTAAATGTCTTTCACACAATCCTCGGTATTTATGTGGATTTCGGAACCCCTCTGATCCGAAGTGTGTTTCTCCGACTGTAATTTTACTGGTATGGAAGTTGTTCTAATAAGTTTTCGATCACAGTCACCATTTTTTCAATAGTGTCATTTAGGCGGGTATTCTTGTCCTCCAAGGTTGATATCCTCTCTTCTGCGTTTGTAACTTGATTGTCGAGTGTCCACTTTTGTTTTCAGTGCGCCCACTGTATGTTTTATTTTAGCCTCATCTTCGCCCACTTTCTCTTAAAGATTTTTCTTCATTTTGCGAATCTCATTTAGAACTGGGTCATCAGGCTGTTCTTCTCCGCCATTTTCCTTGCTTGTGTTTTTCATCAAAAGTGTCTGCTTTTGTGTGTTTCTAAGTCGTTTTTCCATGTAACCGATATCTTGGACAATTAGTTAACAAAATGTGTAACTAGGCGTTGAATAATTATTTAAAATATAGATGGAGCTTCACAGCCTCTTTAGTCAGCTGCTGCTCCTCACCACATCGTCGCCGGAAGTCCAGTAAGACAGCAGAGAAAATGAGAATTGAAATTAGAGGAATTGTGCAATCCTAGATCACTTTGCGCTAAGTGATAGAGAGCATGCTCTACCGCATAGTGTGATGCGCGTGGACTGATTAGGACATCATGTCAGACTAGAACATCAGGTTAGGGATAGACTTATTAACCAATTTACAGGAAGAACGGTTTCTCATACAGTTGAAACTAAGTATCATAGCAAAACTGTGTTTACTTTTTATGTAGGTACGATACCAATTTGGACTAGTTCTCCATATTAGGCAATATTTTAGCAGCCATGCAATTACATGGTTTAAGTTGTAGGAACTGATCACTCCTTTATTTTGTGTGTGTGTGTGAGTGTGAGTGAGATAGGAACTCAAGACGGCAGGTAGCTTAGTTGTTAAGAGCGTTGTGCCAGTAACCGAAAGGTTGCTGGTTCTAATCCCCGAGCCGACTAGGTGAAAAATCTGTCGATGTGCCCTTGAGCAAGGCACTTAACCCTAATTGCTCCTGTAAGTCGCTCTGGATAAGAGCGTCTGCTAAATGACACACAAAAAAAAAAAAAAAAAAAGACGGGATCATTCTCGAGCAAAAAGTGTTCTCCAGCCACCACATGCTACACAGGGCCGTTGAAGGTGATGGTATTCAAATGGGGTCCGAGTGTTGCCGAGGACGTGTCACAATGGCACCGCTTAACGAATGGACATTTTCCCGAAGAAGGCACCCTCAGTGTCAGAGAACAGTTGGAGAGAGTAGGGAAAGGCAAGAAAAATAATATATGATGGGCTACTTTTAGAAAGTGTGAAGTTGAAGCAGAGATAAGGACAGAGAGAGAGAGGAAAAGTGCAGAGGTAATGATGAAAGCTGAAGAAAAGAAAGCCAAAGCAAGTAGGCACAGACGTAAAGATGAACTGTATCAACATCATCGACCACCCTATGCTCCCCCACCTCAACAACGTCTACCACCTCCACACCCAGGACCCCCAGCAGCAGAGGTGGGGGCAGTGGGGGCAGACGGCGGAGAATCTGAGGAAGACAAAGAAGAAAAAGACACGCCTCTGACCACCAGAGTGGAATACCAACTCCTCTGACCACCACACACACTGAGTTCCAGAGTGGAATACCACCTCCTCTGACCACCACACACACTGAGTTCCAGAGTGGAATACCAACACCTCTGACCACCACACACACTGAGTTCCAGAGTGGAAAACCAACTCCTCTGAACACCACACACACACTGAGTTCCAGAGTAGAATACCAGCTCCTCTGACCACCACACACACACTGAGTTCCAGAGTGGAATACCAACTCCTCTGACCACCACACACACACTGAGTTCCAGAGTAGAATACCAACACCTCAGGACTGCCCCCGCCGAGACCCTAAGCCTCCCAAACGACTGGTCACTGAAATGACCTGTGGACTTTATCCAGACCTGTTTCAACACCACCCTCTGCCGCGCTGTTTCCTCTGATGTCAATACCCAATCCAGTGGCGGGCTGTGACGACAACGCCCCTCCAACCATCCTAGTCCAGCGGAATTGAGAAATGGGGGAAATGATGGACATCGTGAAGGAGCTTCCCCCTCCCTCTGATAGCGGGCACAATGGTGGACCCAGTTTTCCACCATAATCTCATCCCCTGACTACAGTCTGGCCACATGCTGTACACAAGCTGCAGGAAGGGAGAGACAACAGAAGAAACTGGCAAGTGCCCAGCTGATGTTTTATGAGGGAGGGAACAGAGGGAACTCGGGAGACAGAGGAAGAGGAAGGGGGGCTGGAAGAGCAAGAGGAGGAAGGGGCCACGGAGGAAGATGGGGTGGAGGAGGAAGAGGGGAACAATGGAGGTGTTATAACTGTCAACAGCCTGGCCACATTTCAAGAAATTGCCCCCAGAACAGGGGTGCTGTGGGTGGCTATGATGAAGCAGGGCTTGAAAACTATTACAGACTACAAAGGGAAGCACAGCCGCGAGCTGCCCAGTGACACAAGCCTACCAGACGAGCTAAACCACTTCTATGCTCGCTTCGAGGCAAGCAACACTGAAGCATGCATGAGAGCACCAGCTGTTCCGGATGACTATGTGATCACGCTCTCCGTAGCCGATGTGAGTAAGACTTTTAAGCAGGTCAACATTCACAAGGCCGCAGGGCCAGACGGATTACCAGGATGTGTACTCCGAGCATGTGCTGACCAACTGGCAAGTGTCTTCACTGACATTTTCAACATGTCCCTGACTGAGTCTGTAATACCAACATGTTTCAAGCAGACCACCATAGTCCCCGTGCCCAAGAACTCTAAGATAACCTGCCTAAATGACTACCGACCCGTAGCACTGACATCTGTAGCCATGAAGTGCTTTGAAAGACTGGTCATGGCTCACATCAACAGCATAATCCCAGAAACCCTAGACCCACTCCAATTTGCATACCGCCCCAACAGATCCACAGATGATGCAATCTCTATCGCACTCCACACTGCCCTTTCCCACCTGGACAAGAGGAACACCTACGTGAGAATGCTATTCATTGACTACAGCTCAGCATTCAACACCATAGTGCCCTCTAAGCTCATCACTAAGCTAAGGATCCTGGGACTAAACACCTCCCTCTGCAACTGGATCCTGGACTTCCTGACGGGCCGCCCCCAGGTGGTAAGGGTAGGTAACAACACATCTGCCACACTGATCCTCAACACGGGGGCCCCTCAGGGGTGCGTGCTCAGTCCCCTCCTGTACTCTCTGTTCACCCATGACTGCATGGCCAGGCACGACTCCAACACCATCATTAAGTTTGCCGACGACACAACAGTGGTAGGCCTGATCACCGACAACGATGAGACAGCCTATAGGGAGGAGGTCAGAGATCTGGCCGTGTGGTGCCAGGACAACAACCTCTCCCTCAACGTGACCAAGACAAAGGAGATGATTGTGGACTACAGGAAAAAAAAGAGGACAGAGCACGCCCCCATTCTCATCGACGGGGCTGTAGTGGAACAGGTTGAGAGCTTCAAGTTCCTTGGTGTCCACATCACCAACGAACTATCATGGTCCAAACACACCAAGACAGTCGTGAAGAGGGCACGACAAAGCCTATTCCCCCTCAGGAGACTAAAAAGATTTGGCATGGGTCCTCAGATCCTCAAAAAATTCTACAGCTGCACCATCGAGAGCATCCTGACTGGTTGCATCACCGCCTGGTATGGCAACTGCTTGGCCTCTGACCGCAAGGCACTACAGAGGGTAGTGCGTACGGCCCAGTACATCACTGGGGCAAAGCTCCCTGCCATCCAGGACCTCTATACCAGGCGGTGTCAGAGGAAGGCCCTCAAAATTGTCAAAGACTCCAGCCACCCTAGTCATAGACTGTTCTCTCTGCTACCGCACGGCAAGCGGTACCGGAGTGCCAAGTCTAGGTCCAAAAGACTTCTCAACAGCTTCTACCCCCAAGTCATAAGACTCCTGAACAGCTAATCATGGCTACCCGGACTATTTGCACTGCCCCCCCACCCCATCCTTTTTACGCTGCTGCTACTCTGTTAAGTATTTATGCATAGTCACTTTAACTCTACCCACATGTACATATTACCTCAACTACCTCAACTAGCCGGTGCCCCCGCACATTGACTCTGCAACGGTACCCCCCTGTATATATAGCTTCCCTACTGTCACTTTATTTTACTTCTGCTCTTTTTTTCTCAACACTTTTTTTGTTGTTGTTTTATTCTTACTTTTTTTTGTTAAAAATAAATGCACTGTTGGTTAAGGGCTGTAAGTAAGCATTTCACTGTAATGTCTGCACCTGTTGTATTCGGCGCATGTGACCAATAAAATTTGATTTGATTTGATTTGATGCCTACTATCCTCCACCACCACATGTGACAGCATCTAAGTGATAGAAAGCATGCACATTTGCAACCGGTTTATTTTTGTCCCCATGTTTTTGTGTCAGTACTGATGTCATATATCCCTCTCTACAATCCACAGTTTGAGTAAATGGTCTATCATATCTAGGAAATGCCAGCACCGTTGAAGTGGTCAATAATTGCATAATTTCCTCAAATTGCAAATCAGCCTCGTTATTCCAAATTATTTGATCATGTGCTGCCATAGCTTTTCCATAGATAAGATCACTCAATTTTCCAGTGCGTAATGCATAATGGGGAATCCATGCTCGACAGTAATTAATCATTCCCCAAAAAGCTCATCATTTGTTTCTTATTCAGAGGTTTAGGAGCTTCTAATATTGCCGTTTTTCTTGACGAGTTTAGGGTTCTCCCATCCTGCGTTATCGTGTGACCTAAATAAATTAAATATTTCTGCCAGAGATGTAGTTTCTTTTTACTGACCTTGTGTCCTTGTCCTGCCATAAAGGTTAACAACTGGAGAGTATCCTTTTTACACCCCTCCTCTGAGGGGTTTGCTACCAGTATATCATCGACGTATATCAAAATTTGCTCCCATCTTGGGGTTCGAACATTCCCATATTCATACGACTTTCATATCACATTCACACAACACCTGGAATCACGCCTTTCTGTTTATGTAGTAGTGGTCTATTGACTGTCTCACCTTTAGTGGTGTCGTGTATTGGGATTATGCCTTTGTTAAATGTTTTTCTTGAAGAAATGGAATGTTGTTTATGTTAGGTCAAATGTAGCCGTTTGGAGGGTGACGCCCCAGGGGAGACTGGTGATTGGCCAGAAGAGGGAGCCACCCATCTTTTTGCATTGTTTATAAGTATGGGTTAGACAAAGGAAAAGTCAGGAGCATTCAGATTATTTTGGGACGGTGCTCCTCCAGACACCGCGGGTCTGTAATTTATGCTGTAACCTTGTGATATTAATAAAAGCCTCTAATCATGGTGCAGCCTAAGCGGACTCTTTGTTGACAGCAATAATTGCCAGCATTCACCCGATACGACAAATGGCACCCAACGTGGGGCTGGTCTGCATCTCTCCTTTGCTCATTCGTAGCCGCCAAGCTAACTTCGGTCTGAAGTCATGACCAGACAAGGGTGAGTGTTCCTCACAGCTAAGTTGTTAGTTTTGATACTGCGTATGTACACTGGAGGGGTGTACCATACGACCGAAATGTGCCTCATGTGGCGTTATTGCGGTCGACTAGAGTCTGTAATAATATATTCCATTGGTAAACGGCAGGTAATTGGAATTTTAGAGCATAAAACGGTAGGAATTAAGTATTGAAGGTGTACAATTAAGCAGATATGCGCATTCATTAGGGCACTGTACCGCTTAAGACCCCGGGGAGGGCATTTAGAAAATGATGGGCCGACAAATCCGCTGGCACGATAGAATGTGCAGTCGGTGGGTTTTAAAGAAAACTCGGTTTGATGGGGTTTATCTGATTGTGATTATGGCTCGACTTTCGTCCGACGGGGGGTTTGATTGGGTCTAATTTCTCGGTGAAATGTTCATTAATCCACGGTAGCACAAAACGGTAGGAAAATATGTCAAAATAAAAAGGGCAGTGCAGGATGTCTGTTGCGTGGTGCAAGCCACAGGTTGGCTAAATGCTAATGCTAATGCTAATGCTAAATGCTGGGTTGTGTTTCAGGCTACATTGTACGCAAAGGCTAAGGCTAAATGCTAAATGCTAAAATGCTAATTGTGTTGCGTGCTACATGCTAACGGATATCCTTAGAGGGCCATTGCGATGGGATAAGCCTCTTAAATTATGTTTGTATGTGGAATTTCGGTTCTATGTTTTGTGAGCGCTGTTAAATGTTGTTTGACTATGAGGGGAAAACGGAGGTACAGCAGGACTGTTAACCGTCTATTTGGGTTGGGGAGAGATCTAAGAATATCCCTTCCACGGTGAAAAAGTATTTTTGAATGTATCGCGCATGCGTGGGATTTTACTAAACAACACATCTGTTACACGGCAGGGGGAGACAGAGAAACACACAGACAAAGAGATATTTGGACACGAGTATTCTAGTTGTAAAGCGGCGGTTGGTTAAAGATGAAACTTGTTTTGTGACCTATTGAATTGATAAATGAGAGAGATATGTTGACGGATTATAATAAATTGAATTAGAAGACGATTAAAATTAAATAAAATGTTTTTGAGCGATCGATAATTATTCCTGAGTTAATTCTTAGAGCAAATGTAGAACGAACGAATATTGAATGGTTGGAAATACTCAGTAATTGCATTAACTACTAAAATGTTATTCTGTGTCTTTGTTCTTCTGTCATATGAGAGGAACGATAAGCGAGAGGAGAGAGAGAGGAGATACAGGAAGTGCTGACGTGACATCATGTGAAGCGACAGAGGATCAGATATCAGGCTAGTTCACAAAATCTTCCCCTAACAGGATATGTGATGTTATGACAATTTCACATAGGCTTGGAAAATACTGATTTGAATAAAATTTGCATTTTGGAGTCTCTGTGCATCACTGGGCTGGATTACAGTTCGGTTGGAAATCAGGTACTGACAGTATTCTGGAATTAAGATACTTGGGTGCATATTAAACAATGGAGTTTATGGTTACATTTACTTTCCTGATGGATTGTGGTAAGATAGCCACTAATTGATAAATGGGTAAGTTGGGATATAGAAAAAAAAAATTGGTTTTAAATTATTCATAATTTTTAATTGATTTTTTAATTGATTTTTTATTTTAATTATAAATGGTTTTTGAATAAAACATTTAATTGAATTTTTTAATATTCATATTTTAGTTGATTTGATTTTGGGAAAAAATAAAATAAAATTTTTGGAGTTGTTTAGTTATATTAATAATTAAAGGGGGGAAGCCATAGGCTATATAGTCTAAAATAAGATAATTCATAATAAAGGAATATAAAAGAGTAGTTACAATGGGGAGAAAGGACAGCAAGGCTATGAAAGTGATTACACCGGTTGATATAGTGCAAAATGGTAATCCTTTAACTAAAGTATTGCGAGGTTATCCGGCAAGTGAAACAAAAGTTGCCCTTCATTCTCAAACAAAAACGGATAAAAGATTCCAGCGATAAGATAAACAAAGCTATAGAGATAAGGCTAAGGGAAGTAGAGCTTAGGGATGTTTATCCTCAGCTTCCAGTGATCATCCAGGAGGGTGATTATTGCATCAGAGATGGAGATGAACGAATAATAGATAGAGGACAAGCAGAAACGACGATAAAGATGAATCCAAAACTCCAGAAGGAAGAAAATGAGATGTCTGGAAGAGAAGAGTGAGGTTAAAGAAGACGAGGATGATGAAGATGAGAGTGATTGAGAAGAGGTCATGGGTGGATATGGCTCTGTGATCAGAAGGAAGTTGGCAAGAGAGGAAAGAAGAAGGATACTAGAGATTTGATCTCTGATGGAAGTTGAAGGAAGAAGGATACAAGAGATTCGAGTTCAGATGAAGACAGCGATAAAGAGGGGACTAAAGGTGCTGTGTATTCAAAAGGAGGTTATCCTACAATGACTAGCAAAGAAGAAATAGAGATATAGACCGATGTTTATCATGCCTGGATAAAGCAAATAGTTTAGAAGAAGTAACACAGCTGAAGATACAGAAGAGGAGAAACTGCTGAGAGGATCCCAAGAATTGGAGAAGAAGAAGGAGAAGAGAAGCTTTGGTTATGAAGAATCAGAGTGAACCAAATCAACAATCACTACTACAGCTTCAACTGAACAATATCAAACGCAATTGTACCAGCCAAGGGGGGTACCAGGTGTTTCATATCCACAGCCAGTTTCTGGACAGACACAGAATTGGAGAGGAAGAGGACGAGAAGGCTTAGAAGGAGGAGGAAGATTTCAGCTACACTTCCAGCAACTTTCAGAAGACTGTTATAATTATGGACAGATTGGTCACTTTACCTGTGAGTGCAATAAGTCAGGAGGAAACAACAGAGAACATTTTTAAGGAAGATACAGGTGCCAGTCAAGATCACCTGTTAGTGCCTAGAAGATACGAAGGGGGGTGTCAGCTGATAGCACCGATTAGAGAAGAAGAGAAAATATCCAACAATTGAAGTAAAACCAGAGGACTATGAGAAATAATGGTGAATAGTGGAAAAACGTATCTGTGTTCAGCCTAAAGAGGTTAAACATCTCACTATGTAAAATTAACTAATTAGGATAGGGATTTGAGGTAGTAAAACAGGTAATTACTCTTAGGGAACCAATTGAGCTCTGCTATAGAACTCAAAGAGAAATCAAAATAGACATACTAATATTAGTACCTATTGCATTGTTGGGAAGAGATGCATTGTTTAAATTGAATTGTACAATAAGATGTACACTGAACGGCTGTCTGGTAGAAGATTTTTAAAAAAGTAGGGTTTTTGGGAATCATATTGGCATAAAAAGATAATATCATAGGAAGGATGATAATCTATTAGACTGCCTATTAGACAATCTGTCTGAAAAATAAAGTTAAAAGGGGTGACTGTTATTCTGGGTTACATTCTTACACCAAGGGATTTCAGGCTAGGCTAAAAGGTGTTTAGTCGTTTGCCAAGTCTGTGTGTAAAGAAGTCAGAAGCAGGTGGGGACTTTCCCAATCACATATTCAAAAAATTGGTGGTAAGGGATTTTGTGAATAAATCAGTGGAAAAGGTTTTTAAAGGTTAGGAGAAAAGATTAGATTAAAAAGTTAGGAGAATTAGGTTGAAGGAACTCTAAGACAGTAAGCTAAGTTTCAAAGTTAGTAGTAAGAGAGAGAACAATGGTGAAGGACACTTTAGAGTAGGAAGATCAAGGTAATTGTAGGTCTATTTTTTATAATCAAAAGTTTGAAAGTTAGGGTTTAGAGTAGGAAGAGAGAGTGAATGTAAGTTACATTTACGTCATTTGACACTAGCGGTGATAGATGGAAGTACAAGCAAAGAGTTCAAAGCTTTGGGGAAACTAGAAGTAACAACAATGACATCAACACTTCAGTTTATTATAACTTATAACAACAGTGAGAAGCAATTTAACTCTTTCAACATTGATAGTTATTAAAGCCAAAAATATATCGCATTTGATTATAAGGGAACCAATAGCTCCAGCACCAATTTTAGGGGGAAAAATACTTATTAGGGTTAGGATGGGGACGTTCCTCCCACATGGAGAGATAATTATGGAGAAGAAGTATTGTTATCAGGACCAGATGTAGAAGCGGTGTCCCCTAGTCAAAGGAGGTATAGTTTGTACAATGATATGAAGTGGAAGAGGGTTATGAGTGACTGTTCACTTATTTTGCGTAATGATAAGAGAAGATTAGGGAGAATATGTGTACTTATCTAGTGCAAGCATTAACATTTGTTCCGGTTAAGAATTATTGGTTAAAAGACTATGTAATTCATAAAGTAACGCTTATGATGGAAGATTTGAAGTCTGTTGAAGTTTACACAGTCACCGAAGGAGTTCAGGAAGTATATTATTACAGTAGCCACTCCAACAGTAAATAATACACATAGGATATCGGTAGCTTTCGCACTAGAAGTAGTTAAGAGTGTTAATACATCAACTAAATCAACTACTTTAATGGTAACTTTGGAAGGGATTTATGATACGATGGCAATAGCAAATGTAGGAAGTATGACACCGACAACAACTTTTCTGAAATTAAAGGGGGTAGCAAGAAGGACTCAGGGGTTTATGTTACGGATGGAGAGTGCTGTCAATGATAGTACGAATAGGGTTAAAATAGGAGAGCAGATAGTAGTAGAGAACAATATAGATTCATCTGAAATAGTGATATTATCATGGAGGTACAGGATGAGGTCTTTGATTTTAATGACAGACAAGGAGAGGTATCTGATCAGTACCGCTCGTTAGGGAAGAGAGAAACTAAATGGATGGGTTTGATTCTTCTGTTGTGAAAATTAGAGATAGCAGCTCATTCTGTAATATCAGTGAGGAATCTTGAGGGTCCATGTCTGTTGAGAATTCCAGACAAACATGTTAGAGGCGGTCGCTAGACCTCTATCAAGTATGTGTCAATCTTATGCTTTGTCATGGCTGTTGTATCAGCAACAACAATCAGTAACAGATAAAATAATGTCGTTGTCAAAACATTTGTTTAAGCCTAGGGTTAGGTGGTATTGGGTTAAGTGAATTAACTTGTGTGCATTTGTTAGATGGGAAGGAAACTCAGGTAACAGCAAACCCTGAACATTGGAGGTGAAAGCAGTGAGGGCAAAAAGTTGTTTGGTTCTAATAAAACATATGAGGTAAGGGGTATGTTTATGGGAATATCAGATTGTGATGTTATATGATAACTTTGGGTATGCATGACCTTAAGGGTAGTAATGAGAAATATAATGTAATTTTTTATGTTCCAGTTAGTAAGAAGAGCAGGACTTTGATGGTTAAAAGATTAGCTTTTGCCTGACAATGTGACTATTGGGAATTTTAGAGATATTTGGAGGGTTTGTGGTGATAAAGCGTATATATTCTTACCCTATTGATGGATAGGATGTTGTTACATGTCAACGTTGAAGCTTCCATATGAGGTTTTACCATTAAAAGAGGGGTAGCACCGGACACAGAAATCTGAAGCTAGGTTTGAAATTGGATGAAAAGAGACATGGCTACATGTCATAGTCTTCAAGCCTATCATTGAAGTATAAATCTAAGGGAGAAGGGGGGACTTTTTCCATGGTATGGTGTAACATTTGGGAAGATCATATTGATAATATTAGTTATACTTTGAGTCCAGATAGTTCAGATATTATCACTAGGGTTATATATGCATTGAAGAACATAAGGGATGCATTTGGTAGATCTGAAGGAGCGGAAGTCAGCGAAGACTTGGTTGCATGATCAGGTAGGACAGTAGGGGCAGTGATGGGTTACATTTTAATTGCAGCTTTGATAGCACTGTGTGTGAGGTTTGTAATTTGTTACTGACCTTTGAGAAAGCTATGATATTGAGATAGGTTGGAGAGTGATGCCTAGAGACAACACTCAGATGCCGTTGTTGACTGTTCCTGATCTGGATGAAGATGGACAAGTGGAACTGAATGGATAAATATCATTTTTGATGTTTTGATCATTTTTCAAAAAAAAATGCAATATTAGTGTGATTTTAGTATGATTTTATGAATCAAAGGGGGGAAATGGTTAATGTGATTCATACATCATTTATATATCATTTCTATATTATTGATGTTCAATTTGAAAGTGTTGTTTTGCAAAAGATACTGTTTGGTCTTTCCTTTTCTTCCAGAAGCATTTGGGGGAACATGTGGAGATTGAAATACTCAAACAAGGACAATATGAAGGGACAATGACTGGAGGAAATGAAACAAGAAAGGTGTGGAGAGATTCCGATTCCATCATCAACAATCCATTGGAAGAGGAGACTACGGGGAGATGAAGTGTAGTGGACTACATTCCAGTGTCTGCAATGAAATATAGACATATTTCATGTATAATACATAATTGTGTCATATTCTTAGGTATTGATTTTTGTAGAATGATGTTTGATGTTATTGAATACATGTGGGGAACTTAGATGTTTTTGTTTATTTCGTGAATGCTTAGGGACAGGGAGTCTAGGCAGGGAGAGGTCCACTGTAGGGTCCAATGGGTTGACCAGCCTTAGAGTGGATATTTTTGGATAGTATTTTGTTTTCAGGGGCTTACATGTGTGTTTAATTGCATCATAGTTTCAAATGCATTTACATTGTTTATGAGTTTATCGGGAGTACCGAGGTGGTTGCCTGGGGCAGAGGGACCGTGAGATAATTTTACTGTCTTGATTGATGGATGGATTTGGAACGAAGGTTGCCGGAAAGTTTTTCGCTCTTACACTCCATAAAGATTTGTTCATATTTCATAGTAATGTATTCACACGTCATAAATAGTTATTCATATTTCATAGAAAGGTATTTACACTCTAGAGAAGAATGTTTTTGGTTTAATGTTAAAGATACTCAATAAGATAAATTGTCACTTGTCATAATCCTATTCTGTTTGTTTTCGAGACTGTTTAGTCTCGAAGGGGGGAAATGTCGTGTATTGGGATTATGCCTTTGTTAAATGTTTTTCTTGAAGAAATGGAATGTTGTTTATGTTAGGTCAAATGTAGCCGTTTGGAGGGTGACCCCCCAGGGGAGACTGGTGATTGGCCAGAAGAGGGAGCCACCCATCTTTTTGCATTGTTTATAAGTATGGGTTAAACAAAGGAAAAGTCAGGAGCATTCAGATTATTTTGGGACGGTGCTCCTCCAGACACAGCGGGTCTGTAATTTATGCTGTAACCTTGTGATATTAATAAAAGCCTCTAATCATGGTGCAGCCTAAGCGGACTCTTTGTTGACAGCAATAATTGCCAGCATTCACCCGATACGACAGTGGTCTATTGACTGTCTCACCTTTAGTGGTCTTTTGACTGTCTCACCTTTAGTGGTCTATTGACTGTCTCACCTTTAGTGGTCTATTGACTGTCTCACCTTAAGTGGTCTATTGACTGTCTCACCTTTAGTGGTCTGTTGACTGTCTCACCTTTAGTGGTCTATTGACTGTCTCACCTTTAGTGGTCTATTGACTGTCTCACCTTTAGTGGTCTATTGACTGTCTCACCTTTAGTTTATTTTGGTAATGGCCTATTACCGTGAATCGTTACGGACCCACCAACATTTCACTAATGAATAAAGACTACTGACCTTATCCTTGCAGCTGAGATTCAATGTAGGTTGGATTCCGTCACCGTCTCTGTCATTATCAGGTGTTCTCTGGCCTGTGTTATTGAACCCTCAATGCAAAGGGCAGGTCTTTCTATTTACGAATGTATCATTCGCCCGTCGACGGTTTTCAGAGTTACCTGGAATGACAGAGGCAGGTATTGGAATCCCGCTCGAAAGGACCAAGCTGTTAAGATAATTTATTAACTAACTATTTCAGTGTCTCTGTGTGTCTCCCAAAAGGTTGTAAGGCTTTTGGATCAAGAAACGGACAGAGCCTCAGTTCAATAGCCAGGTCTTTATTCTGAGAATTCTGTTATCACAATTTCAGAGTCCATCTTTTATACACACACGTCATACAAAAATCCCACCCCGCTTTAGGCGGGCTGTATTTTTCCACTGTACATGGGTTTAGCTCATGTTTTCCTCTGCTCTCCTGACCATCAGGTCACACACATACAGTGAGCTCCATAATTCATTGGACAGTGACCATTGTTTTGTTATTTTGGTTCTGTACTCTAGCACTTTGAGTTTGAAAGGATACAATGACAATGAGCGTGAAGTGCAGACTGTCAGCTTTAATTTGAGGGTATTTTCATACATATCGGATGAACCGTTTAGAAATGACAGCACCTTTTGTACATGGTCCCCCCATTTTAAGGTACTACAAGATTTTGTTAAATTGGCTTCACAGATGTGTGTCGTTAGGCAGGTGTATTCATTTGTGTCGTTAGTGAATGCAGGAGAGCTGTTGATGAATAGTAATGATTCTAGACTTTGCTATTGCCTTTGGAGGTTGTTATTGGGGTGTGACAACATGAGGAAGACAGCAGTGTCGATGCAAATGAAGTTGGCCGTCATAAGGCTCAGAAATGAAAATCAATCATTCAGGAACATTGCAAAAACCCTGGCCATGCCCAAGTCAACAGTTTTGTTCATCATTAACAAGAAAAAAACAACCGGTGAACTCAATTATGTCAAAAGACCCAGTAGACAGAGGAAGACCACTGTAGTGGATGACCGGAGAATACTCTCTATGGTGAAGAAAAAACCCCTGATAACAGCCCAACAGATCAAAAACACTCTCCTGGATGCAGGTGTAGATGTGTCAAAGTCTACCATACGCAGAAGACTACACCAGCAGGACTACAGAGGGTACACTACAAGATGCAAACCACTGATAAGCCTGAAGAACAGAAAGGCAAGATTACAGTTTGCTAAAAAGCACCTAAAAGAGCCCCAAGAGTTCTGGAAAAAAGTATTGTGGACAGATGAGACAAAGATTAACATGTACCAGAGTGATGGAAAGACAAAAGTGTGGAGAAAAAAATGAAATGCCCATGATCCAAAGCATACCACCTCATCCATGAAACATGGTGGAGGGGGTGTTATGGCTTGGGCCTGTATGGCTGCCAGTGGAACAGGCTCACTTGTCTTCATCAATGATGTGAGTGCAGACAGAAGTAGAACAATGAATTCTGAAGTCTACAGAAATATTTTATCTGCTCAGATAAAACCAAATGCCTCCAAACTCATTGGACGGCACTTAATCATGCAACAAGACAATGACCCTAAACATACTGCTAGAGCAACAAAGGGGTTTTTGATGGCCAAAAAGTGGAAAATCCTTGACTGGCCGAGTCAATCACCAGATCTGAATCCAATTGAACATGCATTTTACATGCTGAAGAGGAGACTTAAGGCAATAAGTCCCCGAAACAAGCAGGAACTGAAGATGGCTGCAGTACAGGCCTGGCAGAGCATCACCAGGGAAGATACCCAGCGTCTGGTGATGGCGATGCATCGCAGACTTCAAGCAGTCATTGCATGCAAAGGATATGCGACCAAATATTAACAATGATTACTTTATTCTACATTATGTTAAACTGTCCAATGTTTTTTGATGCCCGAAAATGGGGGGGACTATGTACAAAAGCTTCTATAATTCGTAAACGGTTCATCCGATATGTATGAAAATACCCTCAAATTAAAGCTGACAGTCTGCACTTCACCCTCATTGTCATTGTATCCTTTCAAACTCAAAGTGCTAGAGTACAGAACCAAAATAACAAAAGAATGGTCACTGTCCAGTGAATTATGGAGCTCACTGTATGTTCTTATCATAGTTTACTCCCTGCATTCCTCAGTTATCACCATTCTCACAATATTCTGACTGCCTCATTGTACTTCTAACTAAGCTACACATATTATCAGATTATAGTCTTATGATTCTAACACTTTTCACACAGTTTCAGGGTGTAATAATTAGTCATCAATAATTAGTCATTACCAAATTCTTCTATCAAGATGACACCGGAATTGGTCGATCAGGGCCCGCTCGTTCCACCCGGACCCCGCTGCCAGCGTCCGAAACTCCATCACGAAGTCCTGCGCGGTCCTCGTCCCCTGCCTCAGGTGGACCAGCCGCTCGCCCGCCTCTCGACCCTCGGGCGGGTGATCGAAGACTGCCCGAAAGAGGCGAGCAAACTCCCCGTAGTCCTCCAACGCGGCTCCTCCTTCGTTCCACACCGCGTTGGTCCACTCCAGGGCTTTCCCACAGAGGCAGGAAACGAGGATGGACACCTTCTCCCGCTCCAATGGCGCTGGCCTGATGCTGGAGAAGTAAAGCTCCAGCTGGAGGAGGAATCCTTGGCAGAGCACTGCTGTCCCATCAAACTCCCATGGCTGGGATATCTGGATCCCTCCGGGTGCTGGGGTGTAGGTGGCTGTATCCGGTTGGCCATCTGGTCTCGACAGATCGGGTCCTCTCCTCGCTTCCCCCAAGCTGGCCAGCATCGTGGAATGCTCCTGGACCCGTGCCACGACTCCAGGCATGCGGTCTTCTGCTGCTGACTCCATATCTTCAGGTGAGTGATTCTGTGATGAGTGATGGAAGGAGTCAGGCGCAGGAGTGTAATCACCAAAACAGAGTTTATTCCGTCCAGACACACAAATGCGCTGTAAAGCGACAACCGAAACAGGCACAGGGGAAACTCACTTCCCTGACAACACACTGTAACGGTAGAATACAACAATATATAGGCACAGGGGAAAATCTACCCTGGCAAACAAAATGGTATGAGGAGCTCGACCAAGCTACACTACTCCCACAATGAAACAATCACTCACAAGGACAAGGGGGCAGAGGGAACACTTATACACAGACTAATTAGGGGATACGAACCAGGTGTGTGTGATTGACAAGTCAAATGTAATGATGATAATTGGGGGCGGCAGTGGCTAGTAAGCCGGTGACGATGAACGCCGAAGCCTGCCCGAACAAGGAGGGGAGGCAGCCTCGGCTGATGTCGTGACACATACATAGATGACTGGTAGGGGTACGGCCTTTTGTTTTGTTTGTTTCGTTTTTCCTTTTGTTGTAATAATTAGTTTCCTTTTGTATCTTTACTGTGCGGTAAATTCGGGGGGGTGTTCGCGCCCCTTGACTTTTTCCGCATTTTGTTGCGTTGCGGCCTTGTTCTAGAATGGATTAGGTAGTTTTTTTCCCTTGCCGTCTGCACGCGGTACCCAATAGTGGCAGGGCAGGGGGCAGGTTTGGGGAGCTGTTTTCACATTGTCATTGTGGGGTGTTGTGTGTGGATTGATGAGGAAGGTGGTACCAAATTGTGGTGGATATTATATAATAAGGATCTGCTGGAGTCCAAGTCAAACCCAGATTCTTTATTTCTGAGCTCAGAGAGAATAAGAGAGTTACACAGCGCAGTGTAGACAGTCTGAATTCCGAAGCATTGGGTGATAAGCACATATCTTTAAGGTCCCTGTTTTTGGGCGGGACCTTATCTATACAAAGACGCAGTTGCAAGCTGGTTTGCAACACAGGATGATACTCCCACCAACAGCAGATTATAATAGGACAGTGTCACACAGTTTCACAAAGTTAGTCACACACTCAGTTACTCTATGTGGACACATACAGTACAATAAAATACAAATGTCCCATTACAATAGTCAAAGCAACCTTTGAGCTATCCCATGAGTGTTTGCGGGTTATATGAAGTATCAGATCTGATGTAAGAGAATGATGAACAACAGGAATAGACTCGCCCATCCAAACATTTCCATAAATTTGCCTGTCATCGCTTGGTCTGTCCATTTGGAATCACTGTTACGGAACTATCAGACCTAGAACTTTTGGATCCCAGGGCAAATATGAGTGAAATCAAACCTACCGATCCAGCAGCCACTAACGCTGGAGATGAAAAGGACTGGGCAGCAGCAAAAGTAAGTAATACATTTATACATTTGCAGCTGTTGTTTACCTTTTGCCAATAAAATCATTGTCTTTACATGTACAATATTGGTAATTTCTTTCATTAAAACCTTTGCTTCATAATCTTGTTTTCCAAATAGCCCAAACCACAAAATGCAGTTACAATCGCCGTCTCCTCTCGCACCTTGTTCAACATGGATGCAGAGCAGAATATCTATGAGGAAGAGGGAGTCGAGAAGTATGTTACCTATCAACAGGAGCAGAAGAATGAGCCGCTCATGCCAGGTGTTGCGTTTCCCCTTGTGAAGGTAAATTAGAGGGATTAAATTAACTAAAGATATGGCGAACCTGAATGTCTGTGCGTGTAGAGTCAGTAGGTGTGGTTGCGCTACGACTTCATACAGATTACGTATTGTAAGTGAAGGGTAAACCTCACTCACTCTGTATTGCCAATGAAATTTGAAATAGTGTTTTGCTCAGAATTACAACAACCAATGTTGTTTCCTACTGTTATTCACCATCCATACATGAATGCATGAATTACACTTTGGCAGGTTATTCTTGTTCTTCCCCTATTCAAGCTGCTCTACACTGTTAGAAGTAAAGGTGCCTGGAAGAACCTTTTGGGTTGACACACCTGCAGAGGGTTTCCTTGAGGAACCCCTCTGAAAAGGTTATTCGAGGAACCCCTGTGTAAAGGTTTGAAAATGAACTTTTTTGTAATGGGAGGGGTTACATTTTGAGCCTTTTTGATAATATATTGTTGAGTTGGCAGCCTATCAGATTGGAGGTGTGGCTTATTGGAGGCGTGGCTTTCAGATTTTTTGTCACCGAAAGCATAAATGTAATTCCTGTTCGTCATGTTAAGTTTGTACACTGCAAATTAAAATGTTCCTTGATATTATATATTTTAATATAATGTTAGTAATATTAACATTGCGGATTATAAACAGTAATAAAGTGGTAACTATTAGTGATGTTACGTTTGATACCGGAACTTTGAGGCATGCGTTGAAATCGCTAAGCAGTTTACTTCGAAGCAGTGTGCTGACGCCTGTATCACTTTATCAGAAGCATGTGATCAATTAAGTCTGAAGCTTTGTTTTGTCAAACAACCAGCTGGTTGGTTTGGTATTGGTTTCAGTAGAAAACCAAAAGGCTACCCTGCACACGCGCTACGGCGTGTGGGACTTTATAACAGGGTTCATCAACTAGATTCAGTCCCAGACCTATTTTTTTTTAAACGGATGGTCATGGGTCCGGAACATAATTACAAATAATTTGTAGACGGAAAATGTACAGCAAGAAGCACAAAAATAGATATTTCACTGAAACATAATCATTTCAAACCTTGTTTACATTTGTATACAATCACATACAGTATATCTCACATTATGCGTAAGAATATTATGAACAGATTTCTCAAATTAAAATCACTTGGAGCTGATTTGCTGTTGTTTTTACAGTCTTTTATGTAAAAAAAAAAAAAAACATGTTAAAATGTTTCTTTCTTGCTCAGAAAATTGGGGGCCAAATAAAATCAAATGCGGGCCAAATTTGACCCATGGGCCGCCAGTTGGGGATCCCGGATCAATAATAATTTGGCTGCTAACTAATTATTTTGACCAGAAGGTGTCAGTAGTGTTCACTGTATTGATCAAAGCCTCAAATAAGACCTATTTTCGACACAATTGGCTGGAAATCCTCAATGCTTCAGGAAGCTTCATTTCCCCATCACTAGTACCTATTCCAGTTGGTCTAGTCTCGTCCACACCAGTCAGGTTGTAGTTGGTCTAGTCTAGTCTACACCAGCCAGGGTGTAGTTGGTCTAGTCTAGTCCACACCAGTCAGGTTGTAGATGGTCTAGTCTAGTCCACACCAGTCAGGTTGTAGTTGGTCTAGTCTACTCCACACTAGTCTGGTTGTAGTTGGTCTAGTCTAGTCCACACCAGCCAGGTTGTAGTTGGTCTAGTCTAGTCCACACCAGTCAGGTTGTAGTTGGTCTAGTCTACTCCACACCAGTCAGGTTGTAGATGGTCTAGTCCACACTAGTCTGGTTGTAGTTGGTCTAGTCTAGTCCACACCAGCCAGGTTGTAGTTGGTCTAGTCTAGTCCACACCAGTCAGGTTGTAGTTGGTCTAGTCCACACTAGTCTGGTTGTAGTTGGTCTAGTCTAGTCCACACCAGCCAGGTTGTAGTTGGTCTAGTCTAGTCCACACCAGCCAGGTTGTAGTTGGTCTAGTCTAGTCCACACCAGCCAGGTTGTAGTTGGTCTAGTCTAGTCCACACCAGTCAGGTTGTAGTTGGTCTAGTCTAGTCCACACCAGCCAGGTTGTAGTTGGTCTAGTCTAGTCCACACCAGCCAGGTTGTAGTTGGTCTAGTCTAGTCCACACCAGTCAGGTTGTAGTTGGTCTAGTCTAGTCCACACCAGCCAGGTTGTAGTTGGTCTAGTCTAGTCCACACCAGTCAGGTTGTAGTTGGTCTAGTCTAGTCCACACCAGTCAGGTTGTAGTTGGTCTAGTCTAGTCCACACCAGTCAGGTTGTAGTTGGTCTAGTCTAGTCCACACCAGTTAGGTTGTAGTTGGTCTAATCTAGTCCACACCAGCCAGGTTGTAGTTGGTCTAGTCTAGTCCACACCAGTCTGGTTGTAGTTGATCTAGTCTAGTCCACACCAGTCAGTTTGTAGATGGTCTAGTCCACACTAGTCTGGTTGTAGTTGGTCTAGTCTAGTCCACACCAGCCAGGTTGTAGTTGGTCTAGTCTAGTCCACACCAGTCAGGTTGTAGTTGGTCTAGTCTAGTCCACACCAGTCAGGTTGTAGTTGGTCTAATCTAGTCCACACCAGTCAGGTTGTAGTTGGTCTAGTCTAGTCCACACCAGTCTGGTTGTAGTTGGTCTAGTCTAGTCCACACTAGTCTGGTTGTAGTTGGTCTAGTCTAGTCCACACCAGTCAGGTTGTAGTTGGTCTAGTCTAGTCCACACCAGTCAGGTTGTAGATGGTCTAGTCCACACTAGTCTGGTTGTAGTTGGTCTAGTCTAGTCCACACCAGCCAGGTTGTAGTTGGTCTAGTCTAGTCCACACCAGCCAGGTTGTAGTTGGTCTAGTCTAGTCCACACCAGTCTGGTTGTAGTTGGTCTAGTCTAGTCCACACCAGTCAGGTTGTAGTTGGTCTAGTCTAGTCCACACCAGTCAGTTTGTAGATGGTCTAGTCCACACTAGTCTGGTTGTAGTTGGTCTAGTCTAGTCCACACCAGTCAGGTTGTAGATGGTCCAGTCTAGTCCACACCAGTCAGGTTGTAGTTGGTCTAGTCTAGTCCACACCAGTCAGGTTGTAGTTGGTCTAGTCTAGTCCACACCAGTCAGGTTGTAGTTGGTCTAGTCTAGTCCACACCAGTCAGGTTGTAGTTGGTCTAGTCTAGTCCACACCAGTCAGGTTGTAGATGGTCTAGTCCACACTAGTCTGGTTGTAGTTGGTCTAGTCTAGTCCACACCAGCCAGGTTGTAGTTGGTCTAGTCTAGTCCACACCAGCCAGGTTGTAGTTGGTCTAGTCTAGTCCACACCAGTCTGGTTGTAGTTGGTCTAGTCTAGTCCACACCAGTCAGGTTGTAGTTGGTCTAGTCTAGTCCACACCAGTCAGGTTGTAGTTGGTCTAGTCTAGTCCACACCAGTCAGGTTGTAGTTGGTCTAGTCTAGTCCACACCAGTCAGGTTGTAGTTGGTCTAGTCTAGTCCAAACCAGTTAGGTTGTAGTTGGTCTAGTCTAGTCCACACCAGCCAGGTTGTAGTTGGTCTAGTCTAGTCCACACCAGTCAGGTTGTAGTTGGTCTAGTCTAGTCCACACCAGTCAGGTTGTAGTTGGTCTAATCTAGTCCACACCAGTCAGGTTGTAGTTGGTCTAGTCTAGTCCACACCAGTCTGGTTGTAGTTGGTCTAGTCTAGTCCACACTAGTCTGGTTGTAGTTGGTCTAGTCTAGTCCACACCAGTCAGGTTGTAGTTGGTCTAGTCTAGTCCACACCAGTCAGGTTGTAGATGGTCTAGTCCACACTAGTCTGGTTGTAGTTGGTCTAGTCTAGTCCACACCAGCCAGGTTGTAG
Organism: Coregonus lavaretus; assembly: GCF_964263955.1. Classification (NCBI taxonomy): domain Eukaryota; kingdom Metazoa; phylum Chordata; class Actinopteri; order Salmoniformes; family Salmonidae; genus Coregonus; species Coregonus lavaretus. The sequence continues at coordinate 6,753,770 of NC_140018.1, forward strand.
TTGGTCTAGTCTAGTCCACACCAGCCAGGTTGTAGTTGGTCTAGTCTAGTCCACACCAGTCTGGTTGTAGTTGGTCTAGTCTAGTCCACACCAGTCAGGTTGTAGTTGGTCTAGTCTAGTCCACACCAGTCAGTTTGTAGATGGTCTAGTCCACACTAGTCTGGTTGTAGTTGGTCTAGTCTAGTCCACACCAGTCAGGTTGTAGATGGTCCAGTCTAGTCCACACCAGTCAGGTTGTAGTTGGTCTAGTCTAGTCCACACCAGTCAGGTTGTAGTTGGTCTAGTCTAGTCCACACCAGTCAGGTTGTAGTTGGTCTAGTCTAGTCCACACCAGTCAGGTTGTAGTTGGTCTAGTCTAGTCCACACCAGTCAGGTTGTAGATGGTCTAGTCCACACTAGTCTGGTTGTAGTTGGTCTAGTCTAGTCCACACCAGCCAGGTTGTAGTTGGTCTAGTCTAGTCCACACCAGCCAGGTTGTAGTTGGTCTAGTCTAGTCCACACCAGTCTGGTTGTAGTTGGTCTAGTCTAGTCCACACCAGTCAGGTTGTAGTTGGTCTAGTCTAGTCCACACCAGTCAGGTTGTAGTTGGTCTAGTCTAGTCCACACCAGTCAGGTTGTAGTTGGTCTAGTCTAGTCCACACCAGTCAGGTTGTAGTTGGTCTAGTCTAGTCCAAACCAGTTAGGTTGTAGTTGGTCTAGTCTAGTCCACACCAGCCAGGTTGTAGTTGGTCTAGTCTAGTCCACACCAGTCAGGTTGTAGTTGGTCTAGTCTAGCACACACCATTCCGGTTGTAGTTGGTCTAGTCTAGTACATACCAGCCATGTTGAGTGATTGTTTCTTAATCCCTGTGTCAATTATGTCTTACAAAAACACACTCTCTCACACACTCACACACTCTCTCACACACACACACATACACACACACTACAGGCTCTGATGATGGTGAACTCCAGACTGAGGCAGCTCTACCCCGACAGTGAGGAGCTGTTTGATATCGTCCTGATGACTAGTAACCCCGCCCAGGTCAGGGGGCGCCTCATCAACAGTATCAACCACTATGGTCCGTAAAACACGCCTACAACACGCCCACAACACGCCTAATGCTCTGTAAAGCGTACTGCAATGTTACAGCCACGCCTACAATGTTATAAAACACACCTGTTTTGGAATGTATGTTGATGTTTCATTAAATGATTGGACATCCAATTTTAAGCTGTTCTTTTGACCAAATATGTTGTTATTAATATTTACATGCCTGTTGTTCATGATATGTAGTGGCAATCTTTGGCTACCAGCCTGATGACTATATCATCACATTTCTATGAGTTTATGATAAATAACAATGGTTCCCTCTACCTAACAGATTTAACTATTGAGAGATTCTGTATGACGGGAGGGCAAAGCCCCATTGGCTATCTAAAGGCCTGCATGACCAACCTGTACCTCTCCAAGGATGGAGAGAAAGTAATAATAATAATATGCCATTTAGCAGACGCTTTTATCCAAAGCGACTTACAGTCATGTGCGCATACATTTTTACCTATGGGTGGTCCCGGGGATCGAACCCACTACCCTGGCGTTACAAGTACCATGCTCTACCAATTGAGCTACAGAGGCCATTGAGGAGGGTAGGTGGTGATGCTGCTGGTTTAAGATGGACTGGTTTAGGTTGGCATGGATGCTAAATCCAAAACTGTAGATTACATTTTGGTAACACAGATGCTGCTGTTATAATGGGTTGTGACTAGATAGTATACAGCCAAGGAAGAGTTTAAAATTGAACCAGCCTGATGACTATACCATCACATTTCTATGAGTTTCTGATAAATAACAATGGTTCCCTCTACCTAACAGATTTAACCATTGAGAGATTCTTTATGACGGGAGGGCAAAGCCCCATTGGCCATCTAAAGGCCTGCATGACCAACCTGTACCTCTCCAAGGATGGAGACAAAGTCACAGAGGCCATTAACGCGGGTAGGTGGTGATGCTACTGGTTTAGGATGGACTGGTTTAGGTTAGCATGGATGCTAAGTCCAAAACCGTAGATTACATTGTGGTAACACTTTATAGTGTAGCCTACATATATAATGCATGGATGATGCTGTTATAATGGTTTGTGACTAGATGGTGTACAGCCAAGGATGAGTTTACAATTGAACTACCATGAGAGTTTGGTCTTAATTTTGGAGAGGATGAGGATTTCACTGTTGGTTTTACACACAACATAATTGTACAGTTTCAGTTAATAAAACTGACGATTGTTTATTTTTGATGAAAGTACTGATGATGAGTGTACTGTTGCTTGTATGCGTGTGCTTCCTGTAACTGTCACCTCCTGATGTCATCCCCGTCACACTAGGTAGCTAGCTACAGTAGTTCCCGCAGTAGTTGCAGGATGAAGGACAATGTGTCCCGGTGTTGTTGCCGTTCATGTTCACCCCATTGGGTAGACTGAATCACGGTAACATCTAGACGCTTACCAATATGAATTATTTTAGTAGGAGACTAAAATCCTATAAAAAATAATTACAAATTGATCACGTTATACTAGCTACCACCGGCGACACCGTGAAAATACAGCTGCCGAGTAGGAAGCACCTCACGTCGGCAAGCACAACGCCGGTGCGCTGGTCATTCGCACCGGCTGGTCATTGTCTTCGTGATTACAGAGGGCAATAACGTTAGCTAATTGGCATGTCAAGGTGACATCCATATGAACACTAGCTGTCATCACAGATGAATGGAGAAACCAGTTAGCTAAAAGTATATTTAATGTTCACGCCTAGCGACTCATAGCTCATTCCATACAGAACCAATAACTAGCTGTTGCCATAGCAACGAAACCCCTCCAAATCGAACTGCGAGAGAATGACGATTTCTGCGTCACTTCCGTCCGTAGCTGTTTACCATCTAGCCATAACCGTTGTAATATTTTGTAAGACCTGTTATGAGCATGTATAACCCCCTTACAATGTCTTATAAACAGGCATTGCTGCAGCGACCATGTTTACATCTGGAGATGTGGAGAACCAGCTGTCTGACACACAGCTGAAAGTAGCTTTTGACGGGGATGGTGTCCTCTTCTCTGATGAGTCGGAGATCATATTCCGTCAAGAAGGCCTGAAGAAGTTCAATGAGCACGAGAATAAATTTGAGGACACACCTCTTCCAGAGGTGATCATGAGAGGACTCTATTTTATGTTAGATTTTAACATTGTCGTTTGTGTCAGATTTCCTTGATTTCCATATCTCCCTATAGAGGGGTTATAGATGTTCAACTAACTAGCAACAAACGTTTTAACTAACTATCCCACTATCCCAAATCCTAGATCTAACCCTTTGCTTATACCTACCATGTTGTTGCATATCCACATTGGCAGTTAAACATTGGCAGTTATTATCTTGGTGATCGTTTGAGCATTTAAAGACTAATAAAGTGGAACACTATTGGTGTATTATTTGCTTTGATTTTGGACAAACGTAAAAAATTATACTATGCCAACCCTATGTCTCATTCATTCACTCAGGGTCCCTTGAAGTGTTTCCTGGAGGCGCTGGTGAAGCTCCAGAGAAAGTTCTACGCCAAGAATGAACGTGTGAACTGCCCCATTCGTACCTACCTGGTAACATCCCGCGGAGAAGCCTACGCGGGGGCCCGTGTCCACAAGACCCTCAAGCTCTGGGACCTGGAGATCGATGACATCCGGTTCCTTAACGGGGCCCCCAAAGGTCCCGTCCTGCAGGAGATCCGGCCCCACATATTCTTAGACGACCTGATGACACATATCGAGAAGGCCATAGAGGTGGGGACCATCGCTGCACACGTGCCTTATGGGGTCGGTCAGAATTATCACTAGGAGAAACTTGTTGAGCAGCCCGCTAGAGATGCCAAAGACAAGAAGTAGTGAGCCTCCTAGCGGTGGGAAGGTAGCATAAGTTATGCAAATGCTTAGTTGCACACAACCCTGTCATCAAATGTAGTAACTTCATTGTTTATCACCTTTTTTAGAGCAGGATTTTGTATTATTTCTCTCTATTTACACTTTATTACAAATGCCTTTATCAGAATATATTGTATTAACAGGAGAGAAAAACACATTGTTTAGGACTGTAGATGGAATACTCACATCAGGGACCAATGTCACCTAATGTTCTCTGTCATAAGGAGAGAAGGGATCACTTTCCTACAATCATCATCATCACATTATTGTCTTTAATAGTATTTGGTAAAACATGTAGTTTTTTATGAAAATGTATGTCATAAAGTGTTTTCAAATTTTACACAGGAAAGTATATTTAGGAAAGTGTCTTTTAAATCTTTAGAGAAGCACATTTTGTCTCATGGCCAGATAAACATGTATGTTATATTCTCAACACTCCCGTATCTAGACTTCTCGCTTCTGCCAACGCATGTCATGGTTTTGTGTATTGTGGTTTAACATAGCTTTGAGGTACTTTGCATAGAGGATTGGTAAAGATATGTGTACTTTAGTAAATGTATGAAAAGGAACACTTACAAGGTAGAATGCTTATTGATATGAAGTGCTGCAAATAAATCTGCATTTTGGTTTTAATGCACACCATACAAAACAGACTTTAACACACTATTATTTACACTTAAAGATGCAGTCCGGGATCTTAAGCACTTAAAAATTCTTAACATATTGTACGAATTGTGAACGTAACATTTTTTATTTTTTGCAGGACGTAACATATCATACAAAATGGATGACATAGTACACAGTTGTGCAAATTTTTCTGGGAACCGTTTTGGTTTGCAAAAGTATCACTTTAATATTCATTCATTATTTTTACTATCCATGCATTGTTCTAATCCATTCCATTTTCTTATTCCATTTAAGAAAATGACTTTTTAGATGCAAGAAACCTCACCTTGCTCTTAGTAAAGCTATATTAGGCTATATTTATTATTGCTATATCAAAATCTCAAGCAAGCTAGTTCAACATATCTGTTCCACTAGTAAAATTTTACGTATCAGGCGTTGTGTTCCAAATAGTTTACAGTTGAATATACATTATGTACAGTGGGGGAAAAAAGTATTTAGTCAGCCACCAATTGTGCAAGTTCTCCCACTTAAAAAGATGAGAGAGGCCTGTAATTTTCATCATAGGTACACGTCAACTATGACAGACAAAATGAGAAAAAAAATACAGAAAATCACATTGTAGGATTTTTAATGAATTTATTTGCTAATTATGGTGGAAAATAAGTATTTGGTCATCTACAAACAAGCAATATTTCTGGCTCTCACAGACCTGTAACTTCATCTTTAAGAGGCTCCTCTGTCCTCCACTCGTTACCTGTATTAATGGCACCTGTTTGAACTTGTTATCAGTATAAAAGACACCTGTCCACAACCTCAAACAGTCACACTCCAAACTCCACTATGGCCAAGACCAAAGAGCTGTCAAAGGACACCAGAAACAAAATTGTAGACCTGCACCAGGCTGGGAAGACTGAATCTGCAATAGGTAAGCAGCTTGGTTTGAAGAAATCAACTGTGGGAGCAATTATTAGGAAATGGAAGACATACAAGACCACTAATAATCTCCCTCGATCTGGGGCTCCACGCAAGATCACACACCGTGGGGTCAAAATGATCACAAGAACGGTGAGCAAAAATCCCAGAACCACACGGGGGGACCTAGTGAATGACCTGCAGAGAGCTGGGACCAAAGTAACAAAGCCTACCATCAGTAACACACTACGCCGCCAGGGACTCAAATCCTGCAGTGCCAGACGTGTCCCCCTGCTTAAGCCAGTACATGTCCAGGCCCGTCTGAAGTTTGCTAGAGTACATTTGGATGATCCAGAAGAGGATTGGGAGAATGTCATATGGTCAGATGAAACCAAAATAGAACTTTTTGGTAAAAACTCAACTCGTCGTGTTTGGAGGACAAAGAATGCTGAGTTGCATCCAAAGAACACCATACCTACTGTGAAGCATGGGGGTGGAAATATCATGCTTTGGGGCTGTTTTTCTGCAAAGGGACCAGGACGACTGATCCGTGTAAAGGAAAGAATGAATGGGGCCATGTATCTTGAGATTTTGAGTGAAAACCTCCTTCCATCAGCAAGGGCATTGAAGATGAAACGTGGCTGGGTCTTTCAGCATGACAATGATCCCAAACACACCGCCCGGGCAACGAAGGAGTGGCTTCGTAAGAAGCATTTCAAGGTCCTGGAGTGGCCTAGCCAGTCTCCAGATCTCAACCCCATAGAAAATCTTTGGAGGGAGTTGAAAGTCCGTGTTGCCCAGCGACAGCCCCAAAACATCACTGCTCTAGAGGAGATCTGCATGGAGGAATGGGCCAAAATACCAGCAACAGTGTGTGAAAACCTTGTGAAGACTTACAGAAAACGTTTGACCTGTGTCATTGCCAACAAAGGGTATATAACAAAGTATTGAGAAACTTTTGTTATTGACCAAATACTTATTTTCCACCATAATTTGCAAATAAATTCATTAAAAATCCTACAATGGGATTTTCTGGAATTTTTTTCTCATTTTGTCTGTCATAGTTGACGTGTACCTATGATGAAAATTACAGGCCTCTCTCATCTTTTTAAGTGGGAGAACTTGCACAATTGGTGGCTGACTAAATACTTTTTTTCCCCACTGTATAAGGACAGTCTATATTGTATGTAGCACATTAACTATGTTTCATATTTTAGGAATTGTCCAGAAACTCTCATTTCTATCCAGTCTGTATTTTTTCACTTTTTACTGAACATAAAGAGTTGATCCTGTGCATATTGCAGTAAGGTTGCAGTGATGTTAAATAAAATAAACGTTTGAAATATTCTGAACAAAAATATAAATGCAACATCTAAAGTGTTGTTCCCATGTTTCATGAGCTGAAATAATAGATCCCAGAAATGTTCCATACGCAGAAAAAGCTTATTTCTCTCCAATGTTGTGCCCAAATTTGTTTACATCCCTGTTAGCGAGCAGTTCTCCTTTGCCAAGATAATCCATCAATCTGACAGGTGTGGCATATCAAGAAGCTGACTAAACAGCATGATCATTACACAGGTGCACCTTGTGCTGGGGACAATAAAAGGCTACTCTAAAATGTTCAGTTTTGTCACACAACACAATGCCACAGATGTCTGAAGTTTTGACGGAGCGTGTAATTGGCATGCTGACTGCAAAAATGTCCACCAGAGCTGTTGCCAGAGAATTTTATGTTCATTTCTCTACCATAAACCGCCTACAACGTTGTTTTAGAGAATTTGGCAGTATGTCCAACCGGCCTTACAACCACAGACCACGTGTAACCACGCCAGCCCAGGACCTTGACATCTGGTTTCTTCACCAGTGGGATCGTCTGAGAACAGCCACCTGAACAGCTGATGAAACAGGAGTATTTCTATCTCTAATGAAGCCCGTAGGGAAAAACTCAATCTGTTTGGCTGGGCCTTGCTCCCAAGTGGGTGGGCCTATGCCCTCCATGTCCCACCCATGAATACACCCCTGCCCAGTCATGTGAAATTCATAGATTAGGGCCTAATGAATCTATTTCAATTGACTGATTTCCTTATATGAACTGTAATTGATGTGAATAATTGATTCATGTTTTTATGTATTATCAAATCTCACCGTTAGATGGTGCTGCTGGCTACAAAATGGCTGAAATGTTTTGTTCACTGCTTTGTATTGTTTACATAGGCCTTTGCTCTAGCATCGTTTTTGCTCTCACATGCACATTCACTTGTGTTTTAAAACTAAACTAAGCAAATCAAATATCTAACAAACTCATTCTGATTCTAGAGCACAATCCTCCACACGTCATCTTTCCCCTATTTGAGTTGATCGAGACCCTTGTTTCATGTTCTCTTCCATGCACTTGCAAGAACACACCACACGAGGGCGCATTCATTCACACTATTTACATGAGGCATCTTTCTGCCTGTCGGGCAACAGACTACATCTCTCCATGAGCTGGGCCCAGCCTGCAGTTTCCATGGATACTCTGGGTGCTGCTGACACCAGGAGGACTAAGTAGGCGCGGCTTGTTTAAGACACAATTAATAACAAAGGATTAGAGGCACATAGTACCCTGCTGCTTTCTATGAGAGACACCGCGTCCTCATCACACAGGCGCTATAATGTGTGTGTGCACGTGTGTGTTTGTATATGTGTGAGCATGCGAACTGTATCTGTTGGTGAGAAGTGTGTGTCATGATGGGGGATCCATTGGGGATCCATGGGGGATCCATTGGGGATGTTTTGGTGTCTACAGGGATGTCAACAACAGGAACAACACTTGACTGCATCCTGCTCCCAGGGGGCTAGCATGTGGCACATCTTTAGACTGTGTTACATAGTAGTGACACACACAAAGCGGTATGTCTGCTTCATGCCAACAGGAAACTGTGACATGATAATGACATGTATTGAGGTCAGCTGGGTGTTTTCCATACGAGGAGGAGCAGGAGGATTCCAACAGCAGCCACATTATCCAGGTCGCCAACCGGAATCTGTGAGGGCCTAAAATACTGCAATTCAACCCAATGACTATCCACTCACTGTAATGTACTGCAGGTCTATTTATAGAGGAACTTATTCAGTTGTTTAGTGATGACATTTCTATAAGACATTGATAGGCCTAAAACTTAGAGATGGAGGCAGATGTGCAGCAAGGACTATACTATTGACTGCTATTTACTTACAAACTAGTGTAACAAAGATGGTTCTGTACACATGTACACATTTTAAGGCTATATGTATTGAGTTTCAGTGGATTTGAGAATGTCTTTAAAGTTACGCTGTTCAAATGCCTGATACTCAGTGTTCCATTAGACCTTGTGGATTCCTGTGTCATGATTCTGGCATTGGGCCTTTAATCCTCATAGGATTGTAGGCAATAGTTTCAGTAGCCTATATGTTACTTATTAAATCTGAATTCAACATGATATGGAATTAAATGGAAATATTCATTGATTATGTCACAATCAATAGAAGAGTCTCTGGTTACTATGACGTTGATGACCTAGATTTAACTATTAGTGATGCAGTTATGATTATGATGCCATAATACGGAGGGATACCTCTGCTGTTCCATCCATAGAAATATAATCTCATTCTAGTTCTGTGGTTCCATTATCCAGGCACTAGACAGAAAGATGCCTGAAGGCTTGTGTATCATTGAATTGTTGACCCAGCTAGAGTGATTGGCTTTATCTGAGAAAGCAAACCATGGATAACTCTCCTCGAGGTAAGTATTTATAAATTACACTTCTGATTGGTCTGATTTAATGTTACATAATTATGGTAACTTTCCCTAAAGTCCACTATGAACAACCACCAATGGAGCAAGATTTGACTATATTTGTACAGTTCAATAGTCGTGGTGTGATGAATTGGTCATTGGTGAACCAAGGCTTTGTCCTGAAACCTTGCTCACATTCCTCCATCAGTAAGCCAGAGGCAGGGAGACATCCCAATGATTAGTATCATTCCATGATGGACCCAAGGGTTTTCTACATACACATGTAACATCTGCACCGAGGTGCATTTCTAATGAAATGAGAATTGGGTGAGAAAGAATCCTAAAGATGGTCCAAGTCTCTTAATCTCAGTCTGATAAACCCTCCTGATGTCTTCTAGGGATGAGATTATGCAGAGGGTCTAGAGACAGGTGAACAACTTGCAGCAGGCAATGAACCGAGTGCAGGGGCAGCTGAATACCATGCAAGTCCAGTTTGTTGAGTTGCAGAGTGCCGTCTCTCAGGTAGTGGTTGTCTCTCAGGTAGTGGTAGTCTCTCAGGTAGTGGTAGACTCTCAGGTAGTGGTAGTCTCTCAGGTAGTGGTAGTCTCTCAGGTAGTGGTAGTCTCTCAGGTAGTAGTAGTCTCTCAGGTAGTGGTAGTCTCTCTGGTAGTGGTAGTCTCTCAGGTAGTGGTAGTCTCTCAGGTAGTAGTAGTCTCTCAGGTAGTGGTAGTCTCTCAGGTAGTGGTAGTCTCTCAGGTAGTGGTAGTCTCTCAGGTAGTGGTAGTCTCTCAGGTAGTGGTAGTCTCTCAGGTAGTGGTAGTCTCTCAGGTGATTATAATGTTTTTGCATGTCTCCTACACTCCACCTGCACTGGATAGCTCCTTGATGACATGCCTGTAGCATCTGAAAGGGAGGGGATCTTCCAGACAGACAGCATCCCTGTGCAGAAGCAGGGGATCCCCACAACAGGGACCTTCCAGAGCAAGGGGATCCCCACCACAGAGACCTTCCAAAAGGAGGGGATCCTCCCCACAGGAACCAATGAACAAATACACCATGTTGTGGACATTTCTATGCTATGAGAAAAGGTGATTTAAGATACTAAGTTGTAATAGCTTGAATGTCTGCTACTCATGTGAGTGAGTGACTTGGTTTAGCTATCACAAGGTTCTCTGAAGTAGTCTGGTTGAGTTTGGGATGTAACAGAGGATCACAGCAGGACACTCTTCCCTGTTAGCTAGTTCTGAATGGTAACACATGCCACTTAGCAGATGCTTTTATCCAAAGCGACTTACAGTTATGGGTGCATACATACGGGTGGTGCCTGGAAATGAACCCACTATCCTGGCATTGCAAGCACCATGCTCTACCAACTGAGCTACAGAGGACCATGGTGTCCTGACTTCTCTCACTTGTCACAGATATATTATTATTATTAAGCAGGGAAGCCAGTTGAGAACAAGTTCTCATTTACAACTGCGACCTGGCCAAGATAAAGCAAAGCAGTGTGATAAAAACAACAACAACACAGAGTTACACATGGGATAATACAAAACATACAGTCAATAACACAATAGAAAATCTATATACAGTGTGTGCAAATGTAGTAAGTTATGGAGGTAAGGCAATAAATAGGCCATAGTGCAAAATAATTACAATTTAGTATTAACACTGGAGTGATAGATGTGCAGAAGAAGATGTGCAAATAAAGAACAATATGGGGATGAGGTAGTTGGGTGGGCTAATTACAGATGGGCTGTGTACAGGTGCAGTGATCGGTAAGCTGCTTCTGGGATAAAACAAAACATACAGTCAATAACACAATAAAAAATCTATATACAGTGTGTGCAAATGTAATAAGTTAGTGAGGGAGATAAGAGTCTCCAGCTTCAGAGATTGTTCGTTCCAGTCATTTGCAGCAGAGAACTGGAAGGAATGGCGGCCAAAGGAGGTGTTGGCTTTGGGGATGACCAGTGATATATACCTGCTGGAGCGCATACTACGGGTGGGTGTTGCTATGGTGACCAATGAGCTAAGATAAGGCAGGGATTTGCCTAGCAGTGATTTATAGATGACCTGGAGCCAGTGGGTTTGGCAACGAATATGTAGTGAGGGCCAGCCAACGAGAGCGTACAGGTCACAATGGTGGGTAGTATATGGGGCTTTGGTGACAAAACGGATGGCACTGTGATAGACTACATCCAATTTGCTGAGTAGAGTGTTGGAGGCTATTTTGTAAATGACATCGCCGAAGTCATGGATTGGTAGGATAGTCAGTTTTACGAGGGCATGTTTAGCAGCATGAGTGAAGGAGGCTTTGTTGCAAAATAGGAAGACGATTCTAGATTTAACTTTGGATTGGAGATGCTTAATGTGAGTCTGGAAGGAGAGTTTACGGTCTAACCAGACACCTAGGTATTTGTAGTTGTCCACATATTCTAAGTCAGACCCGTCGAGAGTAGTGATTCTAGTTGGGCGGGCGGGTGCAAGCAGCATTCGATTGAAGAGCATGCATTTAGTTTTACTAGCGTTTAAGAGCAGTTGGAGGCTACGGAAAGAGTGTTGTATGTTATTGAAGCTTGTTTGGAGGTTTGTTAACACAGTGTCCAATGAAGGGCCAGATGTATACAAAATGGTGTCGTCTGCGTAGAGGTGGATCTGAGAGTCACCAGCAGCAAGAGCGACATCGTTGATATACACAGAGAATAGAGTCGGCCCGAGAATTGAACCCTGTGGCACCCCCATAGAGACTGCAAGAGGTCCAGACAACAGGCCCTCCGATTTGACACATTGAACTCTATCTGAGAAGTAGTTGGTGAACCAGGCGAGGCAGTCATTTGAGAAACCAAGGCTATTTAGTCTGCCAATAAGAATGCGGTGATTGACAGAGTCGAAAGCCTTGGCCAGGTCGATGAAGACGGCTGCACAGTACTGTCTTTTATTGATCGTGGTTATAATATCGTTTAAGACCTTTAGCGTGGCTGAGGTGCACCCATGACCAGCTCGGAAACCAGATTGCATAGCGGAGAAGGTACGGTGGGATTCGAAATGGACGGTGATCTGTTTGTTAACTTGGCTTTCAAATATTTTCGAAAGGCAGGGCAGGATGGATATAGGTCTGTAACAGTTTGGATCTAGAGTGTCACCCCCTTTGAAGAGGGGGATGACTGCGGCAGCTTTCCAATCTCTGGGGATCTCAGATTATACGAAAGAGAGGTTGAACAGGCTAGTAATAGGGGTTGCTACAATTTCGGCGGCTAATTTTAGAAAGAAAGGGTCCAGATTGTCTAGCCCAGCTGATTTGTAGGGGTCCAGATTTTGCAGCTCTTTCAGAACATCAGCTATCTGAATTTGGGTGAAGGAGAAGCGGGGTGGGGGGGGGGGGGGGGGGGGGGGGCATGGGCAAGTTGCAGCAGGGGGGGCAGAGCTGGTGGTCGGGGTAGGGGTAGCCAGGTGGAAAGCATGGCCAGCTGTAGCAAAATGCTTATTGAAATTCTCGATTATCGTAGATTTATCGGTGGTGACATTGTTTCCTAGCCTAAGTGCAGTGGGCAGCTGGGAGGAGGTGCTCTTATTCTCCATGGACTTTACAGTGTCCCAAAACTTTTTGGAGTTAGTGCTACACGATGCAAATTTCTGTTATAAAAAGCTAGCCTTTGCTTTCCTAACTGATTGTGTATATTGGTTCCTGACTTCCCTGAAAAGTTGCATATCGCGGGGGCTGTTCGATGCTAATGCAGTACGCCACAGGATGTTTTTGTGCTGGTCAAGGGCAGTCAAGTCTGGGGTGAACCAGGGGCTATATCTGTTCTTAGTTCTGAATTTTTTGAATGGGGCATGCTTATTTAAGATTGAGAGGAAAGCACTTTTAAAGAACAACCAGGCATCCTCTACTGACGGAATGAGGTCAATATCCATCCAGGATACCCGGGCCAGGTCAATTAGAAAGGTCTGCGCGCTGAAGTGTTTTAGCGAGCGTTTGACAGTGATGAGGGGTGGACCCATTACGGACGCAGGCAATGAGGCAGTGATCGCTGAGATCCTGGTTGAAGACAGCGGAGGTGTATTTAGAGGGTAAATTAGTCAGGATGATATCTATGAGGGTGCCCATGTTTATGGATTTAGGGTTGTACCTTTTAGGTTCCTTGATAATTTGTGTGAGATTGAGGGCATCTAGTTTAGATTGTAGGACGGCATATCCCAGTTTAGGTCACCAAGCAGTACGAACTCTGAGGATAGATGGGGGCAATCAATTCACATATGGTGTCCAGGGCACAGCTGGGGGCTGAGGGGGGTCTGTAGCAAGCGGCAACAGTGATAGACTTATTTCTGGAGAGGTGGATTTTTAGAAAGTAGAAGCTCAAACTGTTTGGGCACAGACCTGGATAGTATGATAGAGCTCTGCAGGCTATCTACATTTACATTTTACATTTACATCATTTAGCAGACGCTCTTATCCAGAGCGACTTACAAATTGGTGCATTCAACTTATGATAGCCAGTGGGACAACCACCTTTAAAAAAATATATAGATATATTTATGGGGGGTGGGGGAAGAATGATTACTTTATACTATTCCAGGTATTCCTTAAAGAGGTACGGTTTCAAGTGTCTCCGGAAGATGGTCAGTGACTCCGCTGTCCTGGCGTCGTGGGGGAGCTTGTTCCACCATTGGGGTGCCAGAGCAGCGAATAGCTTTGACTGGGCTGAGCGGGAACTGTGCTTCCGTAGAGGTAGGGGAGCTAGCAGGCCAGAGGTGGATGAACGTAGTGCCCTCGTTTGGGTGTAGGTTCTGATCAGAGCCTGAAGGTAAGGAGGTGCCGTTCCCCTCACAGCTCTGTTGGCAAGCACCATGGTCTTGTAGTAGATGTGAGCCTCAACTGGAAACCAGTGGAGTGTGCGGAGGAGCGGGGTGACATGAGAAAACATGGGAAGGTTGAACACCAGACGGGCTGCAGCATTCTGGATAAGTTGAAGGGGTTTAATGGCACAGGCAGGGAGCCCAGCCAACAGCGAGTTGCAGTAATCCAGACGGGAGATGACAAGTGCCTGGATTAGGACCTGTGCCGCTGTCACGGTTTCGGCCGAGGCTGCCTCTCTTCCTTGCTCGGGCAGGCTTCGGCGTTCGTCGTCTCCGGAATACTAGCTGCCACCGTTGCATGTTTCTATGTTCGTTTGCTTTTGTCTGATTGTTGTCACACCTGTTATCATTTAGTGTCATTAGTGTCCTATTTAGTTCTCGTTGTGTTTGTCAGGTGTTGTGTGTGATTGTTTTACTGTCGTGCCGGTAGGCTGGATATTTACTGTTTGCTCGGTTGAGCTAGTTTGCTCCTTAGTTTTGGAGTATTTTGTTTCACCTGTTTGTGCGCTTGTGTTTACGCCTACGTGCGGAGCTTTTGCCTCAGGGCATTTATTTCGTGTTTGTTTTGCTGTGCCTCACTAAAGTCTGTTGGACTAACGTACTGCGTCCTGCGCCTGATTCCACCCACACCCACCTACATCTACCTTGACAGAATCACACACCATACTCGATGGAATCAGCAGGAGCCGCAGCAGCACAGGCGACGTTGGAGGACAGGATCCGTGAGCAGGATGACCAGATCCTGCGGATGGGGTCCGCACTGCAGGAGGTGATCACCACCATCCGAGGCTGGGAGACCCGAGGGACTCCTCCACCGCCATCCTCCCTGCCCGCACCATCGGCCACTCAGCCCATTCCCGCTCCGGAACCCAGAGGAGTTCGACTCTCGCTCCCGAGGGCCTATGATGGGACCGCGGCCGGGTGTCAGGGATTCCTTCTCCAGGTGGAGCTTTACCTGGCCACCGTGCACCCGGCGCCCTCGGGACACGAGAGTGTGTCCGCCCTGATCTCCTGCCTTTCCGGGAAGGCATTGGAATGGGCCAACGCAGAGTGGAGGAGGATCGACGCTAACACCATCACCTACGACGAGTTCTCCCGCCGCTTCAGGGCGGTGTTTGACCATCCCCCGGAGGGGAAAGCGGCGGGGGAGCGTCTGGTCGGCCTCAGGCAGGGGAAGAGGAGTGCCCAGGAGTTCGCCTTGGAGTTCCGTACCCTAGCGGCGGATGCAGGGTGGAATGAGCGGGCTCTCATCGATCACTACAGATGTAGTCTACGCGAGGACGTCCGTAGGGAGCTGGCCTGTAGGGACACCAGCCTCTCGTTCGACCAGTTGGTCGACATGTCCATCAGGCTGGATACCCTGCTAGCTACCCGCGGACGTTCCGAGGGGGGTCCGTCCATTTCACCCTCCAGCGCCTCCGAGCCGTGCCCCATGGAGCTCGGGGGCGCTGGCGCTAGAGAGAGGAGGGGTCGGCTTACGAGGGGGTCCATCTCCTGCACCAACTGTGGTCGGGGAGGACACACCGCGGCTCGGTGCTGGGGATGGCCTCCTCGGGGAGAGGACGACAGGTCCCGCACTGGGGAGTCCTTCCAGGTGAGTAGGCTCCCCACTCACCCAGAGCTGTCTGTTGCACATTTCTGTATATCTGTGCGTTTTCCACAGGTAGCACCTCATTCCCAGCATAAGGCGCTGGTAGATTCAGGCGCGGCTGGGAATTTTGTTGATAAGAAGTTTTGTTTAGCCTTAGGGATTCCCCTTCTCCCTGTTGACGTTCCCTTTCCCGTTCATGCCCTAGATAGCCGTCCGTTGGGTGCGGGCTTAATCAGGGAGGTCACTGCGCCACTTAGGATGTGTGCGCAGGGGGGTCATCAGGAGATGATCCAGCTATTTCTGATTGACTCGCCTGCATATCCGGTGGTGCTGGGCATGCCCTGGTTGAGTACCCATAACCCATCTATTTCGTGGCAGGAGAGGGCTCTGATGGAGTGGTCTGCCCAGTGTGTGGGTCGATGTTTAGGCGTTTCCATAGGGGCTACCTCGGTGGAGAGTCCAAACCAGGTGCCCGCATTGCACGTTCCCCCTGAGTATGGGGATTTGGCTATTGTGTTCAGTAAGTCGAGGGCGACGCAGTTGCCTCCCCATAGGCAGGGAGATTGTGCGATAGACCTCCAGGCAGGAGCTGCGCTCCCACGGAGCCATGTGTATCCTCTGTCTCAGGAGGAGAAGAGAGCTATGGAGACGTACATAGACGAATCTCTGAGACAAGGATACATACGGCCTTCCACTTCCCCTGCGTCCTCGAGTTTCTTTTTTGTGAAGAAAAAGGATGGAGGATTACGCCCGTGCATTGATTACCGTGGTCTTAATCAGTTCACGGTGAAGTACAGTTATCCACTCCCGCTGATTGCGACCATGACGGAGTCATTGCACGGGGCGCGTTTCTTCACTAAATTAGATCTCAGGAGCGCGTACAACTTGGTGCGCATTAGGGAGGGCGATGAATGGAAGACAGCCTTTAGTACCACCTCGGGCCATTACGAGTATCTTGTCATGCCATACGGGTTGATGAACGCTCCTTCAGTTTTCTAATCATTCGTTGATGAGATCTTCAGGGACATGCAGGGGCAGGGGGTGGTCGTGTACATAGATGACATTCTCGTGTACTCGCCTACCCGTGTCGAGCATGTGGCCCTGGTGCGCAGAGTGTTGCGGAGGCTGTTGGAGCACGACCTGTATGTCAAGGCAGAGAAGTGTCTGTTTTTCCAGGAGTCGGTCTCCTTTTTGGGTTATCAGTTGTCTGCGTCAGGGGTGAAGATGGAGGTAGACCGGGTGTCGGCCGTGCGTAATTGGCAAACGCCAACCACTGTGAAGGAGGTGCAGCAGTTCTTGGGGTTTGCGAATTACTACCGGAGGTTTATCCGGGGTTTTGGACAGGTGGCAGCTCCCATAACGTCTCTTTTGAAGGGGGGTCCGGTGCGTCTGCAGTGGTCAGCCGAGGCGGACAGGGCGTTTGGGAGGTTGAAGGACCTGTTTACCTCGGCCCCGGTGCTGGCGCATCCGGATCCCTCTTTGCCATTTCAGGTAGAGGTGGACGCGTCAGAGGCCGGTATAGGAGCCGTGCTTTCGCAACGGTCCGGCGCGCCACCTAAACTCCGCCCCTGTGCTTTTTATTCCAAGAAGCTCAGTCCGGCGGAGCGAAACTATGACGTAGGGGACAGGGAGCTGTTAGCCGTGGTACAGGCCCTAAAGGTGTGGAGGCACTGGCTTGAGGGGGCTCAACACCCTTTCCTCATTTTGACGGACCACCGTAACCTGGAGTACATCCGGGCAGCGAGGAGGCTGAACCCTCGCCAGGCGAGGTGGAATATGTTTTTGACTCGGTTCACATTTAAGATCACATACATCCCTGGGTCACAGAATGGTAAGGCAGACGCACTGTCTCGGCGGTATGACACGGAGGAGAGGTCCGTGGAGCCCACTCCCATACTGCCGGAGTCTTGTCTGGTGGCACCGGTAGTGTGGGAGGTCGATGCTGAACTCGAGCGAGCGTTACGCACCGACCCTAGTCCACCTCAATGTCCGGAGGGTCGGAAGTACGTTCCGCTCGAGGTTCGGGATCCATTGATCTATTGGGCTCACACGTCACCCTCCTCTGGACACCCTGGTATCGGCCGGACAGTGCACTGTCTTAGTGCCAAGTTCTGGTGGCCCACGTTGGCGAGGGATGTGAGGGTTTATGTTTCCTCCTGCTCGGTGTGCGCCCAGGGTAAGGCGCCTAGACATCTGCCTAGGGGTAAGTTACTACCCCTGCCCGTTCCACAACGACCATGGTCTCACCTCTCGGTGGATTTCCTCACTGACCTTCCTCCTTCACAGGGGAATACCACTATACTGGTCGTTGTGGACCGGTTTTCTAAGGCCTGTCGTTTGCTCCCCATGCCGGGCCTTCCTACGGCCCTGCAAACTGCCGAAGCACTATTCACCCATGTGTTCCGGCACTACGGGGTACCCGAGGATATTGTGTCTGATCGAGGTCCCCAATTTACCTCCAGAGTCTGGAGAGCTTTTATGGAGCGGTTGGGGGTCTCGGTGAGCCTCACCTCGGGTTACCACCCGGAGAGTAATGGGCAGGTGGAACGTGTGAACCAGGATGTGGGTAGGTTTCTTAGAACATACTGCCAGGACCGGCCGGAGGAGTGGGCAAGGTACGTTCCCTGGGCAGAAATTGCCCAGAATTCCCTATGCCATTCCTCCACTAACCTAACCCCTTTCCAATGTGTGTTAGGTTACCAGCCAGTTCTGGCACCTTGGCAGCAGAGCCAGATCGAGGCTCCTGCGGTGGATGAGTGGGTGCGGCGCTCGGAGGAGACATGGAACGCTGCACACGTCCACCTGCAGCGGGCCATCCGTCGTCATAAGGCGAGCGCCGATCTCCACCGCAGTGAGGGACCGGTGTACGCACCTGGTGATCGAGTCTGGCTCTCTACCAGAAACCTGCCCCTCCGCCTGCCCTGTCGGAAACTGGGTCGGTGGTTTGTAGGGCCATTTAAAGTCCTGAGAAGGTTGAACGAGGTGTGTTACAAATTACAACTGCCTGTGGAGTATAAAAGTATTAACCCCTCGTTCCATGTGTCTCTTCTCAGGCCGGTGGTAGCTGGCCCACTCCAAGAAAGTGAGATCAGGGAGACTCCTCCGCCCCCATTGGACATCGAGGGGGCACCGGCGTACTCTGTGCAGTCCATCTTGGATTCGAGACGTCGGATGGGGGGTCTCCAATATCTAGTGGAGTGGGAGGGGTACGGCCCGGAGGAACGGTGCTGGGTGCCGAGGAGAGACATTTTGGACCCGTCTCTCCTGACGGAATTCCATCGTGGGCACCCGACGCATCCTGCTCCGCGTCCTCCTGGTCGTCCCCGAGGCCGGAGTCGGCGCACGTCTGGAGCCGCGCGTCAAGGGGGGGGTACTGTCACGGTTTCGGCCGAGGCTGCCTCTCTTCCTTGCTCGGGCAGGCTTCGGCGTTCGTCGTCTCCGGAATACTAGCTGCCACCGTTGCATGTTTCTATGTTTGTTTGCTTTTGTCTGATTGTTGTCACACCTGTTATCATTTAGTGTCATTAGTGTCCTATTTAGTTCTCGTTGTGTTTGTCAGGTGTTGTGTGTGATTGTTTTACTGTCGTGCCGGTAGGCTGGATATTTACTGTTTGCTCGGTTGAGCTAGTTTGCTCCTTAGTTTTGGAGTATTTTGTCGCACCTGTTTGTGCGCTTGTGTTTACGCCTACGTGCGGAGCTTTTGCCTCAGGGCATTTATTTCGTGTTTGTTTTGCTGTGCCTCACTAAAGTCTGTTGGACTAACGTACTGCGTCCTGCGCCTGATTCCACCCACACCCACCTACATCTACCTTGACAGCCGCTTTCTGTGTAAGGTAGGGTCGTATTCTGCAAATGTTGTAGAGAATGAACCTGCAGGATCGGGTCACCGCTTTGATGTTAGCGGAGAACGACATGGTATTGTCCAGGGTCACGCCAAGGTTCTTTGCACTCTGGGAGGAGGACACAATGAAGTTGTCAACCGTGATGGCGAGATCATGGAGCGGGCAGTCCTTCCCCGGGAGGAAGAGCAGCTCCGTCTTGCCAAGGTTCATTTTGAGGTGGTGATCCGACATCCACACTGATATATCTGCCAGACATATAGATTGCAACTCTGTCCCCTTTGGCAGTTCTATCTAGACGGAAAATGTTGTAGTTGGGGATGGACATTTCAGAGTTTTTGGTGGTCTTCCTAAGCCAGAATTCAGACACTGCTAAAACATCAATGTTGGCGGAGTGTGCTAACGCAGTAAGTAACTCAAACTTAGGGAGGAGGCTTCTGATGTTAACATGCAAAAAACCAAGGCTTTTACGGTTACCGAAGTCAACAAATGATAGCGCCTGGGGAGTAGGATTGATACTGGGGGCTACAGTGCCTGGGTTAACCTCTACATCACCAGAGGAACAGAGGAGGAGTAGAATAAGGATACGGCTAAAGGCTTTAAGAACTGGTCTTCTAGTGTGTTGGGTACAGAGAATAAAATGGGCAGATTTCCAGGCGTTGTAGAATAGATTCAGGGCATTATGTACAGACAAGGATATGGAAGGATATGAGTACAGTGGAGGTAAATCTAAGCGTTGGGTAACGATGAAAGAGATAGCATCACTGGAGGCACCGATTGAGCCGGTCTCCTCGTGTATGGGGGGTGGGACAAAGGAGCTCTCTGAGGCTGGTTGAGCGGGACTGGGGGCTCTACAGTGAAATTGTATAATAAGAACTAACCGGAACAGCAACATGCAAGGCATATTGACATGGGAGAGAGGCATAAAGCAATCACAGGTGTTATTCAAGAGAGCTAAGACAACAACTGGTAATGGCGACGAAAGTTTGGGCTGAGGCTAAACAGATAAACAGGACAGATAAACAGGATGGGGGTACCGTGTAAAGGAACAGTCCAGCAGGCATCAGCTGTGCAGATGAGTGATCATAAGGTCCAGTGAACAGTAATGGGTGAGTCCGGGAGCAGTTCGAATGGCTGCTACAACACAGGCGAGCAGGAAGCACGGCTGTTGATTGCGTGTGCTAATGGGCCGGGGCTAGCAGATCGATCTTTGTGGTCGTCGCAACGGGAAGCCTGTTGAAACCTCATCAGATGATTACGTCGGCAGACCAGTCGTGATGGATCGGCGGGGCTCCGTGTCGACACTAGTTGGTCCCGTCCGGTTGACAGAGAGGTAGATAGCCGGGAGATGGGCCTGGCTCGAGGCTAGCTCAAGGCTAACTGGTGCTTGCTTCGGGGGTGGTGGTGATTAGCCAACAATGGTGAAAACTGCTAACGGTGGCTAATAGCAAGTAGCTAGTTAGCTAGTTAGCTGGCTAGCTGGCTAGTTTCAACCGGAGGTTCTGGATAAAAAGGTAAAATAAATAATAGAATCCGTTCCACATTGGGTGAGGCGGGTTGCAGAAAAGTATATTTAGTATATTTAGTTGAAGGATGAAATGATTGAGAAATATATACGAAAGAGACAAAAAACAAAAAACAACCTATTTACACGGACACACTAGAGAGTACACGACCGCACTGCTACGCCATCTTGGTAGTCTCAGCCAATCATAGCATTCTCTGGTGTTCTCTTGATAAGACCTTTCCCACTAACAGAAAGTCTAGCAGGTCTAGGCGGCAGGTATCCCAAGCTATTGTACCCTGCTGGGATCACCACAATGCCTCATTTGCGTTTACATTTACGTCATTTAGCAGACGCTCTTATCCAGAGCGACTTACAAATTGGTGCATTCACCTTATAGCCAGTGGGATAACCACTTTACAATATGTTTTCTTTTTTTTTTCTTTTTTTTTGGGGGGGTGGGGTAAGGGGGGGAAGAAGGATTACTTTATCCTATCCCAGATATTCCTTAAAGAGGTGGGGTTTCAAGTGTCTCCGGAAGGTGGTGAGTGACTCCGCTGTCCTGGCGTCGTGAGGGAGCTTGTTCCACCATTGGGGTGCCAGAGCAGCGAACAGTTTTGACTGGGCTGAGCGGGAACTGTGCTTCCGCAGAGGTAGGGGGGCCAGCAGGCCAGAGGTGGATGAATGCAATGCTCTCGTTTGGGTGTAGGGACTGATCAGAGCCTGAAGGTACTGAGGAGCCGTTCCCCTTGCAGCTGCGTAGGCAAGCACCATGGTCTTGTAGCAGATGCGAGCTTCAACTGGAAGCCAGTGGAGTGTGCGGAGGAGCGGGGTGACGTGAGAGAACTTGGGAAGGTTGAACACCAGACGGGCTGCGACATTCTGGATGAGTTGTAGGGGTTTAATGGCACAGGCAGGGAGCCCAGCCAACAGCGAGTTGCAGTAGTCCAGACAGGAGATGACAAGTGCCTGGATTAGGACCTGTGCCGCTTCCAGGGTCGTACTCTCCGAATGTTGTAGAGCATGAACCTACAGGATCGGGTCACCACCTTGATGTTAGAGGAGAACGACAGGGTGTTGTCCAGGGTCACGCCAAGGCTTTTTTCACTCTGGGAGGAGAACACAACGGAGTTGTCAACCGTGATGGCGAGATCATGGAACGGGCAGTCCTTCCCCGGGAGGAAGATCAGCTCCGTCTTGCCGAGGTTCAGCTTGAGGTGGTGATCCGTCATCCACACTGATATGTCTGCCAGACATGCAGAGATGCGATTCACCACCTGGTTATCAGAAGGGGGAAAGGAGAAGATTAGTTGTGTGTCATCTGCGTAGCAATGATAGGAGAGGCCATGTGAGGATATGACAGAGCCAAGTGACTTGGTGTATAGCGAGAATAGGAGAGGGCCTAGAACTGAGCCCTGGGGGACACCAGTGGTGAGAGCACGTGGTGCAGAGACAGATTCTCGCTACGCCACTTGGTAGGAGCGACCGGTCAGGTAGGACGCAATCCAGAAGTGAGCCGCGCCGGAGATGCCCAACTCGGAGAGGGTGGAGAGGAGGATCTGATGGTTCACAGTATCAAAGGCAGCAGACAGGTCTAGAAGGACAAGAGCAGAGGAGAGAGAGTTAGCTTTAGCAGTGCGGAGAGCCTCCGTGACACAGAGAAGAGCAGTCTAAGTTGAATTATCAGTCTTGAAACCTGACTGGTTTGGATCAAAAAGGTCATTCTGAGAGAGATAGCAAGAGAGTTGGCTAAAGACGGCACGCTCAAGAGTTTTGGAGAGAAAAGAAAGAAGGGATACTGGTCTGTAGTTGTTGACATCAGAGGGATCGAGTGTAGGTTTTTTGAGAAGGGGTGCAACTCTCGCTCTCTTGAAGACGGAAGGGACATAGCCAGCGGTCAAGGATGAGTTGATGAGCGAGGTGAGGTAAGGGAGAAGGTCTCCGGAAATGGTCTGGAGAAGAGAGGAGGGGATAGGGTCAAGCGGGCAGGTTGTTGGGCGGCTGGCCGTCACAAGTCGCAAGATTTTATCTGGAGAGAGAGGGGAGAAAGAAGTCAAATCATAGGGTAGGGCAGTGTGAGCAGGACCAGCAGCGTCATTTGACTTAACAAACGAGGATCGGATGTCGTCAACCTTCTTTTCAAAATGGTTGACGAAGTCATCCACAGAGAAGGAGGGGGAGGGGGGGAGGATTCAGCAGGGAGGAGAAGGTGGCAAAGAGCTTCCTAGGGTTAGAGGCAGATGCTTGGAATTTAGAGTGGTAGAAAGTGGCTTTAGCAGCAGAAACAGAGGAAGAAAATGTAGAGAGGAGGGAGTGAAAAGATGCCAGGTCCGCAGGGAATCTAGTTTTCCTCCATTTCCGCTCGGTTGCCCGGAGCCCTGTTCTGTGAGCTCGCAATGAGTCGTCAAGCCACGGAGCAGGAGTGGAGGACCGAGCTGACCGGGAGGATAGGGGACATAGAGAGTCAAAGGATGCAGAAAGGGAGGAGAGGAGGGTTGAGGAGGCAGAATCAGGAGATTGGAGGGAGAAGGATTGAGCAGAGGGAAGAGATGATAGGCTGGAAGAGGAGAGAGTAGCGGGAGAGAGAGAGCGAAGGTTGCGACGGCACATTACCATCTGAGTAGAGGCAGAGTGAGTAGTGTTGGAGGAGAGCAAGAGAGAAAAGGATACAAAGTAGTGGTCGGAAACAAGGAGGGGAGTTGCAGTGAGATTAGTAGAAGAACAGCATCTAGTAAAGATGAGGTCAAGCGTATTGCCTGCCTTGTGAGTAGGGGGGGACAGTGAGAGGGTGAGGTGAAAAGAGGAGAGGAGTGAAAAGAAGGAGGCAGAGAGAAATGAGTCAAAGGTAGACGTAGGGAGGTTAAAGTCACCCAGAACTGTGAGGGGTGAGCCATCCTCAGGAAAGGAACTTATCAAGGCGTCAAGCTCATTGATGAACTCTCCAAGGGAACCTGGAGGGCGATAAATTATAAGGATGTTAAGCTTGAATGGGCTAGTGACTGTGACAGCATGGAATTCAAATGAGGAGATAGACAGATGGGTCAGGGGGAAAAGAGAGAATGTCAACTTGGGAGAGATGAGGATTCCTGTGCCACCACCCCGCTGACCAGATGCTCTCGGGGTATGCGAGAACACATGGTCAGTCGAGGACAGAGCAGTAGGAGTAGCAGTGTTTTCAGTGGTAATCCATGTTTCCATCAGTGCCAAGAAGTCGAGGGACTGGAGGGTAGCATAGGCTGAGATGAACTTTGCCTTGTTGGCCGCAGAACGGCAGTTCCATAGGCTGCCGGAGACGTGGAACTCCACGTGGGTCGTGCGTGCAGGGACCACCAGGTTAGAGAGGCAGCAGCCACGCGGTGTGAGGCGTTTGTATGGCCTGTGCAGAGAGGAGAGAACAGGGATAGACAGACGCATAGTTGACAGGCTACAGAAAATGGCTACAATAATGCCTCCATACCAGGGGCCTGGATCGCTCCCTCCCT